>NC_134483.1:369490796-369834546 GCF_040206685.1 Ascaphus truei
TACCTGGTGTTGTTGTGCTGCTCCCCTGCTAAGCTTACAGGATACTGAGTGTCCGTCGGTGTTAGTTGGGGATGAACAGGACGGGCTTTAGAGATCTTCCCAGCTGTTCACTCGATGTTGCACCACTTCCATTTTCATATGGCCTATAGGGATAGGTGCAGTCCCCTGTGGAAACACACACCCTCCCCGAAAAAGCTGCAGCCTCAGACAGGAGAATAAACCAGGAACAGTTCTTTATTCTTCATACAGCATACCAACATGTACACTCTCTTTTCTCTCTCTCTGGTCCCTGGAATCAACCCAAGGAGCTTGAAGCCCCAAAGGTCTATCCTTAGCTCCCATATCCCCTGGTGGAATATGGGGTAGTTGTTCCCACTCTCCTGAGGGAGGGGATTTCTCCCTAAATTTGGATCTGCAGTCCCTTTTTGTACCCAGGGGAGGGTCCTAGGTCTGAGCCCCTGATAGGGCTCCACACAGGCCTTAGGCCCACCCCCTGTCACTCAAGTGGTGTTGTTTACTGCTGCAGCTACAAGGGTATAGATTTAACCCTAACACTGCCTGCGCTGGTAGCAGGGCTTAGGTGTTAGGTAGGGCAGATTAGTAGCCAAGTGGATACATGGCTACACGTTTATGATTGAATGCCATTTAATGCAATTAGACATGTTACATTTCATTTGAAAAAAGGCCATTAACAGCTTTGAACGAGAAAAACATGATTAATGTAATGTATAATAAATAATGAGTCATAATTATGAACTATGTCTATGATAGATTAATACAATTAAATGCACTTTGGTAAATTTGCATATTCATTTGTAAAAGAAAAGGCCATTAAAACCACCTTGAACGAGGTAAAACGTAACTAATACTGCTACTGATGATTAAATATTGTTGTATATTTTAACAAAAAAAACAGAAAGGCCCAGCGCAACATACAAAGTGACACAACATATAGTACAATACTTCAGGGTTGTATATTTTGGTATATCCTGAGTGCTTATTTTGGATGTTCTTTTTTGTCTTTATACATATCATATAGCTCACAGCACCATTAGAGCTAACACATTGATTATTTTATAGGTTGAATTTGATGGACGTACGTCTTTTTTCAACCTCATCTACTATGTAACTATGTAACTATTTGTAAATTATGTTAGTATTTCTCCAATATTTTGTGGGTGCTAGTAAGTTTAGTTTCCCGAGCGGTTGTCTTCTTGTTTAGTTGTTGATTAAATATGTCTTTGATTCAGGTTGCAATTAAATGCAACTAGACATGTTGCATGATATTAATTTGAAAAAGGCCATTCACACTGCTTGGAACTAGAAAACATAATTAATCTACCATACAAATTGAAATGTAACAAACTTTTATAAAGATGATTAACTATATTTTTTTAAACTTTGCTTTTTAACATTTTAACAAACTTTTTTGAAGGGAAACATCTTTCGAGGCAGTGCCATCCACAAAAATCTCACAGGGGAAAAAACCTGAAAATTGTCACGAAAATATAAACAGAAGTGAGTGACTGCGCATAACTGAAAATTACATCATTGTTGTTTGTTGGCTGCCTGCTGGGAGTTGTAGTTCGGGTGTGCCAAGCATCCAAGGGCAATCGAAGGGGAAGGTCCCACTGACTACAAATCCCAGTAACCCCTGCTATAGCAACACTTCAGTCTCTATAAGCGGTTTCCTACAAGACACACACACACACACACATAATAATAACAATAATAACAATAATAATAGCATATTCTTGTATTGCGCTGCTAGTTTTATATAGTGCTTTACAGAGACATTTTGCAGCACATTTCCCTGCCCCGTGGAGCTTACAATCTATGTTTTTAGTGGCTGAGGCACAGGGAGATAAATTGACTTGTCCAAGGCCACAAGGAGATGACACCTGGAATTGAACTAGGTTCCCTACTTCAAACTCAGTGCCAGTCAGTGTCTTTACTTACTGAGCCACTCTCTTTATGCTGTCTCCTACAAGACACACACACACTATACACACACTATACTCACAAACACACTATAGTCACAAACACACTATACATATATATATATATACACTGCCCTGAGGAAGGTCCCATTGGGAGGACCGAAACATTGGCGGCCTTGTGTTACTGAATACACTTTTTTGATACCATACCTGCAGTGTGCTGTCTCTTTTTGGCTATCAGGATCCCCTGGTCTCCATATGTCTACATACTCTCTATGGGACAAGCATCTGCCTCCTGCAACAAAACCGTGAGTGCTAATCTCCATACCTGACTATATATACATATACATATATATATATATATATATATATATATATATATATATATATATATATACACACACACACGCACACAATCCGCATACACAGGCAGTATCCGCATACACACCTAATAGTTACTTATTTACTTTAATGTCTTCACATATAACAAACAAGATATAATTAAAACCAAAGGAGCTGGACCCCAGAATAGACAAGGTAAGTGCATATCATGTACTACAAAGGCATAGGTCTAACCTTGACACTAGTATCAGGCTAATACAACAAAGATATAAAGTGAGAGCCCAGGGAAACAAGTTCCCTGGGTCTTCAAGACCTGCCGGCCAGAAACATTTATTAGAAACATAGAGGACACACTAATGGTAAAACTGGTTAAATATCACATGCTAACCACACATGCAGCAGAATGTTCATCACAAGACTGTTCCCATCCCAGAGATAAATAAAGAGCTTGAGTCAGTGAAAAAAAGGACCGACTTAGTATAGTCAGTTCCCAGAGTACAGTGAAATATCACAAAAAACACCAAAATGGGTGAAATGATGTCCTGGATGATTCAATATTGATGAAGATCATTACCTCAAAATAAAATTGGGTAATCCACCCAAATACAATAGGGGTAACAAAGATATAATCGGTAAAAACAAAAAAGTATTTCACAAAATGAGGTGCACTCGACCTCCTAATAAACAAGGGAGCTCAATGTGTCAATCACTGGAAAGGGATGGTTGCCCATCCCCACTAATACAAATAAATGTATTAACAAGAAATTATGATACTGTTTAAAACCTAAATGAATAGCGCTGCTTAACAGATGTGTATGTATACTGTTATTACTGCTGGTAATCCTATGAGGTAGTGGTGATAGTATCCTCACAGATAAACTGAGATCTTAATCGCTAAATAAAGGTGAAAAGTGACATCTATAACACTACCTAATCTATATAATATATAATCAAATAAAGTAAAGTGAGTAATAAAATGAAACTAAGTGCATATATTTATTATTAGAGATATAAGACTTGTAGTTAGTCTGTGGGACAGAATCCCATGTAAATACCCTTAGATATCTGCAGTGTATGTAAGATATCTCTGGTGTAACATAGGGTTAACAGCCCTGTGATCATTAGGAAAGGGGTGTATATTAGTGCTTGGATTCACAGTTGCTGATGAAACATATAATTTGGCTGTTACCTCAGCTCGTTCAGATCCCTGTTCTGAAACGGTGTGCTGTTCCTAAAATACTGATCACATATACAGTAGAGCATATATTGCTGGTATTTGCAGCAAGCTTGAAGCGATTTCACTGCACTGTACTGTTGTTGGTCAGTGAGATTTGTGTATATATACCGGTATTTCACCTCTAAGCTTGCATTTAATTTAGCAAATTAGGTGTTCCCACTGATACATAGCTGTTTCAACTGAATTATCTACCTCATATAAACCTCACTTGTTTGTAAGTCTGTGAGGTAAAAAGACACATACATGCCACATTTCAGGGTGTTCTTCCTCAATGCACCATAATACATACGTGATGAAGTGGGACTAATATTATAACCCAATCTAATCACGTCCGTTGGTACACTGCATACACCTGATTGCATGGAGTGCAGGGACTTAGTGTGGTCTGTATGTGCACATCAGTGCGTCTTGTCTAAAGAGAATATATTCGCACCCTGACTGCTAGTGGATGCTTGTTTCAGCCCACATCATAGTTAGCTATCTAAATATTTGCCAGAAAATAGCAGCAGTGTGAGTAGAAGAGCTGCAGCCTTCGTTGTGCTCGCGCTACAATTATGATGACTCTGACGTCATCACTACCCGACACGCGTTTCATTCCCATCAGGAACTTCATCGCCTCAATCTCGGCCAACGATAGCAGCTATTAACCCACAAAGTGCAGACTAAGGATGTGGCTGACGTCCCAATGATGATATTCAAGGTGCTGCAGCGCAATTACATCAGGGACGGTAAAACATCAGTGCTGGGACAGCACAGCTACACTGCATGAGCCATTTCCTCATGTGAATATAAAAGAGATACAGAGTGAAAACATAATAAAAACATGACTATATCACTAATAAAAAGGAAGAATCTGGGGATGTATATAAACTTCCCTAAAGGATGGAATCTCCTACTATTAATATATTAGTGGACTAAGAAACAGATCTATACAGAAGAAAAAAATATAGCAATAAACACCAGAAATCAAAATCTTCAGAGAAACATAGCAAAACCTAAGTAGTTGTTCAACCCCTTTAGTATCATAGTCCCAAGATGAACGATCCACCAAGTCTCTCTGTAAAATGTATATGTAAAACAAAAAAGGGGGCAAAAGTAAAAAACACAAGTATTGATTCAATAACATTTATAAAAAAAGACTAAATTACACTTACATAGTAAAATAGGATCATATAGATCCAATCGTCCATGCATCCATAGGAAAACTGGCACGAGGATAGGTAAGGAACAGATGAAAAGATTCCACAGGCTCACAGTCCAGAATCCGATTCAGCCAGCAAGATGTTAAAATATGTCAATGCGGAAAAGGTTGAAGATTGTGTCCTCGTGGAGATTGGGGGATGTTGGTAGGTGCAGGACGTCTGTCGTCACGGCGTCACATGGCTATGTGATGACCTCACCTCAACGAGTTTCGCGTCATATAATGCTTCATCAGGGGGTGGGTCTTATGGATCCTAAGACCGGTTTTATATACCACAGAGGTATCTACCTACAGCCAATCAGGATCTTAATTGGATACAAATGGAAACCTTCCAATTATTATAGCCGTGAAATACTAAGCAAGAAACAGATTGCAAATAAATGACAATATAACAACAATACAAAAACAGAAGCAAAAACAAAAAACACGACCATTCAAAAATATATAAACATGCAAAAAATGAAACACTTGATCACATTTAATAACAGCTATGTGAAAAACAATACATTGTAACGGGTATTCCACCCCACCCAATCTCATATATAGTGTGGGTGAGTAGAACATGTAGTGTTACCGGTGTGGTGCGTATACCTGCAGGCTCACAGGAGGTCTGAGCCTCCGCTAATGAGAGCCTGGGGTGACTCCTCTGGAACGGATCTGCGTTTGCAGCGCCTCCACCTATGTAGGATTCTATGGAAATGTAGAATGACCCTACATAGGAACCCACTCAGAAACCACATACACAGTATTATGGATAACAGGTTTACTGAATGAACAATGACAACACCTTACTTCAAAACACTATATCAATAACAGTGCATCAATACAACTGCGTACCATCCCCCCACCCACATGTCCATCATCACATTCCCCTCAGTCTCTGGAGTGTCCACAGCAATAAAGACCAGTGTGAGTGTGAGGGATAGCGCTTCCCTGTGTTGGGGCCCGGTGGTGCACTTAATATATACAGAGGTACCTTCCGAGCACTCCGATGCTCGGGACTGCAACTATCTTCTAAAAGGGTCAGACGTCCGTCTGATCCTATCCAGGTACTTCTGCAGTGGACCCCAACGAGGGTCCCACCGCTTCACGGGAACACAACAGTCTCTTGGTACAGCAACCGAACCACAGGAACAGCCACGCCGCTATCCCTGTCTATCCTTAACTAATCCTAGCGTGACAGGAACCCTAACCTAGGGCCTGTCCCTGATGAACCGCAACCTGGGTGGCTTAGGGGAAATCTCCTAGGGCCTGCGGAGTAATACCCTGTCCCACTCCCCTAGCTACCCAGTCCCTAACTGTATCTACTACTACTACTAGATACTCCTAACAGCCTAACGCACCTGCAGCCGACACACAGCTCACACTGTCAGCCTGCAGGGAATCACACACGCTGCACACACTGCGCCCAGCACATGCAGCACAACACACACAGCACGGTACACACCATTCACTGGAGAGGGAGAGTCTATTTGGGACCTAAGGGGTTAATAGTATTCCTACTCCCCTAACGAGGCCCAGTCCTGACTCCCACTAACAACCGACTAACCTGAGTGACAGGGTCCCTTACTCTAGGGCATTCCCTGGCAACACTCACTATATGGGATACCTAGAGCTATCTTGGGCCAAGGGGGTGCTGGCTAGTACAGGGGATCCCTCTCTCCCGTACCCTACCTCCTTCCCTTGTCTGCCTCCTTGCTCTGCTCCTTCCTGACTGCCTAACGTGCTGCAAGCCCGCCAAATGTATCTCTTTTCCCAGGGGTCTCCTAAGCCCTATTGGCTCCCTGGTGTCACATGGGGCTCGCAAAGGCTCTTGGGATATGTAGTCCCAGCTCAGAGCCTTCCCTGGTAGGCTAGGGGTTCGCGGGCTTTCTCTCCCCTGCCCTGCGCGTGCGCAAGCTTTCCCGGGCTTTCTCTCTCCTCCCTGAGCTGCCCCTACTCTCGCGCGAGCTATCCTTGCCTCAGGAGCCCTCCCTGCGCCTACGCGTCCCTGCGCATGCGCAACGCTGTCTTCAATGGCGGCGCCCTGCCTCACCGGCCGCCGGGACCTTAGAGACGCGATCGCGGCCTTAGCAACGGCCCGATCGCGTCCCCGGCAACCGGCCGCAGGCAGGAGAAGCCGCGCTGCTCCCTGCTCCAGCCCCCACCCTTGGAAGCAGCCGTCGGGGTTTTCAGTACCCGCGATCGAGCTGCGCCAGGGAAGGGGGGTCTCCAGGAGCTGCTGGGGACCAGGGTTACACTCTCCCCCTGGTGAAACACCCAACGCCCTCGCTTGGGGAACGACATAGCATGGTACACAGTTATACAATGAAAAGGCAGTGCATATGTACAACTTATCAATGGTGACTTTAAACCCCAGGTTACAATGCATTTCACACCCATTAATACCCGAGACTAGCTGAGACCGTTTGTGGGGTGCCCCTACCAGATCAGATGGGGGTACCTCACTTTTGCGTCCGTGAGCCTCCCCCAGAAAAATTTCTTGGAGAGCACACTCTAAGGCGACAGTTTCTGGCTCTTCGCTACTTCCTCCCCCTGGTGGAAGGAGTAGCCCAGTGTCTCGGAAGCAGACCTTTACCCGGTCATCCGCGGCAGGGATGCGGTAGACCAGGAGGCCAGGACCTTTCCCGCGGTCCACCACCTGGCGAATGGCACGCTCCTTTTTGGGCGTAAAGGAGGCCAGTCTTCCTGGATCGTCCTTTACACAGTCCTTGTCCCTACGGACTTGCGAGGCTTCCACTGAGAAGCAAGCACTGGGAAATGTCTCGGTTTCACCTGGCAGGGGGGAAAAAGTAGACACCTTACCCCTGCGGTGATTCATGGTGGCCAACAGGTCCTCGGGGACGCTGTCAGTTCCCACCTTGGTGGTATCGGGACCTGTCCCCAATTCTTCTGGGACAGTCCACTCACTGACTCGAACTTCGGGAGCGTTGGATCCCAGTCCTGGGACCACTTGCGTCGGAGCACACGGGCTCACACTCCGCTCAGGAACCGTAGCTTTGGCCTTCTTCACGGCCACCTCCATCGGAGTCGGTGGGGAACAAGGGAGTTCCTTACCACTCTGCTGGCTGACGATGGGCTTCCCTTCTTCCGGAAGGATCGACGGTAGACACTGGTCCACTCTCTTCCCTGGACAGCTACCTTCTAATGAGGACACCTCTGCCAGGACGCGATGAAGAGGGGAGCCCTTCGCCCGGGCGACCAGACTTAAGGAGCCATCGTGCTCCGCGGTCACCTGGAGGCTCACCCCCGACACCCCTGGGGCAGTCGACTCACCCTTGTCGGCGTTAGGTACTGGTCCCCATTCTAGGACCGATGGTACCTCTGTAGTAGGTCGGACTGACCATTGTAGGGCACACGGGCTCACAGCCGGGTCCGCAATAACGGGACACACTTCCTCTAGGGCCCACGGGCCCACAGCAGGCTCTGCATTCGCCGAGATATTGTGTTCATTGGTGTCACTAAAGTGGTCCGCCGGCAGGCGCATCACCACAAGTGGCGGGTCGCTGGATTCACTAGAAGAAGGTGGGGGTATATACACCTTACCCTGTGATTCCTCTGCCTCACTGCTGGGGTGGTTCGCCGGTAGGCGCATCGCCACCGATGGGAATTCAACCTTGTCCGCTGGCAACATCACGATCGGATCCTCCGCCAACGTGTTGCTCGGCTCCAGGATGGGCTGATCCGGGTTCTGTGGTTCCTGCTCAGGAACCAGGTCTAGAAGGTTCACTTGGGCGCACTGGCCCTCCGAAATGTCTATGAGAAGGGTAGATGGGTTAGTTATACTGACCGGCTCTTCAGGCTGGGGCACAATAGGTTTTAAGAACCAAGCACCGCAATCTTCACATTGAGGCTCCCACGCCAATGCCGCTCTAGAACAGTCACATGTAGGGCTAAAATACTGTATGCTCAGTTCTCCATCCACGGTGCCGGTCTTGAAATCCAGCGGTAGCTGAAATAGGTCGGCTCCTTGGACATAAGCCTTTTGCAGGCATGTGCACATTAATGTAAGGGCTTTCACTCCTGGCACGTGCCAGGACACATACACATTGGGGTGTACTCCCTTACAGTCTGTTTCATCATCATTATCAGAAAACCAAGAGTCTATTTCATTTATGTCGGCCACAGTGCCCTTTTCCTCGGTCTGTCCTGTAGCCGCCAACGGCACGGGTTGCAGAGTCGGTATCCTGCAGCAGCCACACATGCGTCCCCAGGCCAATTTACAAAATGAGCAGTCACCCTGGTTACAGAAACATTCCAGGCACCCATCCTCGTTCGCGTCTTCCAACCGCCCCTTTATCAGGCACGTCAAAACACCAAAGTTCATACTACCCGACGGACTCAATGATTCGATCATACACGGGCACAACAAAAAGGATACGCACCCGGCCTTAGTCTGCCAGAGTCCATATGACGGCGAGCAATTTTCTTTGCACCCCGTACTTTCTTTGATGGAGACAGCAGTCACGGGTGAAGGCGCACTGGGCCTGCTCCCCCTGGTGGAATCTGAAGGAGGGGCAGCACACTCTTTCATTAAGTGACTCTGGCTCGGCACAGAGTTATTCAGTTGGCGGGGGCGGGGCTTAGGGTTTCCCGCCAAGCTCGGACAGTCTGCAACATTTTCCCGCGCGGGCGGGAAATCAGCACGTGACTTCTTCATGGCGAACAAAAATAGCACAATTTAGAAAAATGAAAACAGGGCACCCCAGGTCACACTATCTCAGCAGCGCCTCCAAATGTAACGGGTATTCCACCCCACCCAATCTCATATATAGTGTGGGTGAGTAGAACATGTAGTGTTACCGGTGTGGTGCGTATACCTGCAGGCTCACAGGAGGTCTGAGCCTCCGCTAATGAGAGCCTGGGGTGACTCCTCTGGAACGGATCTTCGTTTGCAGCGCCTCCACCTATGTAGGATTCTATGGAAATGTAGAATGACCCTACATAGGAACCCACTCAGAAACCACATACACAGTATTATGGATAACAGGTTTACTGAATGAACAATGACAACACCTTACTTCAAAACACTATATCAATAACAGTGCATCAATACAACTGCGTAACATCCCCCCACCCACATGTCCATCATCACATTCCCCTCAGTCTCTGGAGTGTCCACAGCAATAAAGACCAGTGTGAGTGTGAGGGATAGCGCTTCCCTGTGTTGGGGCCCGGTGGTGCACTTAATATATACAGAGGTACCTTCCGAGCACTCCGATGCTCGGGACTGCAACTATCTTCTAAAAGGGTCAGACGTCCGTCTGATCCTATCCAGGTACTTCTGCAGTGGACCCCAACGAGGGTCCCACCGCTTCACGGGAACACAACAGTCTCTTGGTACAGCAACCGAACCACAGGAACAGCCACGCCGCTATCCCTGTCTATCCTTAACTAATCCTAGCGTGACAGGAACCCTAACCTAGGGCCTGTCCCTGATGAACCGCAACCTGGGTGGCTTAGGGGAAATCTCCTAGGGCCTGCGGAGTAATACCCTGTCCCACTCCCCTAGCTACCCAGTCCCTAACTGTATCTACTACTACTACTAGATACTCCTAACAGCCTAACGCACCTGCAGCCGACACACAGCTCACACTGTCAGCCTGCAGGGAATCACACACGCTGCACACACTGCGCCCAGCACATGCAGCACAACACACACAGCACGGTACACACCATTCACTGGAGAGGGAGAGTCTATTTGGGACCTAAGGGGTTAATAGTATTCCTACTCCCCTAACGAGGCCCAGTCCTGACTCCCACTAACAACCGACTTACCTGAGTGACAGGGTCCCTTACTCTAGGGCATTCCCTGGCAACACTCACTATATGGGATACCTAGAGCTATCTTGGGCCAAGGGGGTGCTGGCTAGTACAGGGGATCCCTCTCTCCCGTACCCTACCTCCTTCCCTTGTCTGCCTCCTTGCTCTGCTCCTTCCTGACTGCCTAACGTGCTGCAAGCCCGCCAAATGTATCTCTTTTCCCAGGGGTCTCCTAAGCCCTATTGGCTCCCTGGTGTCACATGGGGCTCGCAAAGGCTCTTGGGATATGTAGTCCCAGCTCAGAGCCTTCCCTGGTAGGCTAGGGGTTCGCGGGCTTTCTCTCCCCTGCCCTGCGCGTGCGCAAGCTTTCCCGGGCTTTCTCTCTCCTCCCTGAGCTGCCCCTACTCTCGCGCGAGCTATCCTTGCCTCAGGAGCCCTCCCTGCGCCTACGCGTCCCTGCGCATGCGCAACGCTGTCTTCAATGGCGGCGCCCTGCCTCACCGGCCGCCGGGACCTTAGAGACGCGATCGCGGCCTTAGCAACGGCCCGATCGCGTCCCCGGCAACCGGCCGCAGGCAGGAGAAGCCGCGCTGCTCCCTGCTCCAGCCCCCACCCTTGGAAGCAGCCGTCGGGGTTTTCAGTACCCGCGATCGAGCTGCGCCAGGGAAGGGGGGTCTCCAGGAGCTGCTGGGGACCAGGGTTACACTATGATACCTTACTCTCCTCTCAGATGATAGAGACAGAGTACCACTGACAAGAAAAAAGAGAAATGTGTAATATATTAATAAACTAAAAGTATAGAACCTGACATCGCTAAAGGGTAATTAATTACTAAAAAAACAAACCAAGAGCTACGATCCCATGGACATAATATATGATAATAGACATCATCATAAGAAATATCAAATATCAAAATATATACATGAATACATAGATATGAACATAATAATCTTTAGTTATTACACAGGTAATCTGGTATCCATAGGTTGAGCAAGCAGGATATTCTATTTAAAAAAAAGGGGCCAGTTCTATTCATTCCTTCACGCCCCCTGGTGCTTTGCTCACCCAACGTATAGATCCAGAATTGGTTTCTTAGGAGGAGTTGCAACTCTCGATCCCCTCTTTTAGGATCCCTTAAAAACACCTCAATACCCCTAAAGTGTAATCCATCAGGTTTGCCTTGGTGATGGGTCACAAAATGCTGTGCTAGATTACAGATGCAGGCACCAGTATTAGATCACTTGCCTTTTAAAATCTTGGGCAATCTCACAGTAAATGCCTCAACAAGTCTCCACATTTCTGTGAGATTCCTAATGGCCCATCGGATTAACACAGTGGGGTGTCCCTGCAGTCCCAGTCAAACTGAATGCATTTGATGTATCTGACAATTCTTTAAACACGGCAACTTGGGAGCAACATTTTATTTGGGTCTCCTTAGATGTAGCGTCACTTTACACTTGTATTCACCATTCACAGGGTGTCGAAGCGGTTAATATGAAGATAACACTTTATCCACAATTCAATAGAAATGTATTACAGTATAAACAGTATTATTTACATACTCAATCACAATTATTTTTCTTTTGAAGGACAATTTTGTCTCCAGACCACTGTGACGGCCATGGGGACACGTTTTGCCCCAAATTATGTGGGACTCTTTATGGGGAAATGGGAGTTGGAATTTATTTGGAGCCCAAATGAATTTAACAAATAACTGAAATATTATCGAAGGTATATAGATGTCATCTTTATTATCTGAACAGTAATGATAGGAACCTTGTGTTAAGTGGAGAGAATCACAATAATGAGATGAACTTCTTGGATCTAAATTTGAAGATTGTTGATAATATCACTGCAAAAACCTTTAAAAAGGTTGACACCAACTCATACCTTGACTACTGGAGCAATCATTCACATCACTGGCTCAATAACATTCCATATGGCCAACTACTACGAGTTCGTAAAAATTGCTCACAGGTATCAGATTTTGACGAACAATCTGGAGTGATGGAGTAATCAACAAAAGGATATGAGGATATGAACAACAACTGATTGATAAATCAATTAAGGAAAGTAGAGATTATCCTAAGGAACAGCTCCTGATCCCCAGCAAGAATAAAAACTTTACAACAGTTAATGAAAGTGGAGATACACCACTATTTATCACAGGGTTCTTTAAACAGGAAATGAAAATCAGAAAAATCTTTCAAAAAAAATGGGGTGTCCTTTAAATGGAACCCATTCTACAAGCTAAGATCTCAACAAAACCAAAAATAGCTTTTAGAAAGGGCAAAAATCTAAAAAATGTATTGGCTCCTAGTGTTTTGAAAAAAGATGCACCCTAGTGTGTTTTTTTTTTTACAGAAACCCAAAAGGAACTATATATGTGGCAAATGCGTGATATGTCAATATATGTCACGTAATAAAATTATATGTGATATAAAATCCAAGGAACATCAAATCACACAATTCATTAATTGCCTAACAACCTTTGTGGTTTATGTTTTAGATTGCCCTTGCAATTTGAGGTATGTTGGGAAAACCATCAGACCCCTCAAAATTAGAATTGATGAACACGTCAATGGGATAAAAAATGCTCAGCGTAACCGTGAAAAAGGCAAAAAGATACATAATCTAGTGCAGCATTTTTTGACCCATCACCAAGTCAAACCTGATGGATTACACTTTTAGGGGTATTGAGGTGGTTTTAAGGGATCCTAGAAGAGGTGACCGAGAGTTGAAACTCCTCCTAAGAGAGCAATTCTGGATCTATACGTTGGGTGAGCAAAGCACCAGGGGGCGTGAAGGAATTAATAGAACTGGCCCCTTTTTAGAAATATCTCCATGGAATCGTAGATCTTGGTTTTTTAGTAATTAATTACCCTTTAGTAATGTCAGGTTCTATACTTTTAGTTTATTAATATATTACACGTTTTTCTTTTGTCTTGTCAGCTAACTCCCCAGTACAATATTAAGCGTTCACTTTTTCCTAAGACCTCCATTTGACTGTGTAGTAATTACTGGCACTACGTTGTAACAGTTTTTCTCACCACAAACCAGGGCCGGACTGCGGGGCTGAGGTGGGGATAGACATACACTGACCTTAGACCACGAAGCAGGGTCCGGGTTGCATAGTCCATAGTCGTTCATAGTTGGGTCAGGGTTGGAGAAGGGGATAATAGGGGAGCCCCTGCTGCAGCCACAAATGAATGAATGATATTGTGAACGGTGCTTTGGGTGTATACAGTAGTAGAAAGGTGAGGGAAAGAACCCAATTTAGCACTCAGGTTCACTCTCTGAAGAATAGTGAATGGTTTAAAACATAATCTTTATTAATAACAGTATATATTAAAAAATGGTTGATAGAACGACGTACTGAAGGTAGGTAGATCCTGAATAAAGTAGCCGTGTTGGCTCCGGATCAGACTCATAAGTGTACCAGAGGGTTTTAATAAACTGCTGGTAACATATTAGCACAGAATTCCTGATGTGGACCTGTGTGGTAAGTGAATACTCCAGGTGTGTCCGGGTATGTGCTGAGACTATAAGTCACAATGCTGGTATTATATCCTAGTAGGTGATAGTATATGTGACTTATAGCAACTAACATACATGAAGAGCAAATAAACTATGTACATCAGTTGTAATCAATTCAATCAGTTAAGCTCCCCTGTGTAGGTCTGTATACCCATATAAGTGTCAGGATGACCTTAGGTAACCCACTGAATGTAATGTCCAGGGGTGTGTGGACCTATAGTAACCTGCGTTATGCTTGTAAGGGGTAGGTATCCTGACTGTATATTCTGGGGGTGTCGATGAGGTCCCAGTGAGGGAGACACTAATAGTGGGAGACAGACTTATACCATGAGCTTATATCAGAGGGCTGGAAACTGGCAAAAACTGAATGATAAACCTCCTTAATGCTGTGCAGAGTGACAAACACAGCAAAACAGCTACAGTATTGCTGTAAGTGAGGTTCCTCAGGACATATGAATATCGGAGCACTGTCCCTGTATACACTGCTGAAAGAGGCTGCGAGTGACCATCGGGGCACTTGTATCCTATGTATATCTGCACGAGCAGACTTCCGCATCAACTCGCGGTGTTAGTAAATAATGCGGAGGCAGTGACTGATCTGCGCGTGCACGTGTGTGGAAGGAGCCGACGCGCGCGTTTCGCGAGAGGCTTTCTCAAGGCGAATGGTGAGTATCACTAAGGATACCCTGCAGTTAGGCAGGTATTTATAGGGCCCCCAGTGATGACGTCATTGGTTAACCCCTGGTGTGCCTTGATATGCTAGGTTCTGTGAATGAGCACAGTGAGTGTACCAATGTGTATGACTGCATACCCTGCACATTGCAATATTAAAGTTCTGACTTAAATCCTATGTTGTTGCCTTATTGCCAGATACATGCAAAGTGAAGCAATAATGCACTTCAGATCTGCCACAGGGGTAGTAATGGTTGATATTAAGTATGATCATGTGAATAAATAAATCATTTTGTTAGGGTCCAGAGTGGCCCTATGAGTCACTATGTGACCTCTCTAAGGTGGTCTTGGTGGTCTTTGCACAGGATTGGGTAGCTACCTGACGCAGGCATGGCAATGCTACTGGGTTTACATACCAGCGGTGATGAGGACAAGAAGCGAATTTGGTGGACAAAGGGGGTGCATACATGCATGGTCCAGGGGTAGTGCTATGGGGAAGTACACTACCGTTATAGGAATGGGGTGTATAGAAATCCCTCATTGAGACCTCTAGGGGCCAGGCTCCCAAGTGTGTAAATCCATTTGGCTTCTATTTGGAGAAGGACTTTGTCCCAGTCTCCTTTCCGAAGTCCTCTTGTTGGATGATCGATCCCACAGAAGGTGATGGCCTTAAGGTCCCCGCCATGACACTGATTAACGTGTCTTGACAGGGGTTTATCAGCCTTATTCCTCACTGTTCCTATATGCTCAAGTACCCGCTGTTTAAGGCATCTGCCTGTCTTCCCCACATAGATCTTACCACAGACACACTTGCCTTGATATATGACACCTATACTGAGGCAGTTGATGAAGCTGCGTATAGGGTACGACTTAGTATCATTCCAATTTCCAAATTGTTTTGTGGTGTTCATATACTGGCAGGCCCCGCATCGCTGGCAGGTATATGATCCGGTAGGTTTTGGTGGTAACCAAGTTCTTGGTGTCTCCTCCACAAAGTGACTATGGACCAGTAGGTCACGTAAGTTCTTAGCTCGTCTGCTAGTCATGGAGGGGCGATCTTTGGTGACTCCTCTTAGGAGATCGTCCGCTCTGAGGATGGGCCAGTGTTTTTCCAGGATGGCTCTCGCCTTAGGCCATTCTCGGTTGAAAGTACCTATGAAACGGATCACTTTGTCTTGTATTGTGGGTGGTTTGTCCATTATGAGGGTTCTGCGTGAGGTATATTTTGCTCTCTTATAGGCCTTTTTGATACTCTTCCGGCTATACCCTCTATCCACAAAGCGTTGTGTCATAGTTTTTGACTGTTTTTCGTACTCCTGATCAGTGCTACAGTTCCTCTTGAGTCGGAGGAATTGGCCTGTCGGTATGCCATGAACCTGGGCCCTCGGATGGTGACTGCTGGCTTCCAAAAGGTTATTTGTGGCAGTTGCTTTGCGATAAATGGTGGTGTGAAGAAGGCCCTCATTACCCCTTGAGATTTGTAAATCTAGGAAACACATAGTGTCCTTATTGTATTCCAATGTAAGGTGGAGATTGAACATGTTCGTGTTGAGCTTACTAATGAACTCTTTGAGGACTCCCTCTGGGCCTCGCCACAGGATGAACACATCATCGATGTATCGGACCCAGAGGTCAATGTGATCAGTATATGCCTCCAGACCTTCTGTAAATACTACCTGGGATTCCCACCATCCCAGGTAGAGGTTGGCATAAGTGGGGGCACATTTGGTGCCCATTGCCATGCCCCTAAGTTGGTGGTATATTTTACGGTCAAAAAGAAAGTAGTTCCGTGTCAACACGAATCTGAGCAGATCTACGGTGAATGTATTATGTTTGGTATACCAGCAGCCCCTTGTCTTTAGGAAGTAGGATACTGCCTCAAGGCCATATTCATGGTCAATGCTGGTATAAAGACCCTCTACGTCAAGGCTGACCATGATGGTATCTTCGCTGATACATACATCGTCCAGCCTTTTAAGGACATCCTTAGTGTCCCTCAAGTAGGATGGTAGGGCCTTGACGAAAGGCCTGAGTACTCGGTCTACATAGGAGCTTGCCCGCTCGGTAAGATTTCCTATTCCAGACACAATTGGTCTGCCTGGAGGGGGAGTCTTGTTTTTATGTAGTTTGGGCAGGCTGTAGAAAGTAGCTATTTTTGGTGTTTTGACCCATATATAGGCTAATTCATTTTTATCAATGACCTTGTCTTCAAGGGCTTTTTGAAGAATGTTAATCAGTTCAGTGTTGAATTTCATTGTGGGGTCTCCTTCAAGTGTCTCATAACAGAGGGGGTCTGATAGAAGTCTCAAATTTTCCTTTTTATAGCTGTTTTTATTGAGAATTACTAGATTTCCCCCTTTGTCCGATGGTTTTATGACTATTTTGTCATTTGTGGCTAGTTCCTTGAGTGCTTTTCTCTCCTCAATTGTCAAGTTGTTAGGGAGTCTACTCAATTTAAGATGTTCTAAGTCTTTAGTAACTAGATCCACGAATACATCAATATTCGAGAAGTTTTCACTGAAGGGAATGAACTTTGAGCTTGGTCGTAGGTCAGTAAACGGGCCCTCGCCAGGAGGTCTTTCACTCTCCTCTAGAAGTGCTCTTAAATTTTCATGTATCTCCATGTCTTGTGTATCAAGGGGTGTTACGTCCATTGAGTTAGCTATTCTAATCTCTCTTAGACGGAAGAATTTGTGGAGTTTCAATTTCCTGCCGAAAAGGTTAACATCTTTGACCCACTCAAATAGGTCCATGCTTGTTGTAGGAGAATAAGACAGGTCTTTGCTAAGTAGCTTTAGATGGTGTTCACTTAGAGTCATGTCCGACAGATTCACTATCTGTAGTTTGGCACTGTTTAGTATCTCGGGGGTTTCCCCTTCTTCTTCTGATACTGTGACCCTGTTGCTCGGCTCCTTAGCACCCAGACCCTTTCCTCTTCTTGTTTTCCTTTGGGTTTTTGGCCTGATGCAGTTCGGTGCTGTTCTAAAAAAGGAACCTGGGGTGGGGGCAGGGTATGTGATGTGGAGGCAAGCTGATGTGTCATACCCTCAGTTAGCAGTGATAGTGGTCTTTCATCCTCGCTGTCTGATATTTCCCACTCAGTGGATGATGCTTGTTCTGGTGGCTTAGTTTGGGGCTTTTTTTTGGTCAAATTATAACGGAAGATCTTATTTTCCTGAAAATCCTTCTTATCCCTCGCGTATTTGATGCGTTTACGTTCCTTGAGTTCTTTAGAGAACTTATCTAGGTTAGTCTCTAGTTTGCCCTCAAGTTCGCTAAATTTGGGGTTAGGTCTCCAAGAGTCAACCTCCAGTAGTTTCTGCTCAAGTTCGCTTTCTATATTTTTAAGTTTATCTTTTTGGAATTCCAGAAGTAGATTCATAAGCATAATTGAGCATTGTTTCAGAACTAGCTCCCATGATCTGATGAAGTCAGCGTCCACTATGTTGTGTGCTGGGGCAACGTTGGCACGTAGGCCTCTAGGAATCAGTTCTGCTGCTAAATAGTTTTCAAAACTAAATATCTCCCACCATGCCCTCATGCGTTGTCTATAGGTGTTGTCTAGTTCAGTGAAAAATTTGGAGATATCTGGTTGTGCGGTCGTGTTTTCTCCCTCAAATTCGCTAGAAAATATGTTTTCTGCTTCTTTTTGCCATGCTTGGAAATCAGGTAGACCAGACAGGAATCCTGACATAATTGGTAAGTCTATGGCGAGCTAGGGGCAGAATAGGCAAAGGACACCTAGGTAAACTGATATGGGGATAATAGGGGAGCCCCTGCTGCAGCCACAAATGAATGAATGATATTGTGAACGGTGCTTTGGGTGTATACAGTAGTAGAAAGGTGAGGGAAAGAACCCAATTTAGCACTCAGGTTCACTCTCTGAAGAATAGTGAATGGTTTAAAACATAATCTTTATTAATAACAGTATATATTAAAAAATGGTTGATAGAACGACGTACTGAAGGTAGGTAGATCCTGAATAAAGTAGCCGTGTTGGCTCCGGATCAGACTCATAAGTGTACCAGAGGGTTTTAATAAACTGCTGGTAACATATTAGCACAGAATTCCTGATGTGGACCTGTGTGGTAAGTGAATACTCCAGGTGTGTCCGGGTATGTGCTGAGACTATAAGTCACAATGCTGGTATTATATCCTAGTAGGTGATAGTATATGTGACTTATAGCAACTAACATACATGAAGAGCAAATAAACTATGTACATCAGTTGTAATCAATTCAAGCAGTTAAGCTCCCCTGTGTAGGTCTGTATACCCATATAAGTGTCAGGATGACCTTAGGTAACCCACTGAATGTAATGTCCAGGGGTGTGTGGACCTATAGTAACCTGCGTTATGCTTGTAAGGGGTAGGTATCCTGACTGTATATTCTGGGGGTGTCGATGAGGTCCCAGTGAGGGAGACACTAATAGTGGGAGACAGACTTATACCATGAGCTTATATCAGAGGGCTGGAAACTGGCAAAAACTGAATGATAAACCTCCTTAATGCTGTGCAGAGTGACAAACACAGCAAAACAGCTACAGTATTGCTGTAAGTGAGGTTCCTCAGGACATATGAATATCGGAGCACTGTCCCTGTATACACTGCTGAAAGAGGCTGCGAGTGACCATCGGGGCACTTGTATCCTATGTATATCTGCACGAGCAGACTGCCGCATCAACTCGCGGTGTTAGTAAATAATGCGGAGGCAGTGACTGATCTGCGCGTGCACGTGTGTGGAAGGAGCCGACGCGCGCGTTTCGCGAGAGGCTTTCTCAAGGCGAATGGTGAGTATCACTAAGGATACCCTGCAGTTAGGCAGGTATTTATAGGGCCCCCAGTGATGACGTCATTGGTTAACCCCTGGTGTGCCTTGATATGCTAGGTTCTGTGAATGAGCACAGTCAGTGTACCAATGTGTATGACTGCATACCCTGCACATTGCAATATTAAAGTTCTGACTTAAATCCTATGTTGTTGCCTTATTGCCAGATACATGCAAAGTGAAGCAATAATGCACTTCAGATCTGCCACAGGGGTAGTAATGGTTGATATTAAGTATGATCATGTGAATAAATAAATCATTTTGTTAGGGTCCAGAGTGGCCCTATGAGTCACTATGTGACCTCTCTAAGGTGGTCTTGGTGGTCTTTGCACAGGATTGGGTAGCTACCTGACGCAGGCATGGCAATGCTACTGGGTTTACATACCAGCGGTGATGAGGACAAGAAGCGAATTTGGTGGACAAAGGGGGTGCATACATGCATGGTCCAGGGGTAGTGCTATGGGGAAGTACACTACCGTTATAGGAATGGGGTGTATAGAAATCCCTCATTGAGACCTCTAGGGGCCAGGCTCCCAAGTGTGTAAATCCATTTGGCTTCTATTTGGAGAAGGACTTTGTCCCAGTCTCCTTTCCGAAGTCCTCTTGTTGGATGATCGATCCCACAGAAGTTGATGGCCTTAAGGTCCCCGCCATGACACTGATTAACGTGTCTTGACAGGGGTTTATCAGCCTTATTCCTCACTGTTCCTATATGCTCAAGTACCCGCTGTTTAAGGCATCTGCCTGTCTTCCCCACATAGATCTTGCCACAGACACACTTGCCTTGATATATGACACCTATACTGAGGCAGTTGATGAAGCTGCGTATAGGGTACGACTTAGTATCATTCCAATTTCCAAATTGTTTTGTGGTGTTCATATACTGGCAGGCCCTGCATCGCTGGCAGGTATATGATCCGGTAGGTTTTGGTGGTAACCAAGTTCTTGGTGTCTCCTCCACAAAGTGACTATGGACCAGTAGGTCACGTAAGTTCTTAGCTCGTCTGCTAGTCATGGAGGGGCGATCTTTGGTGACTCCTCTTAGGAGATCGTCCGCTCTGAGGATGGGCCAGTGTTTTTCCAGGATGGCTCTCGCCTTAGGCCATTCTCGGTTGAAAGTACCTATGAAACGGATCACTTTGTCTTGTATTGTGGGTGGTTTGTCCATTATGAGGGTTCTGCGTGAGGTATATTTTGCTCTCTTATAGGCCTTTTTGATACTCTTCCGGCTATACCCTCTATCCACAAAGCGTTGTGTCATAGTTTTTGACTGTTTTTCGTACTCCTGATCAGTGCTACAGTTCCTCTTGAGTCGGAGGAATTGGCCTGTCGGTATGCCATGAACCTGGGCCCTCGGATGGTGACTGCTGGCTTCCAAAAGGTTATTTGTGGCAGTTGCTTTGCGATAAATGGTGGTGTGAAGAAGGCCCTCATTACCCCTTGAGATTTGTAAATCTAGGAAACACATAGTGTCCTTATTGTATTCCAATGTAAGGTGGAGATTGAACATGTTCGTGTTGAGCTTACTAATGAACTCTTTGAGGACTCCCTCTGGGCCTCGCCACAGGATGAACACATCATCGATGTAGCGGACCCAGAGGTCAATGTGATCAGTATATGCCTCCAGACCTTCTGTAAATACTACCTGGGATTCCCACCATCCCAGGTAGAGGTTGGCATAAGTGGGGGCACATTTGGTGCCCATTGCCGTGCCCCTAAGTTGGTGGTATATTTTACGGTCAAAAAGAAAGTAGTTCCGTGTCAACACGAATCTGAGCAGATCTACGGTGAATGTATTATGTTTGGTATACCAGCAGCCCCTTGTCTTTAGGAAGTAGGATACTGCCTCAAGGCCATATTCATGGTCAATGCTGGTATAAAGACCCTCTACGTCAAGGCTGACCATGATGGTGTCTTCGCTGATACATACATCGTCCAGCCTTTTAAGGACATCCTTAGTGTCCCTCAAGTAGGATGGTAGGGCCTTGACGAAAGGCCTGAGTACTCGGTCTACATAGGAGCTTGCCCGCTCGGTAAGATTTCCTATTCCAGACACAATTGGTCTGCCTGGAGGGGGAGTCTTGTTTTTATGTAGTTTGGGCAGGCTGTAGAAAGTAGCTATTTTTGGTGTTTTGACCCATATATAGGCTAATTCATTTTTATGGCTTTGGCTAATGGCTTTGGTCTTAGGGGGTTCTTTTAACATGCTGGGAAATAAAAATATATTAAGTGTATGTTTTTTTGTTTTTTTTAATACATTTTGGTTGGTTTCCCATAGTTTTTTCCAAAATGGGGTTATCTTTGATTATTCTCCAATGTTTTTTTAGTGTATGTTTTATTTTAGAGAAAAATTGATAATGTATTACGAAAAGAGGAGTATCCTTAACAAATGTATTCTTCTTTATTTCCATACTACATATTAAAGAATTTATATTTATATTATTAGCTTTGCACATAGCTTTTCTTACCAGAGCATTGTCATAACCCTTCTGTTCAAACTTCACCTGCAAATCTTGTGCCTGTAAATTATAATTTAATTGTGATGAATTGTTCTTTTTAATGCGTAAAAATTGTCCGTATGGGACGTCAGTGACCCACTGTGCGTGGTAAATCTAAAAATTCAACTGAAACTGTGCTGCAAACGTGGGTTATGTTAATATTCAAATTATTCTGATTTGTGTTCTACGAATAGATTAAGGGCCTCATGCAGTAAGCGTTGATAAGGGAATTATCACCATTTTATAGCCAAAATTGGGTTTGAGATTCAGTAAGCGCCGATAAGTGCTTGATTTCGCCAGGTTTCGGAGCCGATTATTTTGTTATGGCCAGTCGGCTGCCGATAAGCCTGTTTTCGCCACTGATCGCCACTTTTTTAAATCGGCTGGATTCAACAAAAAAAATCAGCTTATCGGGGCTGATCGGCACTACGAAATTGAGATGTTATGGCCAATTTCTCCCGCCAACTAAAGTTGGCAGTTTGGACGGGAGAACGATCGCTAAGGCTGCCGGAACGGCACTTAGAAAAAAAAAATCTTCTGTACATCAATGGAGTCAATGGAGCGGGGACGTATAACAGTATAGTACTGTTTACGTTTCATTGCTCACAATACAAACGTCATTTGCATTACAGTGTGGGGGGCATTCCCTGCATTGTGTCACGGCTGACGTGTATTATTTGCATAACATTATACTTTTACATGTTTTCAGCATTTGCGGGTCACATTACTCATCATGTGATGATGTGGCAAGGGAAAATACTATACTCAACTCTTAAAGGAGAACCTCACATCATAGCACACATTTTACTGAATTGAGCGACAATTGTTTACATGATGTTACACATGTCACACATGTCACACATACACCGTATATTCATGTTCCTTTACATTACACAATGCTTGTAATGTGTCACGCATCTTTAAACGTTCATGTACATCTAAATTCTCATGTTTACATCTACGTTTGGTCCTCCCTATTTTCATGACGTCACTTATTGGACGTGCAATCACATTGCATGTTTACATTATAACCGTTGCATTACAAGCACTTCAACCTAACTTATACGCACATGTACAGTAATTCATCATTGGGACACCTTGTAAACTCATTCTATAGCAACTATCCTCATTACAGAAATGCATGCATATGCACACGACTATTCATTGTTGGCAACATGTCACAATAACATGGCTAATTACACATGTTACACAAAACTTTTCCCACATCAATCTCAGCCTTTTTGTCTCATTACATGACTGACTCTTGCGTTCACAAGTTTTACATGCATTGCACATGCAACTATTTATTTGCAAGCAATGTTTCTACAAAGCATCACGTCACATCATTGGCAAATATCATCATTCCCTGCAGAATACACACAACAACTGCACACAGCTTGCCACACATTATTATGTTAATGTAAAACCTTGCATTTTACTATGTCACCTGACATCATCACATACCTATTTAAAGGACGCCCATTACCTGCTCATTCACAGCTACTCATTTCAAAATGTTGAGATTGTTTAGGAGACGGAGGAACATTCTTTTCTATGACAATCATATAGGGCAAGGGAGGGACACACCGAGGGACAGTGACAGGGACAGTGACGCGGATACGACAGGGACAGGGAGAGGGACAGGCCGAGGGACAGGGAGAGGGACAGGAGATCAGAGGAGAAGACAGAGGAGACAAGTTGTGCCTCGTCCGCGTCTGTACAGGGAGAGAACCCTGTTAGATGGGATGAGTGAGGAGGAGATTGTAAGTCGCTATCGTTTGAGTTCAGCAGCAATCTTAGCTCTTTATCAGGAGATAAGGGGAGATTTAGATTTTTTCACAGCCAGAGGTCGTGCAGTCCCTGGGCTTGTTAAAATGCTGTGCTCATTACATTATCTTGCTTCCGCGTCATACCAGACAACTGTGGGCATAGTGGGCGGGGTCTCGCAATCTACATTCTCGCGGGCCTTGACCCAGTTTCTCTATGCACTCAATAGACGCGCTAGGAATTATATTCATTTTCCTACAGAGGCGACAGAGTGGCTGGAAGTCAGGACTGGCTTTAATAATATAGCAGGGATACCATGTGTGCTGGGTGCAATCGATTGCACACATGTTGCTTTGATTGCACCTAGTCAGAGTGAGCATGTGTACCGCAATCGGAAGCACTACCATTCACTCAATGTACAGGTGGTATGTGATGCGACGATGAGGATAATGCATGTGGTACCCAAATTCCCTGGTTCCAGTCACGATTCCTCTATCCTGAGGAACTCTTCAGTCTTCCATGCGTTCGAAGAGGGACATTTTGAACATGGTTGGCTGCTGGGTGAGTACACATTTACATGTTATAACACAAAACACATTTTTATTTAGGAATGTTGGCATTGTACAATTTGATCACTAATGTCAGCTTATGTGTGCTCCATTCATTATAGGTGACTCAGGATACGGAATTAGGCCGTGGCTATTGACTCCGGTGCTAAACCCTCAAACTGAAGCAGAGGAGAGGTACAATGCAGCCCATATATCTACAAGATCTGTTATAGAGAGGACATTTGGCCTACTCAAGACCAGATTTAGGTGTCTGGACAGAACTGGTGGGGCTCTTCTATACAAGCCTCAAAAAGTGTCTGATATTATCCTTGCCTGTTGCATTTTGCACAATGTTGCACTCAGGCACAATGTACAAGCAGACCTAGCTGAGCCTTTGGTAGACGAGCATCCCACCCATGTAGCTGCTGAAAATGAACAAACAGCCAGTGGTGGCCAGACACGCCAGAATCTCATCAATTCATTTTTTTCTTGTAAGTAAAAACATATATGTTCCAAGTTCTACTTTTATACTTACATTATGTTATCTTAACAATAATGTTTTTTTATATAACCTTCTGTTAGGACACAGATGAATATGGGTTGCACACCTTTCTTTTCTCTGCTGTGTGCACAAAGGGATGTGGCACCGGTATGTTATTGTTGCACAGGTTATATAATCCCTCTTCAATTGTACTTTAGTTGTGTGTATGTGAATACAACTGGGGTAACAAAGCACTAATATTTTAGCATTGTGTTGTTCCTTATGCTAACACAATACACATATTATGCCCATACTCATTCATGCTTCTAGTATGCTTACATACAATGTTATTGGTGCAGTGTAACATGTACATCCATATGATGTGTACACCAGGCTCATTTACATTTTGAATGTGATTAAATATACATGGTGTTGCACATTTAACACCAAATACACACTTTGCTGTGTTGTTTACGGTACTGAAGATGGCATGTCAATGTTTGCAATTTATATATTGTTCCTTTGCATTATAGGTATATCTCCAGTATGACTGATCATGGTATGTATATTTGCTGACATCTCTCATAAGATGTGCCTACCTCAATCTTCCTATAATTATTTGAAGTAAAAACACAACATATTGTTTTAAAGACAAATGTAACATACATGTACTTTCTGTATCATGTATATGCATTTAGCTACTCTTGAGCTTTCATGTGCATTGTATTAGAAAATGATTACTCACATTTTATCACATTTTATGTATGTTTCCTTATAAATTCCATTCATGTAATATAGAGGTGTTTGGAGAAAAGGGGATAACTGTACTTATTTGTTTACTTACGGGAGCTCATTCATCACGGATGAAATTGACTGATCATAACACTCCATGCATGAATGCCTGTAATCACAACAATGCGTACTACATCTTATATTTAGCAATGTAGGTGTTTTTTAATGCTAGGAATTAATAGTCAACATGAATTTAAATTTGTGACATGTGTATGTATAAGTCACACGTGTGTGAATGTGTCCTACATGTACCAAGTGTAAAACTGTGAACAGAAAACACTATTTTGTTGCAAATGTTACTGTCATTTAGCATTTCTAATTTACCTATATGACAATGTTGGTAATATTTTTGCAATATAATTCACGTCACTTCATCATTATCATGATGATAATTATCAAGTATTCTCACAATTGTAACGTCAATCACGTGCACATTAGCATAGACACACTTTTTAAGACAACTGTTTGTGTCTGTATCAATTTGTGTAGGATCCATGTATAACACCGACAAATGATAACACCAGCTTTATTATGGTAGCTTATATCATCATATTGACTATACGATGTATTTTTAGAAAGTTTAATAAAAACAGTAAACTATAGTTAGTTAGGTTAATGAAATATACACAGAAACGTACTTCATTACATGATGTTGATGTCATATTCAGAACATCATGCATTGTAAGGGACC
This sequence comes from Ascaphus truei, assembly GCF_040206685.1. Lineage (NCBI taxonomy): Eukaryota > Metazoa > Chordata > Amphibia > Anura > Ascaphidae > Ascaphus > Ascaphus truei. Next base: position 369,517,092 of record NC_134483.1, read on the forward strand.
ACAACATCTGGCCAATAACATTAATTGCTACAGTCCCAAACCATTTTATCAACATACCCATGTAACAAGAGATTTTTAACAATAAAGGGCTAGTTGGTTGTAAGTGTCCTTTACATTGGGAGAAGGAGTGGCTCAGTGAGTAAAGACACACACTGGCACTGAGAGTTTGAAGCAGGGGAGTCTGGTTCAATTCCCGGTGTCGGCTCCTTGTGATTTTGGCCAAATCACTTTATCTCCCTGTGCCTCAGGCGGCCAAAAATAAATTGTAAGTTCCACGGGCCAGGGACCTGAGCCTGAAAAATGTGTCTGTAAAGCGCTGTGTACAACTAGCAGCGCTATACATGAACATGCTCATATTATAATTATTCTTATTATTCTTATTATTATTGTTACATAGTTTCGACAGTCATACGTTCCATTACACAATAGAATACACAAATGTGTTAGCAGAGTGGGAATGGTTGTTATATATAAAACACACCATGCCATAAAATGATAGTAGTCATTAAAGAACACACAATAAAAATTCATGAGGCACTATTTTGCAACATCATTATGTTAATTAAGTGCTTATGCAATATAGGCATAAGTGTATCACATTTTTAATTGTTTGTTAATAAGCGCTGCAAGCAATATAAAATTAGTTCCATATGTAGTATAGTAGTCGGTGGCTCCTCCTCACAATCATCTCATATAAAGGTAGACTCTTCTGAAATCATACATTGATCCGATTGTATCTTCCCCGACATCTCTGAAATACAGCAAACACATGATGGTCAAAGATGGCACCTTACTATATATGTATCCGTGACAACGCGTTACACAGCTCTATATGATTGTGTACATACACACGTCACTCACTTATATTTTAGAAGTACAAGTGTACATCAGTATGTTATGTTTCTTTAAATTTGTAGCAGGCATAACTATGTATATGATGTGAACGTTGCCTGTATACTGAAAAATGTGCGCGCACATCTTAGTGTGCGCACGCACTTCAGGCTTGGCTGCACTAACTGTTTGCGCATGCGCAAAACAAAGCGTACGTTGTGCGTTCAATACAGGTTGAAAATATGATTAAACATACAATCTTTATTTCAAATACAATGAATACGAAACTACATTCGTTCTAAACGAGTACATCTGTATTCTTTTTAAACAGACGTGTTTGGACAGAAAGGACGGCCGATAACACAATGCGCAAATGCAATACGTGTGACGTCATGTTAAACCAGCGTGAAACGCACGCTAACACTCCTCCCACTCAATTAACATTCGGCTAACGCCCAGTTGACGCCCCCACTGTATGACACACTGCAGTTACCGTTACTATAACAAAACATGTCAGCCAATAGGCTTTGAGGCGCGCACGTCGCTTGGGGGCGGGACTTACATCCGTAATCCTTTTTAAGGACGCCTTGGGCCATGACAAGGGTCCCACGTCATACGTGGTGGACCCGCTTTTAAATGTTGTAGATGTAGCATGATAACAAAACAGGTATGTGTTAGAGTTATGGTAAAATGTTGCTAATATGTTTAAAGTGATAGGAAAGTACGTATATTTATTCCGTCAGCAATGTGTACTACTCTTTCAGGTTCTACTATATTGTATTCGGAAACAATTTATTTGTGATCGCTACATGTTATGCAGTCTGCTATGTTACGCTGTATCCACGCATTGAAAGGGAAAATGGTGGTTAGACAAAAAAAAAATGTAAACGCAGAGTCAACGCATAACGATTGTTATATTTACCATTCTTCTAGAATTAACTCTTCGTCTGCCTGCAACTGGTCACTCCAGAAATGCAAGGCATTTTCATCCACGCTTGACCCAAACGCTGAATCCAGTATGAAACACATCTCCTCCATGAAGCGCTCATAGGAATCGCCACTGCTTTCTTCAAACAATTGGTCGGGAGGTATGTTCATTTCTTCGGGTACCCATTCCAATGCATTTTCAGCTGAAAGGCTTGGTACAGAATCATAGTAGTTATGTTCATGTACAATGTGGGTTTCAGGAATGGAGGGTGCAGATATTGCAGCAGCTATCGATTCACACGGAACAGTAGTAGCGGATCCATTGCTATTGGCATTAGGAATAAATATGCCTTTAACCACAATATATGTGCCTTCTTTCACGGTGAAATGTTTTTCTTTGGCAATCTTCCAGAAACCATAGTTGTGTTCTAGCTTATCCTGCACACGTTCAAAAAAGTCATTTGTTGATAAAGTGAATCTTATTGATGAATTAAAATTGCGCGCATGCCGACGGTTTTGGTAATAAGGATATTTTGCTCGAATCAAATCATAGATTTGGCGTGTGCTTGCTTGATGTCCGCAAGTTGATAAAATAGCTTCTGAAATCATGTATTTATAACCTAAATTCGGATTCATAATTGTCACCAATTCATCAGCCATTGCAGAGTAGCACAAAAGATGTGTGCAGGTATCTGTTCTTTGCTCATCAAAATGAAGCTGCTCAGTGGCTAACAAATTGCTGTGTTTCCTTTTCAAGGTCAACAAAAGTATAAACTGTAACTCCTTATTTCAAACGCCAATTGGATTTCTAGTTATAATTGCTTGAACATTTGTGGTTAGTGATAGCCGCATGTGGGACAAACATGTATCCTTTTTTTATCTCGTTTTTGAAAACATTAGTACACTTTTCATTCAGTAACATTGAGTTTTCTTGCAAAATAACAAAGAGCACTGTGTGAAAATAGTGCTTAGACAGCCATATCAGTAAATACACACACCTGCAAAATGAAATGTTTTTTTCCCACATACATTTCTGTGTGTATTTGAAAGTCTGGTTAAGTCCCTGTCTGCATGAGTTTAAATACGTGTGTATCTATATATATATATAAATATATCTATCTCATAAATATATATATATATAAAGTGTATATTGTACTATATGTATATTGTGTGTATGTGTATGTGTATGTGTATGTGTATATGTATATATATATATATATATATATATTATATATAAAAAAATATTATTTTAATTTTTTTTTTTATATATATATTATATATATATATAAAAAGTAATATTTTTTTTTTTTTTTAAATATTGCTGGAGTACACACAACATATTGATGGCAGTAAGTAGGCCTTGTATGAAACCTATTTAAATGGTGATAAACATGAGTGAATTAAGTAATAAACATTTGTTTGCGCCCAATAATGTTAGAGGCTCACACTTAGTATAGTTGTCAAACATTAGGCCTGTATTATAAAAATACTGTGTTTTCACAAGGAAGCATGAAGTGTATGTTTTTTGTAAATACATCTATACCAGTTTAGATAGCACTATATATATACACACACACACACACACACACACACACACACACAGTGTGTGTGTGTGTGTGTGTGTGTGTGCATATATCAATACATACTACATATATATTAGTATCAATTCAGAGATGTTCTTGAAACAAGAACACATAAATGATTAAAGGACAACATTACAATGGCCAGCAAAGGTAAGTAATATTTAACACAAAATCCTGCTGTACACGTACAAGAAAGATGTTTGCAGTTAAATAGGTGCTTTTATAATTGCATGAAAATAATATGCACATGCAATGATTACATCAATTAACACACCCAAATGCAATGTTTTGCTGCTAAGTCAATGGCAGCTTCTCTAAACTTAGCAACTGGCTCCTGGTGGACCATTACTGAACAGACGATTAAAACATAAATATTTATAACACTATTCATTAATTAGGAGTGTTCACATTTCCAAAACTTCACGTGTACAAGAACATACTTGAAAGTTTGGAAACAACACAGTCTTCAGCATACATACAATAGTAATTAGATAATCTGAAGTCAACAAAACAAGGCCAAAGACATATTTTCTGAATTATAACATTTATTTTTTTGTTCCTTTTGCGAGCGAGTAACAGGCCTGCTTGTTGTCTCTTGAATTTTCCTTTTTCTTTTGCCACCAACTTTAGGCACAACAGAGCCACTTTGACTGGCCTCTGGCACTTCACGGGCAGGGCTTGTGGCCAGTGACTCACCTACAGGGCTTTTGGGCAGTGACTGTTCACCTACGGGGCTTGTGGCCAGTGACTCACCTACAGGGCTTTTGGGCAGTGATTCACCTACAGGGCTTTTGGGCAGTGATTCACCTACAGGGCTTTTGGGCAGTGATTCACCTACAGGGCTTTTGGGCAGTGATTCACCTACAGGGCTTTTGGGCAGTGATTCACCTACAGGGCTTTTGGGCAGTGATTCACCTACAGGGCTTTTGGGCAGCGATTCACCTACAGGGCTTTTGGCCAGTGACTCACCTACAGGGCTTTTGGGTAGTGACTGTGAGCAAGTTGGTAGACACTGCACAAGTGATGGTTGGTCTGTTTCATGTGTGTCTTTTGTTGTTTTTGACCAAAAACTGGTCAGTAGTAACTGCTTGTGTTTTGTTTTTGTGGGCTCCTTTGTAGGTGTCTGCTGCTGAATTTGTACAGATGGCAGCGGTAGGATGTCATCAGGAACCTGCACAGCAATGTCTGCTACTTGACCGGTAACATTTGGGCCTGGTGAATGAATATCAGATGAATGTGGTGAAAACTGACCTGCATGAACAGATCCTGGCTGGGAGGTGTTGAATTGTGGTACATTAGTCATTCTCCAGTAATTAGCTTGTGTTTGCTGAACAACTAATGCTTCGAATGAGGTGTTGATTTTTTGCAACTGTTTCGGCACTTCAATGAAGACTCTGTGGAGATGTGCCAATTGTGAAACTGTTTCTTCCTGCAGTGCAATCATCCTTTCCAGCACTGTCATGAAGTCAGAATGGCGACGATTTTCTGCTTCCACAATTTTTCCCTCAGAAGCTACAATTGCATCGTATGTCGTATTTGCTGGACGATTTGCCGGTAAAACAGTTTCAATTGGAACGTCTTCATGGTCACTTGCTTCTATTTGTGTGTGTATGGCGGTGGTGTCATCATCATCATCATCATAATCCTCTTCATCATGTTCTACAAATAAATGTACAAATTATTAAATGTCATGTTAATCTCTGCTGTGTTACTATGTAATTGTACTGTGTCATAAGTAACAACTAACATGTTTCCATACGTTTTATAACCTCACATTAAAAACTACCTTGACTTAAGAATAATGTTTGGACTCAGTATGAAATATGAGTGAATGAAAACTTGCTGTAAACTCACAACTCCTACATGATAGTTAACATCACTAACACAATACAAGTTGCCTTACACTTCATTTTCACTGACACTAAGTAATCCTATTTAAAGAAGATGTGCAAAACAAATAATGAACATGACAACATAACATATAGAAGAGCACATATTATATGGCCACCAACTGATACACTCACCTTCTAGGTGTGTTGAGCTGGCTGACCCAGGTGAAGACACTTGTTCAGTCTCAGGTGACACATGTCCTTCAGGGGCAACTATATATAACAATAACATAAGTTTTACATTTACATGTGTAAATATTGAACAAACAGTTATTGTATGTTCTGTATTTATGAGTATCTAACAGCATCATTTCCTTAACCCAAAATGTGTGTGTGAAAGTGAACATAAATAGTTGTAATAACAATGTACATGCCTGTGTACTTAGAAGTTTTGAGTTCCCTAACATACAACATACTATGGTTCTGCAGTAATGCGTGAGGAAAAATACATTAAATTTTTACATAAAAATCATATGTTGTGTAGTGATATCAGTATCATAATGTACATAACTATCATGAGATGACCATTCACAATGGTTATCATGAAGGTGGTCATATTGCAAAAAGTGTTGTTTTTGGTAGAGGATATGTGTGGTACATTAATATAAGATGTGGCACACCTGAATGTGGCTGTGACTAAACAAGACAACACATGCAGTGTGTGATAATGTGTCGTTGATAGTAGTTCAACTATAGATATGAGTGAACTAATGTGTGACATACGGTTTGATAAGTAATGAGTTGTTGGGGCATTTAGTAGCTAAAGTGAAGCTTTCAAATGAGTGTGATTAACTTCAGTTGTGCTAGTGAGGTTGTAAGAACGGTTTTCCCTTCCCCAAAAAGCCTAATCAGCCACACCTTTAAATTACTTGAAACAGGTGAAAATGGTGTGAACTAAGTTGCCCCTAAAATGAGGCTGTAATTAGTGTGTGTGCTGAACCCCACCCCCTCTGTTGAAGTGTATGCTGTGATGAGATATTAATTGCAGCTGCTTTAACACAATGGTAGATGAGCTAAATAGTCGTGTGCAGTTTTTAAGTTATGAAAACAATGACATAAAATATGATACGTGTGCCTCATTATGCTGTCTGTATATGACTTAAATCAAAAATGGACCTTTTCATTAACAACTATAGATGTGTTAGTGCAAGTGATGTTTGTAGGCCGTTGCATGCAATATATTTGATGCATGCTTAAAATAGGCAGTAATGTCATGTTTGTCGGAGTAAAATAAATAAAATACACAATAATATTCTACATATTTCTGTTCTGTACCTGTAGCTAGTAATAATTTCTCATTAACATGTGTTACACATGTGTACTACCCTGTTGTTCCCCATCTTCGCCCACCATCAATTGCTTCCACTGCAGCAATGCATTTTGGGAATTCACATGTAAATGAGCACGCAATGGCACGTGCTATATTAGTTACTGCTTTTAGTAGGACTACAACATATATGTCTATTTTGAGATATATATGTATACAGAATCAGACATATACATATATAGATGCAGGTATGCTTATATTGTGAAGACAGTATAAAAAGCAATGTAACTATGCAAAATAACTGTAAGCAACGACACGCCTAGTACAGTAATATTTCTCACCTGGTGGAAATTGTGAGGGGTAAATTCCTATATCACGGTCACCAGGTAAGCCTTCCATGACGACGGGAAGTAATTTTGCCCGAAGCAGCTCCTCCAATGGACTTAATATGAGACGTTGTGGTGTGGGCCCACCTCCAGTGCCAGTAGCATGCACGCGTTGGTGTTGTATTTTCTTTTTCAATTTGGACCTAATATCATCAAATCTCTTGTGACAATTCCGCTTGTCCCTCACATGATTCCCACACGCATTGACACCAATGACTATTGTGTCCCACATTTCTTTTCTGCTTGCTGAACTTGTCCGCCCTTGAAAAACATATCAAATATATGAGGTAAATGAATAATAATATAAGCACCAGTTTCCTACACTGCTAGCTGTTCCAAGAGATAGCAAACATGCTGTTTTATGTGTAATATGTGAAGCACATGAGCATTCACTACTAAACCTATACATGTAAGCAAGGTTGCATTCATATTGTATGCAGTTATGGCAAATTGACCGCCTGTGTTTAGTTGTCCTTGTAAGGCATGATAAAAAGCTGTGTTTCCAGACTAATTAACATAGAAAGATATTGTGAACCCATATTTGCATATGAACAAAACTCAGATGACCTAGGATCACATGTATTTGAATAATAAATGTAAATGTACACTTACCTAGTAAATGTCCATATATACTGTCATAGTGCTCCAGAATGCCAGTGACAAGAGCTGTATTTTCCTGGTCATTGAAGCGAGGATTACGTGGCTTCTCCACACGTTTCTTCCGAGCAGGTTTAGGGTCAGAGCTTGGCTGGTGCTGACTGGACTCTCCTTCTTCCAATGGAAGAGCCTCCAAAAGCTGCCCACCAGCAAGCACGCCACCACCATCCACCCCATCAGCAACTGCGCCACCAGCAGCACTCCCAGCACCAGCACTCCCACTCCTAGCACCAGCACTCACACTCCTAGCACCAGCACTCACACTCCTAGCACCAGCACTCACACTCCTAGCACCAGCACTCCCAGCACCAGCACTCCCACTCCCAGCAACAGCACTCCCACTCCCAGCAACAGCACTCCCACTCCCAGCACCAGCACTCCCACTCCCAGCAACAGCACTCCCACTCCCAGCAACAGCACTCCCACTCCCAGCAACAGCACTCCCACTCCCAGCAACAGCACTCCCACTCCCAGCAACACCACTCGCAGCACCAGCACTCCCACTCCCTGCAACACCACTCTCACTCTCAGCAACATCACTCCCCTGAACAGTACGTTCACTCCGACGCGTACTCCCACGAGTAGCACTCCCACTCCCACCAGCATCACTCTTCCCACGCTTTGCGGGCATACTTCCAGCACTCACAAAAAACAGACAAGAAATGTACAGCCAATCACACGAAACACTTCCACATATAAAACAAGACAAAGATGTAAACAAAACAACAATGGACAAAGCTCACCCAATACACAACAAGTCTCTCAGTCAATATGCAAATGTTCAAACAGCCAGTACTGTGCGTCTCTCTCTCTCTCACTCCCAACAACACAGAGAATGAATAGCAGTACACGTTGCCTTTAAATATGGCGCGCAATCCAAAACATGCTTGTTTCGCCTGATTCAGCAAGATTTGTGATTGGGCAACCTAACAGCACCCCGCCACGCACGCCGATACACCTGTGTGTGATCGGCTAATCATCGTGAGAGTGGGCGGATTTGTTTTCGGGTTGATTTTGAATGTATTCGGCACTTACTGCATACGGAGAGGAAAAATCGCCAATAACATGACTAATCGGTAAGATTGCCGATTTCACATAATCGACGCTTACTGCATGAGGCCCTAAGTGATTTAACATCTCCATCCCATATCAGTAATATAACATCTATATAGTGACGCCACAGTTTACACTGTAGCGCCACGAAATTATGAATCCATATATTATCTGATTCCCACAACCCTAAAAATAAATTAGCTAGGCTAGGGGCAAAAGAGGTCCCCATAGCCATGTCACAACTTTGAATATAATAATCTCCTTCAAACAAAAAGATATTGTGCTCTAAAATTAACTGTATACTATCCAAAATAAACATTTGTGGACAAATAATAATTTACAGTTCTTAATTCTGTACTACAGTATGTTTTATGGAAGTGTACAGTGCTTGTACGTCCATTGTGAATAGCAAAAAAGTATCTGACCAGCTGAATTCAATTAACAGTGAGAACCGACGATGTACCTTTCAGGCCGGTAATGTTTTGACCAAATCTTGGAGATAGTAATCCACAGACTCTGAAACGTGTTATGTAATCGAGTCAATGCCCGCAATGATCGGCCTGCCAGACAGGTGGGCTATATTCTTATGAAGTTTGGGGATATGATAAAAAATGGGAATTTTTGGACTGGAGATAAAAAAAAATTGTATTCTGATTGATTAATAACTCCCTCTATTTTTTTTCTTCATCCAACAGGTTTTTTTTTAATTTAAGAAACAGTTCTGATGGGTTTTGTCTCAATAATCTATATGAGTTTTTATCCGAAAGCATCCTATGGGCCTCCTTAATGTAATCCTCCCTGGTTTGAATCACTATTCCGCCGCCTTTATCGGCCTGGCGTATAATGAGTTGGATGTCATCTCCCAGTATTTTCATTGCTTCCCTTTCTCGATTATCCAGATTTTGAAAATATCTGTTACTTTTTTTTATATAAAGCACAGATTTGTTTAAATTCTTGTTACTAGTTTGTTAAACAGGTTCAAATGTGAACCCCTGGACTGAATTGGATAAAAGGGAGAAATTGGTTTTAAACCACTATGTAGGATCCCGTCTACTTTTAAATCCTCATCTTTTTGTTTTTGAAATAATTGTGCCATTTCTCCTATGGCTTTTATTTCTTCATATCCCATGTCCTCAAATTGTTTTAAGATGTTGTGAGATTCCCATTGTACATTATTAACCATAATGTTGGTATTGACATCATAAAGTGTACTAACCTCACTGATTATTTTATCATTTTAAATTTTGAGAAAGTGCCTCTTTAAGGTTAATTAACGAACACATGTTTGTAAATCGACATACAGTTCGAATAAATTAAACTGTCTGGTTGGTGAAAATGATAATCCTTTTTTAAGTAAAGAAAATTCATTAGAAGTAATAGTATGAGCAGAAAGGTTATAAATACAATGGCCTCTTAGTGCACTATCGCTTGGATTTGTTTCTTGGCTGAGGGTGGAGGGGGGGGTCTTTCCTTTCTTCATCTTCCCTTTCCTCGTCTCCCCTGTTTTTTTTCCCATTTTGTATTACTGGGTTAAGGGATTTCTCCCTACGAGGCGGTAACGTGTCCTGTTCTTCCCTCGCCCTCCAAAAAACTGACGGGGTGGGAGAGGAGGATGTGGACTCATTACGAGACAGTGGTTCGTATCTATTAACCCATCTTCCATCATGATGATTTGGGTTATAATCTCTACTGTTATCTCTCGTATGGGGATTACCCCTTCCTCTGTATCCTCCTCTATTAAAATTTCCATTATTTTTCCAATTATCATTTTTATACTCCCTACTTTTTACATTACCTTGTAATCTTGTTAAGGGCCATCAACCCTGTATACTAAATTGTAGTCTTGCCTACATTTTCAGAAAATACAACCTTGCAATATTCATGTACTGCTCATCCTGGAGGCATAATACCGTATAACTGTACTATCTTATTTGTAAGGTAAAGTGTCCATGACATAGTCCACATATGTAACCTAATCGGTTATTTCCAACATGTGTTTTTTTTTTCTTGACTTCCCGTCGCTTACATCCACAGACTTCGTTTTAACGTTTGCTGTATCTTGCATGCATTCAATATTAATAACTTCATCAGGATTTTCCATCCACTTTGTATTTGTCAGAACTGCCACCCATTTGGCTAAAACAGCTTCTGTGGTGGCCTGGGTGCCTTCACAGTAGCCAATCAGAGCGTGGGAAGTCTATCCCTACTCTGATTGGTTCAAGTACCATGTGACAGGCTTTCAATGACGTCATATCCGTTCTTCCCCAAGCCTCTGTCACCTAGTCAACTAGAGCCAATCAGTGTTGGGATAGACTTCCCACGCTCTGATTGGCTGCCGTACCATGTGAGGGCATCCATGTTTGTTTTCATGACGTCATCTTAAAGGCAATTGAAGCAAAGCCATTCTGATTGGCTATGCTTTCTTTGCCTTTAAGTGACGTCATCATTTTTTTTACATCGGCCAAAACACATGGTTTTCACGGCCCAATCAGGGCCGTGGGAACCATATGAAGAAAATGTGATGTCATAGGCCTTTAAAAGCCTATGTCGTCTCATTTTGAAGCCAGACGCCGAGGAGGAAGGACCTCCTACTGAAGAAAGAAGACCAGGGCGTGGCCGCAGACGGGAAGAAGACCCCGGAAGAAGGTAGAAGAATACAGATGAAGATGGATTACAACTAGAAGACCCCTGGATTGTCGTGTTTTATTATTTTAATGTTTATTATTTTATGGTTTATCATTTTATGGGTTCCTGTTCGTGGATTGGTTCGTGAGTAAGCTGATCAACGGGAGTCGGTGGGGTCAAGTAATGGTAAATTAAATAAAGAAATGTATGTAATGTAACTGTTTTTTTTTTTGCTTTTTCATGTGTTTATTTTTTTTATGCATATCATTTCTTGCCACTGTATGTATGTATGTATGTATGTCTAGAGAGATATAAACATACAGGGTAAGAAATGATAGTGTTGTAAAAGCTTGATTTACTGTATTGTAAATGATTGTGGCTATGCTCTATGCATAGATGTGTGTTAAATGTATTTTATTATTAGAGAGATGTAATGTTTGGGCTTCTATGCTGTACTGTAGGTTATGGAGAGGCTTGCTTTAGTATATTGTAATTTTTGGTGTCATTTTTTGTATGTTGTGAACTTGTTCTCTGTAACGATAGCTATAGTTAATTGTGTAATTGGTATGGATGGTATTTTAATTGTTTAGGGATGTAATTCATGTCTGTTAATTCATTGATGGTGACTTTATTGGATTGCATAATATACTTCTTGTGATGTCAGGCTATTTTAGTTGGATTATTGTATTGTTAACATTGATTTGCAGCGTGTACATGTAGCTTACATTTTATGCTACATGTATACACTGTAAATGCAATGTTTTAAGTGGCATTTGAGGCTTCAGATTGAATGATTACATGAGATTTGTTTAGGAAATTGGTTTTTAATTCATTGAGGATGTTATGCATAAGGGGTGTTGCCATTGCAGGATGGCTTCACCCCTTAATTACCTTTGAGGTTAGTACCCGATAAGGTGATTAAGGGGTTCATTGGTATGTGAATGGCATTGATATGTATTGGCTATTTATTATTTTGGCAACGGACCCCAAGGATGATGCTGGCGACGGAGCCTTCTTATTGATGAGGTTAGTAGAATTTTCTTTATTTTACTACGGTATTTAATGTGTTTAATAATGGCCAAATAATGTATTATCCCTATGTGGATAATAGTTATTTGGCACATTATTGTACTGTATGTGTTGGGGGGACAGGGGTATTGCCCCCAAGGGTATGTGGTAGGACTCCCTTGTGGGTAGTGGGTGAGGGTGGTTAGGCCTCAGGGGGTGGGGGGGGTAGTGGGGGAGGGTATGTGGGTGATGGTGGGTTAACCCCTTAATGACTGTAGCGGTTCATAACCGCTATGGTGATTAAGGGGTTAGGGGACATTACATTGGATGTTTTTATTCTTGTGTCTGTATTGCAGAAGCGGATGGGGCATGGCCAGGATGAAGATGAGGATGGCCTTCATCGTGGCAGCCGCACATGGGTGAGTGCTATATGTATTTAATGTCTTTATTGTTCTGTATGTATTTTAAATGGACAACTGCACTATTATCCATTTGTGGATAATAGTAATGTTGCCCATTACTGTATTGTATGTTGTGTATTGCTGCTATGTTTATTGCGGGCATTTGTCCCCAATAAACATGCTATTATGCGTTAACCCCTTCATTGCCTTAGCGGCTATCCGCTATGGTAATGAAGCAGCATTAATGTATTTTAATAATATTGTGCGGGAGCAGGGGGCCCCCTGAGCTGAACCGCATTGATTTGTGGCTCAGAGACCCCCTGCTTTCCGAGTTACAGGCCCAGGTTTGGGGCATCGGTTAAAGTGTGGACGCCATGTTTATTGTGGGCACGTAGCGTATGGGACGCTATAAACATGGCGGCGACACTGCCCACCCGATCACACATACCGGGGCCTGTAACTCGGGAAGCAGGGGGTCCCTGGTCCACAAAGTGATGCGGTTCAGCTCGGGGGACCCCCTGCTCACTGTACAGTATCGTTAAATAAATATTAATGCTGCTTCGCTACCATAGCAGATACCCTGTAAGGTAAGGAACGAGTCTTTATTGATATGTGTGTTTTATTCATAGTGTAGATGTGCAGCTGCTCTCCAGAGCTGAAGCACTTTGGTTTTAGGTCCGGGGACCCCCTGCTTCCCGAGATACAGGCCCCTTTATGGGGTGCCGGTATCCCTCTGCTTTGTTTACATTCCGCGGTCACGTGATCGGGACCGTGAAATACAGGGGGATACCGGCACCTCATAAAGGGGTCTGTATCTCGGGAAGCAGGGGGTCCCCGGACCTGAAACCAATGCGGTTCAGCTCCGGAGACCCCCTGCACATGTACACTATGAATAAAAATGGTTTAAAAAATAATTTTTATTGTGCTGATGTTTGCGCCGAGAGAGCAGCGGATCTCTCTCTGCTGCAAACACAACTCGGCAGGGGACGGCTTCTCGGCAGTTTCTCGCCAGGCAGGCGTCCCGCCAACGGTTACACGCCATTTCATCAAATTGTGGTGGCGCATTCATTCCCCAGGGATTCACCCCTTACAGCATACAGCCAATTTAACACGCCAAAAACATGGCTAATTGCTAAACTGGCTAATGCATTTTTCGGCTGCTTACTGCATGATGCCCTAAATGTCCATTCCTTGTTATCCTTGCTCATGTCTTGCAAAGCTCCTGCCAACATGCTTTGAATTCTGCCTAGATTCATGCCATTTCATGTTGTCACTTAAAGAGCATTCAAGACTAGCTTTTTGAGTTTTCAGCCTTTGAAGCTGTCCTTCTGCACTTCTTTTTCCACTGAATGCAGTTGCCAGTTCAGCTTCTTTGGAGTTGAGTCGCGATTCCAGCTGATTCAGAGCAAGGTTTAAATCTGTTTCCTATTCTCTATTTCTGACCTGCAGCTGGTGCGCTGGTGCTCCTCCCGGACCTTGTCCAGCTCCAGCTGCAGCTGGGCCCTCTCATTGGCTGTGTTGTCCAACAATTGGCGGGCATTGGCCATCTCTGTCTCATAGCGCAGTGTCAAGTTTGCCACTTGACCGACAGACACCTTGTCCCACTTTTGCTTTTTTCTGTGCTGTATCTTGAGCTGTCAATTAACTGCTGCAGCAGTTATGTCGCAGATATGTTTTGTTGTCACTGAAGGTCATTGCAGTTTTCCATCTTATATTAACAGGTTAGAGGGTTTGAGGAGGTGACAAATTGCGTATGGTTCTTTTAAAATGAGAGAAACAATGCATTAGGAAATTGAGAGCAAAGGACAGTTACGGGTTCAACAAAGATGCCACTGGAGTGTCATTAGTAAACTATAGTTTGGTACTTTGTTATAATATTCACAATATGTTTAAAGGCTTCTGATAATCAATGTTATTGTTGATTGGATCCTGCATATGTTAATCAGGATTAATTGAGTGCAATGATTTTAACAAGATGGCACTGATATAGGTTTAAACCGGTTGTAACTAACAATGTTTCTGTTCATTATAATATAGATAAACTAAAAGATTTATCTTTATCCAGTTTCTGAAGTCTACACTGCAGAACTCTGTAATATTTTTAGCTTTCCTCAACAAATGCCACCAGGATGTTCACAGAAAATAAAAGCACCAAGGGAATATAGCCAAATGAAGATGGACCCATGACCACAAGGTGGATGAGAGGAATGCCACATGTTTGCCAACTCAGTAAACATATTTCCTATATTGTTTATATCAGAGTCTTTAAAAGCACAGATCAAGTACGTATTATATTTACTGTACTAACTATCATCGACTATTACAAAAATAGCACGGGAGAATTAACTCCAATTATTTAACATTTTGGTAATAGATATTTCTATGCTCAATAGGTGACAGGTGACAAGTGACAGATACCTTTATAACTCCCATATCACATGTATATGCAGAATATACAAGCGCGGATTAAGAACTCATTGTTCTGGGGCATATATATGAAGTTTGTTCATTTTGTTTGATATTTGTAACAGATTTGTTTACACCACCTAAGCCCAGCAGATTTATTGCATCTCTTATATGCATAAACGTATATATTTTATAATATAATATTTCACTATCTCCTGCCTTAACTTCTCCTATTACCAACAACAAAATGCTCACTGGTGCAAGTAGAGAAAAATTCTAACAAAGCAGCTTTATGGATTGACACACAGTGATTCGGAGTCAAAATTATATATTTTGCTCACGTTTAAAACTCTTGATACATATCACATTATACAGTATGTTACAAACAATTATCAATAAGCCTGCTTTTACATGGACATACTGTAACACTTATTGATAATGGTTGTGCTGAAGCAACTAATTATGCTCTTTATCCATTGTGTGATATAAATGGGTCATGCGGTGCATTATGGTGGAATATATTACTTTCACGAGAATTTCTAAAAGAAAAATGGTTTCTATTTTTTAATGTGTGCTTATGTTAAATATTATCATCCACTTACAGAAGCTTTGGAAATGTAACTTCCTAACATGGTTGCTGTTCACATAAGGATAGGAGTTCAAACAATTTATGATGCTAATTTAAATGGCATATTATTTCTTCATGGAATAGAGTGATTTATTATAGGACATAAAAAACTCAAATAAATACCTCCTTGATGTACATCTAATTATACATGCACATGAATATCATTTGCAAGTGTGGAATGTTACAATGTCCTAATAATTAAAGTGTTATACATGTTCTACATTTTTTCACAGGTAAAACGGTTCATTATCTGCTCCAGCATTTATGTCGCAGATATGTTTTGCAGTCACTGAAGGTCATTGCAGTTTTCCATCTTGTATTAACAGGTTAGAAGAGGTGGCAAATTGCATAAGACTCCTTTAAAATGAGAGAAACATGCATTTGAAAATTGAGAGCAAAGGGCAGTTACAGGTTCAATAAAGATGCGACTGGAGTGTCATTAGTAAGCTATAGTTATACTTTGTTATAAAAGTAGTTAAAGTACTTATACTTTGTTATAATATTCACAATCTCTTTAAAAACTTCTGATTATCAATTTTATTGTGGACTAGATCCTGCATATGTTTAATAAGGAAGAATGGATTTCAATGATTTTAACCGGATGGCATTGATAGAGATTAAATTTACAATGTTTTTTTTTTCATTATGATATGGATAAACTAAAAGATGTAACTTTATCCAGTTTCTAAAGTCTAACCTGCAGAACTTTATGATATTTTTAGCTTTCCTCTTCAAATACAACCAAGATGTTCACAGAATATAAAAGCACCAATGGAATATATTCCAATGAAGATGGACCCATGACCGCAAGGTGGATGAAATGAATGCCACACATTTCTCAACTCAGTAAACATATTTCCTATGTGTTTTTTCTACGAGAGACTTTAAAAGCACAGATCAACTAGGTAAGTATTACAGTATATTTACTTGCAATACATGATTTTCCACTAACTCAAATTGAATTACATGGGATATAGTTGCAAATTTTATTAATCAGCTATCACCAAAATGACACCGGAGAATCAAATCCATTTCCTCCTTATTACGAATAGGTGACAGTTGATGGAGAACATTATAACTTTTTTTTAGATCTGCGGATTTTATGTTTCGGATCAGTGTATAAATGGCTAATATTAATATATCTGTTAATTTTACTTCTCCTTGTAGGTTTCTGTGATGATAAAAAGCTTATCAAGAGTTGCCCTGGACTTTGAATCCACAGCTGCATTTAATCTGAACCCCTTGAGTGTACATCTGTGTCACCCCTAAGCCGGATCCCTGACAGGGTTCCCACGAGCTGCTCCCCTATGCACAGAACCAGCATGCTAATGGTTAACTTCTACTTTTGATTATACTATGTAGAATGTCAGCCCCTCCCACTGGAATGCTAATGAGCCAGAAAGACAAAGAACTTTGAATCCACAGCTGCATTCAATCGGAACCCCTTCAGTGTACATCTTTATCGTCCCAAAGGCGGACAGCATTTGGCACAGTTCAAGGGCAGCTAAAGGAGTGAGCCATTGGCTTCTGTTCACTGATGTTTGGTGATGTTAAAGCTTCTCTATTTCAATCTGGGACTCACCAGCCCTTTTATCCCCCTGTACCCAATTTTCCGACTCTATCTGTCCATGTAATATTTGTGAATTGACTGTACAGTATAACCCTGTTCTTTTAATGTAACCATGTATTGTTATAACTCTGTTCTCAGGACATACTAGAAAACGAGAGGCAACTCTCAATGTATTACTTCCTGGTAAAACATTTAATAAATAAATAAATGGACCTTCCCCCCAAAAGTGGTCCAAGTGTGTACATATATTGGTACAGTATATAGCCAGCACTGAAAAAGTTGACTGAGAGCAAACTATTTTTTAGAAAAGCATGCTATATTGTAAGTCATATAAAATCTGGTTACAGAATATTCACAACTACAAATAAACAAAGGCCTTAGATCAATAACGTCAATGTACTCAAAAGTCATTAGATACAACCTGCATTTATTATGTAGAGATAATAGGACCTCATAAATATCCTGATACTATTCTGCAAAATATAAAAAATCCTTATGTGAAGACCAATGCTGAACCAAGTATAGTAGAACTAAAATGTGAGAAATGTGTAACGTGTCAAAAATCTTAGTTTTTGTGAGCGTTGCTATTACAGTATTCAGAAAGCGTTGATTACCTGTGATAGCAAAATTCACAAAACGGGCGAGTTGCTGGTGGCGTGATGATCGCCTCTCTGAAAAGGCCTTACCCGGCGATTCCTTTCTGCTGCAGAGAGAGCTGCTCAGAGAGAGCCGCCTCTCCCAGTGAAAATCTCGGCCGAAATTTATGTTTTGTAATATACATTTTATTACTATTGTAGATGAGCAGGGGGCTCCGGAGCAGAACCGTTTTGATTTCATGTCGGGGGACCCCCTGCTTCCCGAGATACAGGCCCCGTTATGGGGTGCCGGTATCGTCTATGCTTTGGATTCCCACGGTCACGTGACGCGGGACATTTACATGCATAGGAGATACTGGCACCCCATAACGCGGCCTGTATCTGGGGAAGCAGGGGGTCCCCGGACCTCAAATCAACAAGGTTCTGCTCTGGAGACCCTCTGCTCATCTACACTAGTATTAAAAACACAAATAAACAATATTTTTTCATTCGTTACCGTAGCGGATATCCACTAAGGTAATGAAGCTGCTTTAATGTAAATTGTATTTATAGTGTGTGATAGCAGGGGGTTTCTTGAGCTGAACCGTTTTGATTTCAGCTTCGGGCACCCGTTGCTTTCAAAGTTACAGGTCCTGGTATGGGGCATCGGGTGCCAGTACGCCACCATTTTTAAACCGTCCGCATGACATCACCGGGTGAATTAAATACCAGGGCCTGTAACTATGGAAGGAGGGGGTCTCCGAGGCTGAAATCAAAGTGGTTCAGCTCAGGAGACCCCCTGCTCCCACACATTGTTAATCAAAATTACATTAAAGCAACTTAATTGCCCTAGCGGATATCTGCTAGGACAATGAAGGGGTTAAACACAAGTGCAATGTTTATTTTGGGTAGCGGGAGTGGGTGAAGGTGGTATTTTGTCCTTGATGGTTTGTAGGCCTTGCGGGGGGTTTGTGGGTGGAGTTAACCCCTTCATAACCTTAGCGATTAATACCGCTAAGGTAATGAAGGGGTTAACCCCTCCCGCTACCCACCTGGTAGGCCTAAACACCCATCCTTGGGGTTACTACCCCCTTCACCCACCCCCCCGCTATCAACAATAAACACAAATACACAAAACAGCCCCACAACCCACCTCCTAGGCCCCCAGTAAACATGACAATATCTAATAAACATTGACAGATGAAGACAGAAGATTAAGAAAATAAAGAAATAATTACAGAAGATAGAAGAAGCAGTTGAAGAGAAAAGAATGAAGAATTGGGGTACCTGATCCGGATCATCATGTCAATGGATGGAATTTGAGGCCTTTGCGGTACGTGAGCTTCCTGATTCCCTTGGACTTGGAGGGCCAATGTTTGTAAAGGTAAGTTAAATATTGAATGTATGTAATGTATTTTTAACAGGTTTTTTTTATTGTATTTCTTTATTTTTAAGTTTTTGATTGCCCTTTTACTGCCAATGTATTAATCTGTTCTCGTTTTGGGTACAGTTTAATACAATGATAGCCAATGCTTTTTTGGCAAATTGCTTATTTTGTATAGAGTTTTATTTTTCCAATTTGGCATAATTGTTTGGCTTATATTCTGTGTTATGTGGTTGGCTTGTTTATTTTTTTGGTTGACATTGATTAGCGTTTTAAAATATTTATTTGTTTGCTTGGCTCTTGGTTTGACTTGATTTGTTGAATAATGTTTTTTTTTTAAATTAATTGCTTTGTTGGCTACTGGTTATAATTACATAATTGTTTTGTTGGTTAGTGTTTTTATGTACAGCTCAACCCCGTTATAATGTGATCCGTTACAATGCGAATCCGCTTACTGTATGCAATGCAATGCTTATGCGATGCAAGCGTGCCTCCCAATTTTCGTATTTAAGAATACTTTACAACACGATTATTGGTATCTTAAATACTTTATTGAACAATGCATAGAATTTTACATTATTTCTAATGCGATCCGCTTATAAAACGATGTGATTCTTTGGACCCAAAGCACAGCGTTATAAGGGGGTTGAGCTAGTTGGTTGGCTAGTGCTTGTATTTATTTAATTTGTTGGCTAGTGTTTTGATTTATTGAATGGGGTTGATTAGCTGATTGTGTAAATGTTTGATTATTGTTTATTTTTGGCCTTCATGTATTTTGATTAGGTGCCCATTGGGTGGTATAGTGACTTATTATGCCCAAATTATATGGGTATGATGTACCACTATTGCACTCAATGGGTACAGGGTGGGTATAGTAGGTCCGGGGTGGGTGGTTAGGCCTCCTGTGTGGGTAGTGGGGCAGGGTGGGTTAACCCATTAATTACTATAGCGGTTATTAACCTCTAAGGTGATAAAGGGTCTAGGGGCCAATAGAATGTATTTTGCTATGTATTCTTTCTGGCAACAGAGTACATGGACCTGCAGTAAGGTGACGAGGATGCCCTTCACATTGGCAAGGGTAAGTAGAACAGTTTTAAATTACTTTATTTATGCTGCATGGCTAATATTGTTTTTAATTATGGGCAAATAATCTATTATCCATATCTGGATAATAGTTATGTTGCCCTTACTGTACTGTATGTGTTTGTTGGGGGGGGAGGATGTGTATTTATTGAAATGTAGGCCATGTTTTAGTTTTTTTAAATATAGGAATGGTACCGCAGGCCAGCACGGAACCATGGGGACCACCTGAGGACCCCGGACGCCCACGCGGACCACCCGAGGACCCCCAGACACTCATGGGGACCACCTGAGAACCCATGGACACCTGTGGGGAGGAACCTGAGACCTCTATGGGGCCTGCAGGGACCACCTGAGGGCCCCCAGGCCCCTGTGGGAACCAACCAAGGGCCCCCATACACCCTTGGGGATGACCCAAGGATCCCCGGAATCCCACGGGGACCACCCATGGACCCCATTGGGGCACATGTGGACCACCTGGAGGTCCACGGAGCCTAGCGGGGACCACCCGAGGGCCCCCAGATACCCATGGGTACACCCCCCCCCCCCCGGGTGCACTGTGCGGCCTGCAGACACCCATCAGGATCACACGGGGACTTTCGCCGACCTGTGGTATTAATCCTGTGTTTAAAAAAAATAAATCATGGTTTTATGTGGGGGCACAGAGGGTTGGTGGTTGTGTTTTGTTGTTTATTAAATATTGTAATGTTTATTGGGGGCCTAGGAGGTGGGTAGTAGGGCTGTTGTGTGTATTTTATTTTATTTTGGGTAGCGGGGGTGTGTGATGGGGGTAGACTGGCCCCATGGATGGGTGTAGCTGGAGGGTAGCGGGAGGGGTTAACCACTTCATAATCTTAGCGTTATTAACCGCTAAGGTAATGACGGGTTTAAGTCCACCCACAAGACCCCCGCAAGGCCTAACTACACACCAAGGGCCAAATACCACCTTCACCCACCTCTGTTACCCACAATTAGCATGGCACTAGAGTTTAACCCCTTCATTGCCTTAGGGGTTAGCCGCTAAGGTAATGAAGTTTCCTGTAAATGCATTTTTCATGCATCGGATTCATGCCGGGGGTCTCCGGTGCTAATATTAATGGGTGTCAGCTCGGGAGACCCACAGCATCAATCTGATGCAGGAAAAATGCAGTCCCGTCTCGCCGCTCATCGCAGCTTCTCACCACCCTCACATCAACTTTTCCTGGTGTTTGGATTTGGGGAGAAAATCACTATTCTAGTCCTCGATAACCTATTCACGGCTACAAGAATTGCACGAGTTTATGAACATTCCGAAAAGCGGCGATAAGTGTCTTATCGCTGCTCAGTCTGCGATTTTTTTTTTTAACAATTTTTATTTCGGCGATTCAGTCATTTATCGCCCACTTATCGCCGCTTACTGAATAGCAGTAGGCATTTTGGACGATAAGTGCTCGATAAGTGGCTTCTGAACGCTTACTGCGTAGGCCCCTAGGTGTGTTATAACCGAGTACTGGCACTAGGTCTGCTTTCTAGGCATAGATGCAGAAATGCAATAATATGTGTCAATGTTTTAATGGAACACCTTACTATTAAGATAATACAATATTATCAGGAAACACTCTGCAAATACTTATCTTAATCAAAAAGCATGTCAGAAAAAAAGTTTAAAGGACACAAAACATGGTACAGAAAGGCAAACATTTGTTAGCCCTATTGCCTCTACAGTACTTTGGCCCATCACACAAGTTACATAAACTGTAGTACTTCCCTGATGTTTGACACATTACAGTATTACATAGTACAAAGTAGTATCAAAATGAAAAAAAAAAACACAGTTTGTGATACTACAAGTGGGCAGCAAGTTGTATCAGCATCTGCTGTCCTTGGATGCTATCTACATTAGTATGTTACTGTATATTTCAAATAATTTCTTACTTGAACAAAATGAATTTTTTGATAGGTTCTTATATGACACTTCATAATCAGTGGGTTATTTTTGATGGAAGTGGAAATTATATTGAGTTAGAGTTACAAGTACAGAATATAGAAGGAAAAAAAACAGTGTTACACCAGACCATGATTCCTTACAAGCGTAAATTAAGAAATTAATGGGGCGATTCACTAACCAGTGATAACTGTTTCTAAGTACGATAAATGGCTTTTAAGACCGATACTGCCTTTTTTTTTAAACAAAACGTCCAATCAGGCAAAAAACAGCAAACATGCCGTTTTTTGCCAGTCAGCGCGATTCACTAAGCAGTGATAAGTTAATTGTACTTTAAAAGCACGCCAGATTTTTGCACCAGCTAAAGGCTGGCGCAAAAGAAATGGAGCCATGAAAAAAATCATTGTTTACACCACACAATTAATACAACAGGTTGGCGGGTGTCCCCAGGTGATCCCCGTGGGAGTCCGGGGCACTCGGGTGATCCCTGCGGGAGTCCGGGGGTCCCCGCTGGCCTGCGGAACAACTGTCTGCCCAAAAAAATGTAACACCCAATACTTTGCAATAAATACACCACCCCCCCTCCGGCCCCCAAACACAAACAGTACAATACTGGTCAAAATTACTATTATCCAGATATGGATAATAGTGCATTTGTCCATTACAAATAAAACATTAAGCTGCAGAAATACAATAAATAAAACTTGCACTCACCCCTGCCAGGCTGCCACAATGAAGGCCGTCCTCATCACCGTCCATGTCCTCCATTGCCATAAACAATACAGTACAATCAAAAACACAATCTAATGTCCCCTAAACCCTTAATCACCTTAGCAGTTTGTAACCGCTATAGTAATTAAGGGGTTAACCCACCCTCTCCCACTACCCAACAGGGAGGCCTAACCACCCTCCCCAGGCAACTACCCCCACCCTTCACCCATTCATAGGTACAGTGGGTACATCATGTCCATAAAATATGGGCCAGATTTACCACTTGTTACGCCGGAGTAGCCCGCAGACCAGACCTGTCCCTAGAACTGAGGTGGCAGGTATGAATACACACACCGAAAGAGCGAGGGACATGTCCGGGTTGTGGTATTAGATGGTGCCAGGCCAGATGGGGTGTATTGCGAGAATACTTGCCGATACCGTTTTCCCAGAAGAATGGTCGTTGCCGTTGCCGAGATCAGGGGTAGGAGATGTATGGAGGAATCGAGATGAGTGCCGAGGTCGAAGGGAGCCAGAAGGTACTTAAACAGGAACAATCCGAAGTCGAGAGCCAAAGGGGGTAGTCTGCCAAGCCGCGTTTAAACCGAGAGAATCAAAGAACAAGCACTGTGAAACACCCATACAAAAACTATGACGAGCGAGGAAGCACAGAACAGAGAGGGTATATAAAGCTGGAACAGCCAACCAGGAGAGGGGGCGTGCCTGGAGGAGCCCAGGGAGCTTCAGTGCATTGGCTGCTGTTCTTAGAGCTCAGGTGACACTCAGCAAGAGCCAGATTGTAACCATGCGGTGTTTGGGGGCGGAGCCTGAGTGGGGATAAGTTCAAGGGCTTTTGTGTGTGCACTGTAAGTCCAACGTGTGCATGAGAGGAAGCAACATGGGGTGCGCACGTGCGTGCGGGGTGGCGATTCCGCGCCGACGGCTGCGGCGCAGAGCGAGGAGGAAGAACCTCGTGGAGCGTCCCACCATGCCGAGGGGTAAGTGATGAAGCTGAAGGGGGCTTGCGTGGTTGTAGTGGAAGGGTCTGAGTAGTGTAAGGAGAGAGCCGTGAGCTCCGCCTGAGTCGCTGTGTGCTCACATTCCTAACAGTACCCCCCTCTTCAGGATCGGCCTCAGGACGATCCAAAAACGGCTTGTCTGGAAATTTCCTCCTAAAAGTCTTCAGGAGGCTGGGTGCATGGATGTCTTTGAGCGGAACCCAAGACCTCTCCTCGGGTCCGAAACCCCTCCAGTGGACCAAAAACTGAAGCTGCCCCCTGGAGATGCGGGAGTCCAGTAAGGCTTGTACCTCGTATTCCTCGTTATTGAGTACCGTGACTGGATCTGGCTTGCTGGTCTGTTTAGGAAAGAAACGATTGGCAATGTGGAGTTTTAATAGCGAGGTATGAAAAACGTCTGGGATCCTCATGGAGGGTGGAAGTTTAAGGCGAAACGCCACTGGGTTAATATGCTACATGACGGGAAAGGGTCCCAAAAACCTAGGTGCCAGTTTAGGGGAAGGGACTCTCAAGCGGATGTTTCTTGACGAGAGCCATACTAAATCCCCTGGCTTGTAGTTGGGTGCCGGCCGATGGTGGCGATTGGCCTGAAGTCTAGCAGTATCGGCGGCCTTGTGGAGAGACTTTTGTACCTTGGACCAAATGTCTTGGAGAGTGGTACCCCAGAAGCCAGATTAGAAATGGGTAGGCAGGGAGGGTGAAACCCATAATTGACAAAAAATGGAGATTCTCGGGTGGATTCACTTCGGACCGAATTGACTGTGTACTCTGCCCACGGGAGGAGTTGGGACCAATCATCCTGGGAATCGGAGATGAAACATCTGAGATATTTCTCCAGCGACTGGTTAGTTCTCTCCGTCTGTCCATTGGACTGGGGGTGCTATGCAGAGGAGAAGGAAGAGACAATTCCCAGTCTCTTAGTGAAGGTCCTCCAGAACTTGGAGACGAACTGGGATCCTCTGTCAGAGACAATGGAAGACGGAATGCCATGGATCCTAAAGATATGCTCGGAGAAAATGTCTGCTAGGGCGGGAGAGGAGGGCAGTCCCTTGAGGGGGATGAAGTGGGCCATCTTCGAAAACCTGTCTACGACAACTAAAATGGTGTTGAAGCCCCTAGACCTAGGGAGGTCGACTATGAAATCCATGGAGATATGGGACCATGGACGAGCAGGCACTGGCAATGGGAGGAGAAGTCCCTGAGGTCTCTGTGGAAGTGTCTTGTTCTGGGTGCATACAGGACAAGCGCGAGTGTATTCCGCAATGTCTTTAGACATACTGGGCCACCAAAAGTTCTGACGAATTAAGTCTAACGTCCTTCTGAAACCTGGGTGACCTGCAGTTTTAGAAGAGTCTCCCCAATCTAGGACCTCTGGAATGAATCTGGGCGAGACGAAGAGCCTGTTAGAGGGGATCGCCGTGTTTGAAGGGATCTGTTGCTGGTCCCTTTTGATCTTGTCTAGCGATTTGAAGGTGGAAGTAGCCAAAATTCTCTCGGGAGGTAGGATAGGTTCCAAAGCTGCCTCAGGCCTGTCTTCCGAAGAGTATTGTCTGGACAACACATCTGCCTTCACGTTCTTCGTTCCCGGGATATAGGATAGATGATAGTTGAAGCGAGAATAAAAGAGCGCCCAGCGAGCTTGTCGAGGACCGAGGCGATGTGCACCTTCGATATAAAGTAAATTTTTGTGGTCCGTTAAAATAGAAAATGGCTCCCTTGACCCTTCCAACAGATGTCTCCACTCTTGAAGTGCCATTTTAACGGCCAATAACTCTCTGTTGCCGACGTCATAATTCCTCTCGGCGGAAGAAAATTTCTTAGAGAAATACGCACAAGGGTGAAGTTTATCCTTGGGCGAGTACCTCTGTGATAGTACAGCCCCTGCACCGCAGTCCGATGCGTCAACTTCTATGACAAAGGGAAGATCTGTGTTGGGGTGGCGCAGGATCGGTGCCGTGACGAATGCCTCTTTAAAGGCCTGGAAGGCGGAGATTGCTTCGGCGGGCCAGGCAGAAGGATCAGCCCCTTTCCTAGTCAACGCCGTGATGGGGGCCACTAGAGTGGAGAAATTGCGAATGAACTTCCGATAGTAGTTCGCAAATCCTAAAAAGCGCTGGATAGCCTTGAGAGTCTCTGGTCTGGGCCATTCCGTAACTGCCTGGAGTTTACCTGGATCCATCAAAAAGCCTTCGTCCGAAATAATGTAGCCCAGAAATTGGGTAGAGCGTTGATGGAAGGTACACTTCTCTAGTTTGGCATACAGGTGATGTTTGAGTAGACATGAGAGAACGTACGAGGTGTGATGAATGTGATCCTGAAGATTTTTGGAGAAGATCAAAATGTCATCTAAATAGACAATAACAAAGATGTTGAGCACCTCCCGAAATACGTCATTAATAAAGTCCTGAAAGACAGCCGGGGCGTTATATAAACCAAAAGGCATGACGAGGTACTCATAATGCCCACAGCGGGTGTTGAAGGCCGTCTTCCACTCGTCGCCCTGCCTGATGCGGACCAAGTTGTAAGCCCCACGGAGATCCAATTTGGAAAATATCTTAGCCCCACGCAGTTTATCGAAGAGTTCCGTGATCAAGGGGAGAGGATAGCGGTTCTTGATGGTGATACAGTTCAAGCCCTGGTAATCAATACATGGCCTCAGAGTACCATCCTTTTTCTTCACGAAGAAGAACCCTGCTCCCGCCGGGGAACTGGAGGGCCGTATGAATCCTTTCTCAAGATTCTCCTTTATGTAGTCTTCCATGGCTTGAGACTCAGGTATCGACAATGGGTAAGTCTTGGACTTGGGCAAGGTGTATCCTGGGACCAAATCGATGGGGCAATCGTAGGACCGATGAGGAGGCAATTGTTCTGAGCGGACCTTGTTAAAGACCTCACGGAAAGGGTGATACACAGGGGGAAGAATGGAGTCCTGAGTCATTGTGTTAGCCGAGAGTTTGGGAGACTTCCCTGACCTCGGTTTCCAGGTGATGGGGGTAGGTGAGACCCAGTCAATTGGAGGGTTGTTCTTCTGCAACCAAGGTAGGCCGAGGGTTACTGGCGTACCTGGGGCCTGGATGGCGTCAAGTACCAGGGTCTCGCTGTGGGAGTAGGTAGATAGCAGGAGAGGTACGGTCTGTAGCGAGATTAAGGGTGGAGACAGCGAACGACCATCAATCCCAACCAAGGCAATAGGTTGGGCCTTCTTCACCAAAGGTATCCGGTTCTGTTTAGCGAAATCGAGGTCTACAAAGTTTCCTCCAGCACCGGAGTCGATAAAGGCAGCAGTAGATGTGCGAAACTCAGCGCCTGCGAGAGAGATAGGAATCGTAAGTTTCTTAGGCAGTGCCTCCTTGGGGAGGGGACGAGGAGAGATAACACCCAGTGAGAGCCCCTCCACACTCACTGAGTGTTCCCATTTCCCGGACGCAAAGGGCATGCACGGACCAGATGTTCAGGGGATCCACAGTAGAAACAGAGTCCGCTGGCGTAGCGGTGTTGTCGTAGTGGATTCCGGATCTGTTGCACCCCTAATTGCATTGGCTCGGGAGGCTCCAGTGCCAGCTGCTGTGAAGGAGGTGTCTAAGAACCAGAGGAGAGTTGGGGAAGGGTGCTTGGAAGGTTAGTGGCCGGGCATTCTGACGCTCCGAGCGTCGTACCTGGATGTGTTGATCAATACGTACGGCCAAGTCAATGAGCGCCTCCAATTGGTCTGGCCTGGGTTGCCGAGCAAGCTCGTCCTTGATGGACTCGGAGAGACCTTGCCAGAAGACGGAGATGAGCGGCTCTTGTCCCCAGTTCGTCTCGGCGGCGAGCGTGCGAAATTCCACTGCATACTGTGTCACCGATCTTCGCCCCTGAGTTATCTGGAGGAGGGAAACAGACGCCATCTCCCGGCGTGCAGGGGAATCAAAGACTTGTCGGAACTCACCCTTGAAGGCTAGGTAGTCTTGTGTCAGGTCTGGGCGCAACTCCCAGACTGGCGAGGCCCATGCCAGCGCGCTGCCCGTCAGTAGGTTGTACACATAGGCTACCTTCTTCCGGCCGGTGTCGTACTGAAGGGGTGCCATTTCAAATTGAACCTCACACTGGTTAAGGAAACCTCTGCACTCCTGCGGGTTGCCAGCGTACGGCTTGGGAGGCGGTATCTTCACGTCCTGACTGCTGGGTCTGACTGGTTCTGCAGCCTGTGGAGGAGAAAGATAAATAGGTGCTTCCGGTACCAGAGCCGAAAGTTTAGCCATTTGGCGTGTTAGGGCCACAATCTGATCAGCCATGGCCTGGTTTTGCTGTATCAGCGTAGAGATTGCTTGCCTCAGTTCGGCCTGGTCTGCGTCTTGTGGGCTCGTCATAATGTTACGCCGGAGAAGCCCGCAGACCAGACCTGTCCCTAGAACTGAGGTGGCAGGTATGAATACACACACCGACAGAGCGAGGGACGTGTCCGGGTTGTGGTATTAGATGGTGCCAGGCCAGATGGGGTGTATTGCGAGAATACTTGCCGATACCGTTTTACCAGAAGAATGGTCGTTGCCGTTGCCGAGATCAGGGGTAGGAGATGTATGGAGGAATCGAGATGAGTGCCGAGGTCGAAGGGAGCCAGAAGGTACTTAAACAGGAACAATCCGAAGTCGAGAGCC
Source organism: Ascaphus truei (assembly GCF_040206685.1). NCBI lineage: Eukaryota > Metazoa > Chordata > Amphibia > Anura > Ascaphidae > Ascaphus > Ascaphus truei. The sequence continues at coordinate 369,545,650 of NC_134483.1, forward strand.
AAAGGGGGTAGTCTGCCAAACCGCGTCTAAACCGAGAGAATCAAAGAACAAGCACTGTGAAACACCCATACAAAAACTATGACGAGCGAGGAAGCACAGAACAGAGAGGGTATATAAAGCTGGAGCAGCCAACCAGGAGAGGGGGCGTGCCTGGAGGAGCCCAGGGAGCTTCAGTGCATTGGCTGCTGTTCTTAGAGCTCAGGTGACACTCAGCAAGAGCCAGATTGTAACCATGCGGTGTTTGGGGGCGGAGCCTGAGTGGGGATAAGTTCAAGGGCTTTTGTGTGTGCACTGTAAGTCCAACGTGTGCATGAGAGGAAGCAACGTGGGGTGCGCACGTGCGTGCGGGGCGGCGATTCCGCGCCGACGCCTGCGGCGCAGAGCGAGGAGGAAGAACCTCGTGGAGCGTCCCACCATGCCGAGGGGTAAGTGATGAAGCTGAAGGGGGCTTGCGTGGTTGTAGTGGAAGGGTCTGAGCAGTGTAAGGAGAGAGCCGTGAGCTCCGCCTGAGACGCTGTGTGCTCACATTCCTAACACCACTATAGCAAGACATGGTGAAGGAATAAAAAATTAGGCCCAAATAAAACAACCTTACATTGCAAAATGAACATGTTACTAATGCCAATCAAACAATTGAATGGCACAGTGGTTACATCATGCCCATATAACATGGGCATGATTTTACACTATGCCAGTCAATGGTCAACCTAAAAAAAACAATCACAAACAAGATCCAATGCATTCAAAACAATTTCAATCTAGAAACAAATAAAGAAGTAAACAGAACAAAATTAGCAACAATCAATTAATCCAATCCAAAATAAAGACCAGAATAAACAATTGAAATACCAAAACAAAACCATGAATAAATAAAATAAATATCCAAATAAACTGCATCATTAAAAATCAAAAGTCAAAAAATAATCCAACATTAAAAATCAAACACCAATCAAAAGACAGAAATAAACAATTTAAAACATTTTAAACCAGCAAAAATATCTGAACTCTACATCAATATGCAATATAAACACAAAGAACCAATATACATGTAAAATACATACAAGCAAGCATTTGCCAAAACAACCATTGCTTCTTACTGTATGTTTGTATTTATAGCCCTAAAGGGCCATACTGTACATAAATATATTAGGAATAAATATGTGGAAAAAAAATGCAATCACCAAAAAAAAAAAAAAACCTGTAAAAGAAAAATAACATACTGTACTTTCTATTTTTTCCTTACCTTTAGATGTCTTCACCCTCCGATTCCCGTGGTTACCGCAAGCTATCCAACTATGCCTTATGCATAAACCCAAAGCCATCGTTCTTACAGAAACATGGCTATCCCCTAAAACCCCTGATGCAAATATTGCCATTCAGGGATACTCCATTTTTAGGAGAGATAGGTCAAAGAGAGGAGGAGGGGTGTTATTTTATATTGCAGACACATTACAATTTACACTGTTAAATTGCCCACCAAGCCCACCCTCTTTTGAAATTCTAGTTGGCAAAATCTGCCTCCCCTTTTCTAAGCCCATCTTGCTTGCTGGCATCTACCGCCCCCCTAAAGCCCCTCTACAATCCTTGACTGATATCACCCAATTTCTTGGCTCCATTTCCTCTCTGAATGAGAAGAGTGAGCTGCTAGTTCTTGGGGATTTCAACTTCAATTGGCTTGACCCTAAAAACCACAAAATCCAGATACAACTCAAGTCACTTAACCTATCGCAACTCATTTCCCAACCCACACCTGAAATCGCATAACCATTCCTTGCTAGACTGGATTCTCTCCTCAAACCCCAGCAGAATCCAATCCTCTGGCATCCTTCCTGATATTTTCAGTGACCATGCAATAGTGTACTGTGTAAGGAAAATTAAACTACCCCATTCAAGCCCTAAAGTTCTCCTCACTTGAACATTTAAAAACTTTAACCCACAACAGTTTCTGGATGACCTTACCAACTGTCCATGGCACAGAATCGATTTAATTCCCGACCCTGATTCTGCGCTCGACTATTTCCAATCCGAGTTCTTAAAACTCTGCGATACCCATGCTCCACTACGCAAAATAAGGGTACGGGGGGCCCACCTTCCATGGGTTACAACTGACCTTATAGCACTCTACCAGTTCAGGGATGCCTTGTGGAAAAGCTACAAAGTAACTGGCACTACCAAGGATCTCAATCACTAAAGATGCATGCGGAACATGTGCACAAGGCAAACAAGGCATGCAAAAGCACAATATTACTCTGACAATCTCCACCAGAATACATCAAACTCAGCTAACTTCTGGAAGGTTATCAACACTATATTCCAGCCTCCTAACCATCAACAACCAAGTAATATCACTAAGGGGGATATTACTCTGACAAACCCCACAGACATCGCAAATGCATTCAATGATTACTTTGTGGGGTGTGCCACTAACTTATTAGCGAAACGCAGCACAAATCCCAAACATGAATCTCATCCTGGGAGTATCCCTACAGTCCCACCCCCTCCCAACACTGCCCACAATTTTCAATTTGGCCCAGAATCTGAAGAGGAGATAATACAAGCGCTCCTCAAACTAAAACTAAGCAGCCAATGTGGACCCGACTTACTACAATCTAGGTTCCTACGACTTGGTGCCCCAGCCATTGCCAAATCAATTGCATCCATAGTCAACTCTATCCTGTCTGCAGGCCATATCCCTAAGACCTGGAAAACTGCCAGAGTTGTCCCAATCTTCAAAAGTGGGGACAAAAACACTGTCTCAAACTACAGGCCAATCTCACTTCTCCCAATTCTATCCAAAGTCATGGAAAAATGTGTCCACTCCCAATTAAGCGATTTCTACACCAAGACAAATTTCCCTAGCCAATTCCAATCTGGATTTCGTCCCAAACACTCCACCGTAACTACCCTGCTAAAAGTTTGCAATGAAATCCAGTGTGGAATGGAACGGGGACAACTCACTGGTGCAGTATTCCTAGATTTTGCAAAGGCTTTTGACACAGTTGATCATGCTATCCTGCTTAACAAACTCCAGAGCTCTGGAATAGGGAAACATGCTTTAAACTGGTTTCAGTCCTACCTATCAGGAAGATTCCAACATGTGTCCATCTCAGGCTCTAACTCCAACCCCCTGGATATCACCTGTGGTGTCCCGCAAGGCTCCGTTCTGGGGCCCCTACTCTTCTCAGTGTTCATTAATGATCTTCCCACAGCTTGTAAGGAAGCCTCAATACACATGTATGCAGATGACACAAACCTATATGCACACAGCCATAGCCTCTCTGACCTTCAATACATACTTCAGTCTGACTTTTTGAGACTCGAAAACTGGATTTCCCAGAACAGACTGTTTTTAAACACTGACAAGACTGTAACAATGGTATTTGGGACCAAGACTAAATTTGTAAAGCTTCCAGTGACTGAGCTCCTGATTAGAACCAACGCTAACACCACCCTAACACCTGTCACTAGTTTTAAATACCTGGGCTTATGGTTTGACTCCCACTTAACATTCGGGATGCACATTGATACCCTGACAACCAAGAGCTATGCCAAACTAGGGGTACTTTACAGGAACAAATCCTCCCTAAGTCTCCTGGTCAGAAAGCGTATCGCACAGCAGATGCTAATGCCAATTATTAACTATGGAGACATAGTATATAGCTCGGCTCCTCAAACCCACCTTAGCAAACTTGACACCCTCTACAATTCAATTTGTCGTTTTGTTCTCCAATGCAACTACAACACACATCACTGCGAAATGCTCAAAGAACTAGATTGGTCAACACTAGAGTCTAGGCGCAAAGTTCACCTTTCCTGTCTTGCATTTAAATTCTTCATGGGCAAGCTACCCAGCTACCTGAACAAGCTCCTCACCCCTATCACATGCAGCACTTATCCCCTGAGATCAGACTCCAAAAGACTGTTCATGGTCCCAAGGATCAACAAAGTATCCGGACGTTCCTCCTTCTCCTTCCGTGCACCTCAAAACTGGAACAACCTACCAGAGACTCTCACATCCACCACCAGTTTAAGTTCTTTCAAATCTAAGGCTGTCTCACATTTTAACCTGGTCTGTAACTGTTTCATACGTTCATAATATATCTTTTCTTTAACTGTGCACGAAATGTCTTGTATAAAATGTATACCCTGTTCATTTATGTAACTGTACTTGTAACCATGTACTATTTGTTTTACTCTGTGCCCAGGACATACTTGAAAACGAGAGGTAACTCTCAATGTATTAATTCCAGGTAAAATATTTTATAAATAAATAAATAAATAAATAATAAATAATCCACAATCCCAAACAGCAACGGGCCACAGGTAAAAAAAATCTAAACTCCTTTTCTTTTTTCTTTTTTTTCATCTGTAAATTGTAATCTCATGAAGTAGTGGGTACCCGAATCTGAAACCAATGTGGTTCAGCTCAGGAGACCCCCTGCACATGTACACTAGTATTAAATGTATATGTATACTTTACGATCGCCTCTAAGAGCCGTGCATCGAGACGCATGCAGCTCTTACAGGCTGCTTTTTTTTCAATCAGCTATCGTGCTTTAGAATTTTAAGCACGATAGCAGGGGGGAAAAAACAGCTTGCACAATCGAATGAATGATGATTTTATACCCTAAAGCTCAGCACTAAGGCCCATAATTATGTGTTTACAATAAGTAAAAAAATATTCTACTTATAACTAAGTGAAAGCTGCCATGGGGTCCCTGCCTAACAACTAACTCACAAATTCGTTTACAGACAATATTACAAAAATGCAGTGACCCGGCGCTAACAGTGATAACAATACCCCAGTCCAATGATTACTCCATTTAGATAGGGAAAGTTCTCTTAATGTTCCAGTTGAAAACGAAGTGATGATTCAATTTCTGGCTGTTACTTCAGAACTCCTCCTGTAGTGTAATAAACAAAGGGAGAAAGACCATTGCGCAGCCACAAGTATCAACAGACGACTCCAAAAAAGGATTTTTAGGTAATAAACTTACAAAAGTACTGTGTCAATATTCATTTGAGAGAATCTGTGCTTTAACCAGCTTCTTTTCCCGGACCTCACGAATCCCCCGTGCTGTCAATCATACGTCTGCTCACTCTTCTCTTAACTCACAGCCTTAACACTCAAGAGTGATCTCAGTGGGTTCCCAGAAAGTGGGTTCCACTCCCACACACACACAGCCTCCAGAAGGCTCTCTGATGCAAGTAGAGAAAAATTATAACAAAGCACTTTATGAATTCACAGAAAGTGATAAAAAAGTCAAAATGACAAATGTTGCTCCAGTTTAAAACTCTTGATACATATCACCTTATACAGTATGTTACAATTATCACTTATCCTGATTTTACATGTACATACTGTAACACTTTTTTTTGTAACTTTTATTTTATTGGTTTTGAAAATGTCATACGTTACATGAGAATAGTATTAACAAATAGTCATAAACACCAGATTAAATCTCAGCTCAAATAAACATTTTCAAAGTGAACTGTAGGGGGGCCGGGGGTGGAGGGGGGGGGGTGGAAGGAGGGTAAGGGGAGGGTGTTCATTCTGTTTTCTTAGTTAATGTTTCAAGTGTGTCGCTCACTCTGTCATGGCCCAGGGGGAAGCCTCCCACATGGGACCGGTGCACTCTCTAATGGTTGTGCCGAAGCAACTAATTATGCTCATTATTCATTGTATGATATAAAAATGGTTATGTGGTGAATTATGATGGAATCAATTACTTACACAAGTATTTCTCAAAGGAATTTGTTTCTGTTTTATAATGTGTGTTTATTTTAAACATTATCATCAACTTACAGAAGCTTTGGAAATGTAACTTCTTTACATGGTTATTGTTAACTTAAGAATGGAAGTTCAAACTATTTATTATGCACATTCCATTGATTTAAATTGGACATTATTTCTTCATGGAAATTTAAGATTTATCATAGTGCATAAACACCTCAAATAAACGCCTCTTATATGCACATTGAATATAATTGCACGTTTGGAATGTTACAATGTCCTAATAATTAAAGTGTAAAACATGTTCTACATGTTTACACTGGAAAAAGTGCTGTTTAAAAAATTCCTTAACTACAGTATGTATAGTATGCAGCAGATATGTTTCGCAGTCACTGAAGGTCATTGCAGTTTTCCATCTTATATTAATAGGTTAGAGGGTTAGAAGAGGTGGAAAATTGCATAAGACTCCCTTAAAATGAGAGAAACAATGCATTCAGAAATTGAGAGCAAAGGGCAGTTTTGGGTTCAATAAAGATGCCACTGGAATGTATAGTTTGGTACTTTCTTCAATTATTCCCAATCTGTTTAAAGACTTCTGATAATCAATTTGATGGTGGATTGTATCCTGTTTATGTTTAATCAGGATGAATGGATGGCAGTGATTTTAACAGGATGTCATTGCTAGAGGTTGAAACCGATTGTAATTTACAATGTTTATTTTCATTGTGATAAGGATAAAATTAAAAATTGATATTTATCCAGTTTCTAGTCTGTCTTGCAGAACTCTGTAATATTTTTAGCTTTCCACTGCAAGTGCCACCAAGATGTGCACAGAAGATATAATGGAATATATCCAAATGAAGACGGACCCATGGCTGCGAGGTTGATGAGATGAATAACACCCATTTCCCAATTCAGTAAACATATTTCCTATTTTGTTTATACCTGAGACTTAAACAGCATATATCAAATAGGCAAGTATTATATTTACTTGCAATACATGCTTTTCCACTAATTTACATTGAATTATATGGGATATAGCTGTAAATTATGTTAAATGGCTACTAAAAAAAATTTCACCGGAGAAACAAATACAATAATTATTTTTTTGGTAATAGACTTTTCTATGCCGAACAGGTAAAAGGTGACAGAAAACATTATGGGGCCTATGCACCAAGCACCAATAAGCCACTTATTGACCCCTTATTGCCAAAAAGGCCTCCAGCGATTCAGTAAGCTCCGAGAAGTTGGCGATAAGAGAACTTTTCTGTAATTTCTTTTTACAGAGAAAAAATAAAAACACCAAACGAGCGGCGATAAGCCACTTATCGGCAGGTTTTCAAACTCGTGCAATTCTAGTAGCCCTGATTAGCTTGTCAAGTCTAATCGTGGCTCTAGAATATAGATTTCCTTTCAAAATCATACCATAGGTGGTTCCTGTGGGTGTGTGGGGGTCCCGGGTGGTCCCCGTGGGTGTCCAGGGGTCCTTGGGTGGTCACCGAGGGTGTCCGGGGGCCCTCGGGTGGTCACCGTGGGTGTCTGGGGTGTCCTGTGGTCCCCGCGGATTTCCGCTGGCCTGCGGTACCAATCCTGTTGCAATTTATTTTTAATACATTGCAATAAATACACCTTCCCCCACGCCCCCCAACACATATAGCAGGGGAGGGAAAACTTTTAGTGCTGCACCCCCCTGTCTCTCTCCCTCGGCTCTCGCGCCCCCCCACCTACCTTCATCCACGTCATTTGACGCATGTGACTTCACATCACATGGCGCCGTGGTGTCACATGGTGCCGCATTGCTATGGCGATGCGTCACAGCCGGCTGAATTCCGGTAAGTAAACAGTTGCAGAGGCCTCACGCGATCCCCCAGCATTTAATTTAAATGCCTTGGGGAAGAGCGTGGGGCCTCTGCAACTGCCCACACCCCACTTTGTGCACCGCTGACATACAGTACAGTAATGGCAAAATAACTACTATCCAGATATGGATAATAGCTCATTTGTCCATTATTAAATAAAACATTAGCCAGCCAGCATAAATAAAGTAAATAAACCTTTCTACTAACCCCTGTCATCATGAAGGGCATCTTCGTTAGCATTCTGCAGTTCCATGTCCTCCGATGCGAGCAAGAATACATGAAAAAATACAATCTAATGGTCCCTACCCCTTAATCACCATAGCAGATAATAATCGCTATAGTTATTAAAGGGTTAGCCCACCCTCCCCCAGTAACCACCCTGGAGGCCTAACCACTGAACCCGGGCCCACTATACTCACCCTGTATCCATTGATTGAAAAAGTGGTACATCATACCATATAATATGGGCATGATAAGCCACTATAGCAGTCAATGGACACCCTAATAAAAAAGCATGAAGGCCAAAAATACACAAAAATAAAACATATACACAAGCACTTAAACACCCCAATTCAATAAATATAAACACTAGCCAACCAATTAAATAAATAAAAACACTAACCAACAAAACAATTAATACATTTTAACCAGTAGCCAACACATCAATTCATTAATAAAACCACTAGCCAACACATCAATTAAATCCAGGTGGCAACAAATGAAATAATTAATTAAAAACGCTAAACAATTGGAAAAAGAAATAAAAACAAGTCATCCAAATTACAAACAATTTAATCCAAACTATAAACACAAATAGAAAAAAATAGAATATAAATAAAAACACTAACCAACAAAACAATTAATACATTTTAACCAGTAGCCAACACATCAATTCATTAATAAAACCACTAGCCAACACATCAATTAAATCCAGGTGCCAACAAATGAAATAATTAATTAAAAACGCTAAACAATCGGAAAAAGAAATAAAAACAAGTCATCCAAATTACAAACAATTTAATCCAAACTATAAACACAAATAGAAAAAAATAGAAAACAAGCATTTGCCAAAAAATGCATTGGCTGTCACAGTATTTATCTGTACCTAAACAGGCACAGATTAATACATTATCAATCAGTGGGCAATGAAAAACAGTAAAAGAAAGAAATACAATCAAAAAACATGTAAAAATAAAATAACATACATTCAATATTTATCTTACCTTTAGAAGTGTTGATCCTCTGAATCCAGGGGTATCAGGAAGCTCTCGAACCGCAACGTCATCAAAGTCAACCCAAAGCCATCCACCTTGAAAATCCGGAACAGGTAACAACATTCTTCTTTCTTTATCTTCTATCACCTTCTTCTTTCTTCATCTGTAATTATTGCTTTCTTTTCTTTCATCTTCTATCTTCATCTGTCAATCCATAGCCCCATGTTAAATCCACAACACAATGTTGTCTTGTCAGCTTCTTGAGGTAAACTGAGACATCAAGGCCTTATATATGGCCTGTGATTTCACATTTTCAGGTCAGGTGGTACAGCTCCAATCTGATTGGATGCTGTATCATGTGCCCGACTCTTTTGTTTTGGGGGGGGTTGGGGTAAGGATGTGACATCATCTCCAAGGGAGGTATGTCACATCCTTAAAACCACATGGCTATATCACATGGTATTACAGTCAATGGGATTGAAGACAATCCTATTGGTGGCTGTACCATGTGGTAGTTTACATTAGTTCAAAAGGATATGACATCACTTTAAGGGATCCACTAAGGTAATGAAGCTGAGATGAACTGTATTGTTTTCAGCCTCTGGGACCCCTTGCTTCCCGAGTTACAGGCCCTGGTATGGGGTGCCGGTATATCCTTCATTATTTAAATCCCCCGGTCACGTGATGCAGATGATTTAAAAATAGTGTCGAGACCGGCACCATTGCCTCATACCAGGGCCTGTAACTCGGGAAGCAGGGGGTCGCTGAGGCTGAAATCAAAGTGCTTTAGCTCAGGAGACCCCCTGCTCCTGCACACTATTAATAAAAATTACATTAAAGCATCTTCATTACCGTAGCAGATAGCCACTATAGTAACAAATGCGTAAAAATTTTTATTTGCGCATTAATCCTCGTTAGAACTGGCCTCAAACAGTTATGAAAAGGTTCCTTGTACAATCTCTCACTAGAATGTGGGTGTTACTTTAGTCACCGTCGTAAATCTACTTAGAAGCGAAAACCTCCCATCCACCAGACACACATTCTTACTCACAAAATGGATACTGAAAACAACAGTTTTTACAAAATGGAAACTGAACATCACTTTCAATCCTTCTCCAGAGACCCCCCCCCCCAGTCCATTTCAGTAATATATCAACAGTATCTTCATTTCAGCAATATTATTTCGTCACTCTCATTCAGGCTCCTCATTATGTTCAATAAAAATCTACAATATAACTTGGTCAGATCACACCACCATTGAGATTCAGATAGATCTCACTTGTGCTCCTGGTAAGCAAACATCCTGGAGACTGAATGACCCCCTAATAAATATTCCTGAAGTAACAGTGGATCTTAAGCGAGGGCTCACTGATTATTTCTCCTAAAATAGAGCTCACTGATTATTTCTCCATAATCAAAACTTCAACCTCTTCTAATACTATTTCATGGGCAGTTCACAAAGCTGTAACCTGTAGACATCTAATTAAAGTAGCTTCCTTTCGAAAGAGATTGAAAAATGTAAACATCTGACCTCTCAGTTGGAGAAGCTAGAACCCCAACGTTAGGCAAACCCCAATAATAAATATGCTCACCGAGATTAATAGGCTCAGAGGAGAAAAGAAACTCTGTCTATATGAAAAAGCAGAGAAGACGATGAGATAGACAGCAATGTCAGCAAGATGGCTGAAATAGAAATTATGAAGGGGAAATATGCAGTCTATTTGCCAGAAATCACGTAGTGTGACATACTGCATGAACCCCAACGAATCCTAAAGGAATTTCATGACTACTACTCCTTCTTGTACAGTATGATGGTCTTAAGACTACAAAATTTAAAATCTCAACCTACTGTATGTTGACATTTTCATTTCACACTATGTGCAATTTTCTCTCTATTTCCAAAATAGAACTAGATAAACTAAACTGGCCCATTATGACAGAGGAGGCATTTATATTTCCCCCTCTCTTATTTTTACTAATATCTGCAGCATACTAGACTTTATCCTGGCAAACAAAGAGTGCTAATGAATACAGTAATTATAATGATATATTTTTGGAACCTTGCTTGGATGATTGTTATACTGTAGATATACACTTTTAATTAAGAAACTGGTGCATTCAGCCATTACTATTTAGCAATGTTTCCATTTAGTATCTAAGTTTCCTCACATTATAACAGAGGATATATTATTGTTTATACACTACAGTGCTATTAGAATACTGATTATACTTTATACTTGTGGTCTAATTACTCCTTGGTACACCTGGCTAATTTAGGTTTAATTTTAATTCTCCCAGCCCTCAGTCATTTTTATCTTAATTTACGTTTTGCTCACTACAGTATTTCATCTTTAAGTTCACTACTAGGTTCATTGGTTTATTATAGTTGTATGTTTGTTAGGAGCTTAACCTTTATGTTAGGAGCTCTTACATCCAAATACTGTAGCAGCACAATATAATTCCAATTGTTAGCTACTAATGAAAAATTAGTCTATCCCTTTCTTTACACCTATTCAGTATCATAAGTGTAGATTTTAATCAACCCCTTTCTTAGCCCAGTTGGGATTTGTATGCGTCCATCCTCTCTTTTTCTAGCTGTAATTTTTAGAGAACACTATATAAGGTTATACAGTATTTTACCTCTCAGAGCGATTTTCAGACCGTCCACTAATGTGCTTCTAGACATGAAACCAATTACAGGATGGCTCAAATATCTGATTTAATTTAAGAATATACTTGAGCAAGAGCAAGTACTATTCTGGTAGTTATTTTTGTGCAGGGATTAATCCCTTACACATTAGTACTTCAAATGATAGTGGAGTGCACTACAAACAGAGGATTTCTCTCTCTATTTTTATTCTCAGCTTCTTTGTGTATACTTTATATGTAACAAGAAACACAAGATTAGCCTGCTCGCAGGTGTCATCTTCCTTTCCATAAATAAGCTGATGGCCTCTCTATCATATCTGTTTGAACAGCTTGATACGTTTAGTGCATTATCCGGGTTCAAAGTGATTAACTCCAAGTCCGAAGTCTTGAGAATAAATATAACACACACAGTGACAAAATGTATCTCCTTAAATGTTGACCTCTATGAGCAAAAACATACAATATTTAAGGGATTAAATTGAGTAATTCAGTAGACTCTCTGCGGCCTATGCAGTAAGCAGCGATAAGTCACTTATCGCCACCTTATCGCCAAAAAAGCCTACAGTGATTCAGTAAGCACAGATAAGTCGGCGATAAGAGACCTATTCGGCAATTTTTTTTGTAGAGAAAAAAAAATTGACAAACGTGCGGCAATAAGCCACTTATCGACAGGTTTTTACACTCTAGTAGCCCCGATTAGCTTATTGAGACTAATCGTGGCTCTAGAATTTAGATTTCCTCTCAAAATCGTCCCGCCAGGAACAGTTGTCAGGAAGGTGGTGAGAAGCTGTCGACAAGCGTCGAGACAGGACTTAGAGAAAAAAATGCATTTTTCCTGCATTGGATTGATGCCGGGTGTCTCCGTAGCTGATTCCCATTAAGATCCCATGCAATAAAAATGCATTTACAGGCAACTTCATTACCTTACCGGATAACAGCTAAGGCAATGAAGGGGTTAAGGAACAAAAGCAGCTTTATTGGGGGCAGAGGGGGTGAATGAAGCAGGTACTTGACCCTTCACTCACCCCCTCTATCCCCAATAAACATTGCAATATGTACTAACCACCAATACACAACCCACCCCCTGTACCACCACATAAAACCATAATTATTTTTTTATACAAAGGATGGATACCAGAGGCCATCAGGCGTCCCTGGGTGGTCCCAGCGGGTGTCCGTGGGCCTCCAGGGGGTCCCTGTGGGTGTTTGGGGGTCCGCAGGTGGTGTCCATTGGTTTCAATGGGCCCTCGGGTGGTCCCAACAGGTGTCTGGGGGCCCTCAGATTGTCCCGTGGGTGGCCAGGGGTCCCCATGGGTGCCTGGGGGTCACCATGTCTCCCCGCTGGCCTGTGGTACAAATCCTGTTGAAAAAAACTAATTTGGAAGACATTGCAATAAATACCCCCCAACACACAATATCAAACAAAATAACTATTATTCAGATATGGATAATAGCTAATTTGCCCATTATTAAATAAAACATTAGCCAGCCAGCATCAATAAAGTAAATAAACCTTTCTACTTACCCCTGCCATCATGAAAGGTGTCCTCGTCAGCATACTGCAAGTCCATGTCCTCCGATGCCAATAAGAATACATGAAAAAATACAATCTAATGGCCACTAACCCCTAAATCACCGTAGCGGTTAATAACCTCTATAGTAATTATGGGGTTAAACCACCCTCCACCGCTACCCACCCAGGAGGCCTAACCACCCACCCTGGAACCACTATTCCCAACCTGTACCCATTGATTGACCTACTGTAGTGTCGACGAGTATTCTAAAACAAATCTTGGGCAATTACCAACAAGACCCAGGTACATGCTGGGTACATGCTTCAACATTTCAGTGACATTTCTACAGACAAACTATTGGCCCATCGGATTAACAGCGGGGATCCCTGGCAGTCCCATTCAAACTGAATGGGACTGCCAGGGACCCCTGCTGTGTTAATCCGATGCAGAAATCTCTGCAGAAATGTCACTGAAATGTTGCAGCATGTACCCAGCATGTACCTGCATCTTGTTGGTGAGAGCCCCAGATTTTCCAAGGCAAGTTTAAGGCAAGTTTTAGAATACTAGTCGGCGCACCTGTAGTGGTACATCATACCCATATAATATGGGCATGATAAGCCACTATATCACTCAATGATCAACCTAATAAAAAAGCAAGGCACAAAATACACAATAATAAAACATATACACAAGCACCTAAACACTAAACAAATTAAAGCACTAGCCAACAAATTCAATTAATACAAGTACTAGTAGAAAGAACGGAGATAAATTTCCAAGTCCAACGCTCTAAGAGATATTAAAGATGTGCATGTGAGGATTCGGGGATCGCGGCGCCCGCGGCCCGGCCCCTCCTCACCTCGTTTGCCTCCCGCTGCTGCCGTGGTGCATACCCCTCGCCGGCGCCGATCACCTTCCACTGTCCTGGGGATTCCCCACCATCCTCGGTGGTCCGTTTCTGCTCCCAAGCCGTCCCTCTCCCATGCGGCTGCCATGTGTCCCAGGCGCGCGCGTGGACAGCGTGCGCCGGGTGAAGATAATTTATTCACTGCACTAGCAGTGAAACCACGCCCCCAGCATACGTACAGGCTGTCTTCCCAGAATAAAAGTACTCACCTGCCTGCCAATCAAGCGGACATATCTAAGACAGCTCCACGCACTCCTCCAGGTCTGCCCCCCTTTCTGATTGGTCACCCGCACTTTATATTGCCTGTCCTGTCACTCACTCATTGCTCGACATAGTTTCCACTTGTGGATCACTACGCTGGCACTCACTCTTTATTATCTCAGGTTTCGACTTGGCTTGGCGGACGTCAATCTCTGGCTCTCGACCCCTGCTTGGACACCGACTTTCCAGAATTCTCCAATTCCTGACCTTGGCTAAATGGCAACGACGACGGCACTTCTTTACCAGTACCGGCAAGTATTGCTAAAGCTTACACCACCTGGCCAAGCCTAAAACAGCACACTCCGGACACGCTCCATTTGCTTCGGGTGCGTGCTCATATACGTCCCTCACCTCAGTATAAGGGACGGGTCTGGTCTGCGAGCAGCACCGGCGTAACAGTGCATCACATAGTATCAAGTCTTTTTTTCTTCTATAGCACAGATATTTGACTGGTCCAGGTATATAATATATTCACATATAAGTCATTATGGCTCAAAGAGTGGGGTATAATATTGGCAGATAAATAAAATCTAATACACCATAACCCCTAGAGCTAGACCTGGTGATTCATTCCCATGAATGTACTCACGACCTCCATTGATAGTTCCTGGATCCTTCGTGCTCTCAGCCCGAAAACGAACCATGCAATGTTTATTGGGGATAGAGGGGGTGAGTGAAGGGTCAAGTACCCGCTTCACACACCCCTTCTGCCCCAGTAAAGCTGCTGTTGTTCCTTAACCCCTTCATTGCCTTAGCGGTTAGCCGCTAAGGTGATGAAGTTGCCTGTAAATGCATTTGTATTGCATCGGATAGATACCGGGGGTCTCCGGAGCTGACATTAATGGGTATCAGCTCCGGAAACCCCCGGCATCAATCCGATACAGGAAAAAAAATAAAAAATTGTCCCATCTCGCCGCTTCTCGGCAGCTTCTCGGCAGCTTCTCACCAACTTCCTGCCAATTTTTCCTCGTGATATGATTTTGAGAGGAAATCTCTATACTAGAGCTGCAATTAGCCTTGATAAGCTAATCGTGGCAACAAGAATTGCACAAGTTTGAAAACCTGCTGATAAGTGGCTTATCGCTGCTCGTTTGGGTTTTTTCTTTTCCTCGGAAAAAAAATGACCGAAAAGGTCTTTATCGCCGACTTATCGGGGCTTACTGAATCGCTGTGGGCCTTTTTGGCGATAAGGCGTCGATAAGTGGCTTATCGGTGCTTAATGCATACGCCCCATAATGTTTTCTGTCACCTTTTACCTATTGAGCATAGAAAAGTCTATTACCAAAAAAGAATTATTGTATTTGATTATCCAGTGACATTTTTGTAGTAGCCATTTAACATAATTTACAGTTATCCCATATAATTCAATGTAAATGAGTGGAAAAGCATTTATTGCAAGTACATGTAACGGTCATATCACCCCACCCAATCGCATATACCGCGTGCGTGGAGAGAACATGCAATGTTACCAAGGGGGGCGTGGTGCAATACCTGTTGGCTCACAGAAGGCTGAGCATCCGCTAAGGGAACCTGGGGCAATGTATTACAATACTAATGATGCAGCGCCTCCACCTGCGATGGCTCCCACCAGAGGGGAAGTAGTTCCTCGCAGGACAATACACAATGACCACACAGACAGCTCTATATAACTATTAACTTTACTACATGCAGCAACTTATCACATTACATCTCAACACATGCGCCACGGCGGACGCTAACCACTCTAGGCGTCACGGCGGACGCTACCACCTCTAGGCGTCACGGCGGACGCTACCACCTCTAGGCGTCACGGCGGACGCTACCACCTCTAGGCGTCACGGCGGACGCTACCACCTCTAGGCGTCACGGCGGACGCTAACCTCCCGCAGAGTGACCCCACCCTGTGTCCAGTAACCCCCACCCAAATGTCTTGCACTCCCAAAATCATATACCAATGTCTGCATATGTATGTGTGACTGCGCAGCCACTATGTCTGGTGATAGGCCTGGTTGGTGCACGTGAGTTGCAGGTTACCTGCCCGGGCTCCAGCCACGGGTACCGCGATATCACCGGAGTTCCGCCCGATCCGACGTTGTCCTCCACACCGCGTTGGGTGAATTCCAGCGCGGATAATATCACCTTAGTCCCAGGGTCTTTGATAGTGTTCTGAGCCCAGAACCCACCTCGCAGGGCCGCACGGCTTTAGCACTGTGTCCCTGACTAAGCTACCAATAAATGGGTCAGTGTCCCTATCTAGGGCCTGTCCCTATACTCCACAAGCTATTAAGTGGCTCAGGACCTAACTGGGGGCCTGGGGGCTGCTGGCCTAATGCAGAGGGTCACTGACCCCTGCATCCACCTCTTACCCCTAGCTGGTCCGGATCCTGACTGCCTGTGTCACTGCAAAACCCCGCGAAAAGTATCTCTCCTTTCCCGGGCAAATCCCTCAGCCCTATTGGCTCCCTGGCGTCAGGTGTCTCTGCCCCTATGCACCCTGGGGGCTGGCCGTCTATCCTCACGCATGAGCGAGCTATCAGGGGCCTCCCGCGCTAGCTGGCATCCTGCGCATGCGCGAGCTAACTGTCATGGCGGCGCCCTGCTCCGCTAGCCGCCGGGCCGGTGGCAACGCGATCGCGGCCTTAGCGACGGCCCGATCGCGTCCCCGGCAACCGGCCTGCTCGCCGCTCGCGTCCCCGGCAACCGCCCGACCCGCTTCCCTAGCAACCGGCCGCACAGCAACACCGCGCGCTCGCAACGGTGAAGGAGGAGGCGAGTGCGCGAGGGGGGGGGGACAAGGGAGGGGGCGAGTGCGCGAGGGGGACCTGGCTACATACAGTAAATATAATACTTGCCTATTTGATACAGTATATGCTGTTTAAGTCTCTGGTATAAACAACATAGGAAATAAATTTACTGAATTGGGAAATGGGTGTTATTCATCTCATCAACCTCGCAGCCATGGGTCCGTCTTCATTTGGATATATTCATTATATCTTCTGTGCACATCTTGGTGGCACTTGCAGTGGAAAGCTAAAAATATTACAGAGTTCTGCAAGACAGACTAGAAATTGGATAAATATCAATCTTTTCTTTTATCCTTATCACAATGAAAATAAACATTGTAAATTACAATCGGTTTCAACCTCTAGCAATGACATCCTGTTAAAATCACTGCCATCCATTCATCCTGATTAAACATAAACAGGATACAATCCACCATCAAATTGATTATCAGAAGTCTTTAAACAGATTGAGAATAATTTAAGAAAGTACCAAACTATACATTCCAGTGGCATCTTTGTTGAACCCATAACTGCCCTTTGCTCTCAATTTCTGAATGCATTGTTTCTCTCATTTTAAGGGAGTCTTATGCAATTGTCCACCTCTTCTAACCCTCTAACCTGTTAATATAAGATGGAAAACTGCAATGACCTTCAGTGATTGCAAAACATATCTGCTGCATACTATACATACTGTAGTTAAAGAATATTTTAAACAGCCCTTTTTTCCAGTGTAAAAATGTAGAACACGTAAAACACTTTAATTATTAGGACATTGTAGTTACATATTTTACATATAGTTACATTACTAATAAGTTACATATGAACAATAGGAATAGTATTATTGTTTATAATGTTAAGTAAATATTAAATTGAGTACATGTGTTGTTACAAAATAATGATGCATATGAGTACATTGTAAACAATAGCATATATATATATATATAGTGTGAAAAATAAAGTACACACTCTTTGAATTCTATGGTTTTACATATCAGGACATAATAACAATCATCTGTTCCTTAGCAGGTCTTAAATTTAGGTAAATACAACCTCAGAGGAACAACAACACATGACATATTACACCGTGTCATGATTTATTTAACAAAAATAAAGCCAAAATGGAGAAGCCATGTGTGAAAAACTAAGTACACCCTTACTGCTTCCATAGGAATTAAGATGCTAAGTAGCAGACAGGTGCTGCTAATCAAATGCCATTGATTAATTGATCATCAGCAAATGTGACCACCTCTATAAAAGCCGATGGTTTAGTAGTTTGCTGGTCTGGAGCATTCAGGTGTGTGTTAACACAATGCCAAGGAGGAAAGACATCAGCAATGATCTTAGAGAAGCAATTGTTGCTGTCTATCAATCTGGGAAGGGTTACAAGGCCATTTACAAACAATTTAAAGTCCAGCATTCTACAGTGAGAAAGATTATTCAAAAGTGGAAAACATTCAAGACAGTTGCCAATCTTCCCAGGAGTGCCACACTGATGATGCCCATTAATGTTGAAACATGTTTGTGAATGGTTTCTCTTGTCATTGCCTGGTGCTTCCATGCATATGCTGGCTTTAGCAGTTTGTATTCATGTGTGTCGGCCGCAATGCGTATGCACTGATATTTATGATAATTTGTGAGCATGCGCAGATGGATTAAAATGTTTCTGCGCATGTTTGCCTTGGCTTAATACTTCTGTAGGGTGATTCTGCAAATTCGTAGTGAACATGTGCAGACAGCGATAGTACTGTTTTCGCATAGTCAGACATAAATGTTGGACACTTCTGTAGGTTGATTATGTGCATGCGTAATATGCACGCATGGACAGTGATGTTAACTTGTGGGCATGCGCAGATGGACCTC
Source organism: Ascaphus truei (assembly GCF_040206685.1). Taxonomy (NCBI): domain Eukaryota; kingdom Metazoa; phylum Chordata; class Amphibia; order Anura; family Ascaphidae; genus Ascaphus; species Ascaphus truei. Next base: position 369,564,410 of record NC_134483.1, read on the forward strand.
AATATTTCTGTGCATGTTCGGCCATGGCTAAACACTTCTGTTGGCTGATTCTGCGTATTCATACGGTTCATGCGCAGACATTTATGTTTAAGTGTGAGCAGGAGCAGACATTGCTTGACACTTCTGTAGGCAGATTCTGTGCATGTGTGGACATTGATGAATACTTTTGCACATGCAAAGGTGGATGAAAATGTTTCTGCGCATGCTAGGCCATCGCTGGACACTTCTGCAGCACAATTCTGCACATGTGCAGTTCCTTACTTCCATTACAATTTTCGTCCCCATGAAAGTTTTTTTTACTTATGAGATTTTTGTAGGTGCCAGTACCAACTAAGAAGTTTCACTTCAATAGATTATAGCAGACAGGATACATTTTGAATGACAAATTAAATAGAGTCCCTTATGGATTCTGAATCACAGAGATCTATCTTCACAGGGTCCCATTTAGAAGCGGGGCCCCCAAAAGAATTAATCCTGTTAGGTCGCGTACGGTTTTCAGTGCTGCTATCGACATTGCCACCAAACCGCACCACCGCCGGACTTCACTGCCATCATGTACAATCGCAGCACAGAGAACAGTCTTACTGTATCTGTACATGTACATCAGTATCATATGTACATTACATTAAAGATCATGAAGATTACAGTATGTGGAGTTCTTATATATATATTCTTCAGCATTAAAGATATAATCAGTTAAGGCTTTTAAGAATCATCGTTATATGCACATTCTGTTCACACCAAAAATCTGGTGTACAGTATGTTATTGCACACTTCAATACTATGCTTGCAAAAAATATGATATCATTATTATAGCTTTGTGTTAGTGTATTCAGTACAGGGAAAATATCACTTTGTTTTAGGTAAAAAAAGTATTTCATTATAGGAAATCAAATTAAAAAAATGTCTTTGTTGTGTTGTGGATAGTTGACAGCACTTTTCATCTGAAAAAGCAGAGTAGGGAAATTTTAGTAGGCGTTCTATTTTTCAACTGAAAAGTCAGGTGGTGTCAGAGAATGCAAACAGTATACCCATTAACTGTACCTAACCTTTTTATACTTTGGCTAATTAAAAATGTTGAGCATTGATATGATGGTACTGTATAAAAGGTGGCTGTGCGTATTGAAAGCAAAAAAAAAAAAAACAACAACCATTCTTTTGGTACATTAAGAAAATGTTCCACTATTATAATTCGTTGGATTTTCAGAAATTCAATTCTGCCTCTCCGAGTTTGTCATTGATTTACATTTTCTATTAACCTTCAGTTAATAATCATATCCAACAGTGCAGCAATTAGGGGAAAAAGTGCTAATTACATGAAAATATTGACCACATTCGTAAATTAACTAAATAAAACAAAATACAATTAAGCAGTCCTTTTTTCTTTCTTTTTGTTTATTAATTGTTCAAACTGAAATGTCTTATTGTTGATGTATTTGTTCATTTATAGCCCTCAGCAATAGACTGTAAAGCATGAAATAATTCTTCAATGAATTCATTGATGTTTCAGATTAGAAGGCAAATTCCTCGGTTTTCTGAACATAGTTATAAAGCAAAAGTAATTTTGCTGTATTAGGCTAATTTTGCTCGACAGATTCAGTTCATGCTTCAGCTGTCGGAACAACTGCTGCCTTCATACTGTTAGTGATCTTGACATTTCTTTGAGCAACTGAAATACTGTAGCACATATCCAAGGTACACTAAAAAATTGTGGTATTTTATCCTGAATTAATTTAAATCAATATCTAGATCAAGAATTGTACAATATGTAGGGGTTTCTTTTTTTTTTTAGAAATAACAGTATAAGTAATCCTACAGCCCCAATTGAGAATAATTATTTTGACACTTAATACAACTGATGAAAATAATAAAATGTATATTATTAATAAGATATTTTTTTCTACAATACTTTATACTTCAAAAGCTTGTTCTTTAAAAGTGAATAAAGAAACAATGGTTACAGCTATTGATATTCATTGCAGTTCTGGTGAAACTATGCACATTCCACAATCACAATCGGAGACCTGTAGTTACAGTAGATTGTGAGTTTAATCGGCTTAGTAATATCTTTCCCTATTCCATTTTTCTGTGTTTCTCGGAGGCAAGCATCAAATTTTTTAGACCCATACACTGACAGTCACCGCCATCTGGAGAAAGACGTTTTTGTATGGGATAGCACAGAATGTGATCTCCCTTAGAAAAATGAACAGAAAGATAATAACATAAAGCTATGACCTTGCTTACTGTTTGCGTTACCGTGGCACGGTGTGAGATTACAGCCATGTGCATACTTGGTTCACTGCGGCTCTTCCACAGTAGGGCCGCAGTAAGCAAACAAAACTATTTGTGTTTTTTGGATGTAATTCCAATTCCGTATTCAAATGGAGCATTGAATATCATTGCCTATGCTTGCACATGGGCTCAACCACACGGCACATGTGTTTCAATATAATATGCTGTACAAATAAATGTAACAATGTCACTAGAAATGTCTAGCATATCTAGGAACACTTTATTATTATTATTATTATTATTATTATTATGGCAGACAGAGGGCTAGGCCACCTCACAAGCCCCCCCCCCCCCCCCCCCCGAGACCCCACCTAGCATTCCATCATTCCTAGTCTTGGAGTTCCCAGAGGAATACTGGGTCTCAATGGAACGCGTCTGGCTGGTACTTTTCCCTACCAGAGTAAAAGTGTGAATACAGTACCTACAGTACTCTAATAATTGCATAACATAATTGTTATATGTTTATGTACAAATTATATATACAATATACTGTTTTGTTTAAACTCTTCATTAGTTTATGTTTTGTAGAGCTAACACGCTCCTCTCCTGCTATGGCTTAGGCACCAGAAGGAGGAGAAACAGGGCTGTCCTCCTTGGTACAGCTCTAACTCCGACTGGGATAGAGACTGGGATAGAGACAATGACCTCCCATGGTGGCTGGAGGAGGGGGAATGGCCAATATGAGGGGCCAGATCGGACCAGATCGGGACTATGGGATATTGTTCACTGACCCTGTGAGTATAGGTTTAAGTGCTGTTTGCAGATGCAGAATGTGTTTTCAATGACTTGTATTCTTTTAAAACTTCAGCAGAATGTTGTATCGTACTCCTCCAGCATGAGGAGTAGGAATCCCCATTCACCACCCAGGTGAAGTCTGAGCTGACCCCTCCTCCAGATTAGACCAGAGGTCCCCACTTACTCCAGGACTACTGCCAAAAGTTTTATTTATTATACATCATAATGAATTCTTACAGGAAGCGAATGAATTTTTTTAAATTCTGTGTGATTTAATTATTGCATACTGCAGATCGTGCCCTGAATACAGTATCTTTACCCATGACAAGTGGCACCTACAAAAAAACTTCACAGGTTTCTATACAAGATACTGACAATTTCACTAGAAATATCTAGTATGAGACATAGATTTTCTTTGTTCAATCTGACCTTGTACTGTACAAAAAAAAGTACAGTTCATACTTTAATCAAAATAAGCTCAACATTTTCTCAGACTGTTTTTAATATTGCAGTGAAAAGCAATTCAATCATTCCCACTCCCACTGAGTGTCCATGTCCCAGATTGGCAGGGCATACGCATCACAAGGTTGCCTGCTATACAATAATTGCTAATTGCTTGCATGCATTGTTAAAATTGAGAATGATCAATCAGCCTTTTGTCAACCAATGGTCAAATCTGCTGAAAATGTTCAGACCAGTGGTCAATAATTGTCAACTGTTACTGAGATTTTGCATGAAATACAAGGCAATGATTTATTAAAACTACATCCCGATTGCCCTTTTGTGTCTTTCAATAAACACCGCTAAAAAATGATTTCTATGATTTAGGTAATTATTACACTTTACCACACTTAGACACATCCCAGTACTTCAGGATCCCTTTCTCTATCCCATCTTTGTCGGCTTCACATAATTTCTCAAATGATATTTCAGTGCATGTCAAACCAATTGTATGGGGCTCAAATCGGGGATCTGCAAATATGGAGACAAAGAAAGGGCGGTTATTGCAAAGAATAAAACAGGTACACACAACAGTACAGCACAGTTAATAGTATTCTACTGGTCAAAACAATTACTGTTCTTACTTTGGCAGTGTTTGGACCCAGTTTATTCCACTACCCTTCATAAATGTAGCACATGCACTGTGATTTGAGTTGTTCTCTTGGAAGAACCGGTGACCTAATGGGAAGAAATTAAAAAATATATGGTACACCCTGGGCTATAATGACCTCCTGTTAGTACACTTTATCCATGATTCCTGGAGAAAACCAAATGTAACACTGTAGCGGGACAGGTACAGGGAAAGGGTAACAATTTTCTTTTATTCATGTGAAGGCAAGCCACCACCCTACCGCTGAGCTTTTATTTGTCTTCTGACTAAGTTGCTGTACTTCCCAGAATATGAGACATAAAAACAATAATTTAGAATACTTTACTTCTCCAATCTTCCACTAAATACAACATTCTCGGTGTTTAACTTATATAATGCTTGAAAAAAAACTTTAAGGTGCTGTATCTTTATGCCAGGTACCATTCAGATAAATTTAGAGTACTACTTTTTACATCACTGAAATCAGAAGGTGATTAACTTCAAATATAACTAGGGGTCCTAGTCCATGTCTAGAAATTTCTGCCACACATGAAGCTTGAGTGGATGATTTAATCAAGGTTTCAGTGACAACCTATTTTTTACCTGGAATGCCATAGTGGAAATTCTTTCCAGGGCAACTGTTGCCTCATAAGAAAATATAATACATTTATACTTTTCTTCATTCTCTATCCATGCATGTGCTTGGTCAACTCTTTAATCTTGTTAACATCCTTTATCATGGGATATGGTCTGCAATAATATAAAAAAAAATGGTTAGGAGAGAAAATAATGTCATGTCCATGCATATTGCCTGACATCTGAATAAAATACATGTAAATTACAGTACTTTACCTCACCCATCCTTAGGTCCAGCCCAAATTGCATCTCATTCATTTAATGCTGGTCTAAGACACTGGGATATCAAAATTTCTCTGCAGAATATTGCAACCACTCTCTCATCCTTCTCCATACTGATTGTGACGGGAGTGGGTAACCAGGCTACACAATAAAGGTTTGAGCCTATCTGGTTACCCCTGAAACTGTGGGGTCCCTGGCAGATACATAGCACCATAAGCCAGGGACCAGGGATAATACATGTGAAAAATAAAGTGACCCCTGCTTTTTTCTGTTTTCATGTTCCCTTAGCCCAAGAACTGTGAAACTTCTTATGTGTAAGTTTTAGGTGTGGTATTTGGGTAGAAATGCAATTATTTTGTTTGCAGGAGTTCGGGGGTCAAAGTTACCAGTAGTCCTATAATTCTCCCTGGCGAGCAGGGATGATTTGCCGGTACACGGGTGAATCACACCGGGACTACCTAGTGTCCCCCAGATTTTTGATTTTCGAGCCCAAATATCTCAAACCCATATCCCTTATGAATATAAGGTTCCCCAAAGTCCATACTTTATTAAAATATACTTTGCAATGTTTTGTGCATTTACTATACATTTCTATTCAACCAGCCCAGGCATATACCAAGGTGACGGGAAATCTGGATAGACATCGTAGTTCAAAGAGGAGACAGGATGTTGAGAGGTGTCAGGGTGCTATGTGCCTGGGGCAGAGTGGAGAACTGAGTCCGGAGAACAGAGACACCGAAACATTCCTCTGTAACTGAAAAAAAAGAATGGTGTTCGTGAGACGTGAGCAAAGAACAGGCAAAAACACAGTCCATGAAGGCAAAGATAATCAATGACACCTTAGAGAAGAAACTTCACTGTTTTGAAAATTCTATTGGCTTGTGACCGGAATTATCAACACCGGATAGGATAAACTTTTGGGCCAAAAAAAAGGATCCTTCGATTTGCAAAACCATTATGGCAAATTGCTTGGGCGATTATCAGTTGTGAGGATTTGGGAATCACGTCCCTTGCGGCGCGATCCCTCCTCTCTACATACCAGTACTGCAGCGGCTGCTGCCTCCGATCCGCCCATTACTGGTGCGCGCACCCCCACTCTGTTTACAGAGCGCTCGCACTTGCTCCTCTTCTACCATGGCACGGACCTTAGCTCCGCCCCCTCGGCCGTGCCATGCCTCCGCTGCGTGCGGTGTGCATGCGTGACGTCGTGCAACGAGCCCCAGCTGCGAGTCAAGATTGCTATGAGTCCATGTCTTCCTGCAGCCTATCCCTGCCTCCGCTGGGGCCGCGCCTCTGCTCCGCCTCCTGACTCATTGGTCACTTCCTGTATAAGAACCTGCTCAGTGCTCAGTCTCATTGTTGAGCATAACTTTGTGTAGCCTTTCCGTGTGCCTGTCTTGTCCAGCCCAGTCTTGTCTTGTTCTCTGCAGTTAACCTCTCGCGTAACGACCTGGCTTTGCATTTGGATTCTCTCTGGCTCGTGACCCCTGACTTATGGATAACGACTATGAGTACCTCTCCAACCCCAGACCACAGGCTTATGAACATCAACTACGTGTACCTCTCCAAACCCACGGACCCCAGCAAGTTTTAGATTAACCCTTTCTTCATACCCAGACCCAGCAACGCTACAAACCACCTTCTGGGCCCACCCCCGCTACTGTGGGTGTGTGGCATAGTCCTTCCCACCTCAGTGCCGGGGCCAGGTCTTGTTTGTGGGCTCGCGTAAGCGTTACATCAGTACACCAAGAAGAACAGACCAAAGGTGAAACGCATTTTCTACGAAAATGTACTGCAAATTTATTTCAATTAACAGATTGGAACAATGAGATTGGTAACCACTCTTAGCTGTGCTTCTCTTTAACTACTGGTAAAGTCTACTGCCATATCTGTAAACTAGTGGCTATACCTAAAGTAAACATGTCCAGTACAGGATTTTGTAACTGGAAACATGGAAGTGAATGGCTGGATGAATAAGAGACTTCCAAGCATCACTTGGAATCTGATACAATTTCTGCGAAACGTGGAACGGAATGTGGGCGCATTGACCAGGATTTAGCAAAATAAGAGTTGATTTGGGTGGGTTTTGGCGCAAAGTTCTCATGCATGTTGTGAGTACAATAAATTCATTGCTGAACCTGGACTGGCTTTCCGGGGGGATATTGAAGTGGTTGTATTAAAAAAATGGTAACACTCACGGTATTATAAAACTGCTAGCTGAATATGATCCATTTCTCTCTGATCACATCAAACTACATGCAAATAAGGAAGTGATCATGCGAATTACCTGTCATCTACAATATGTGAAGAGCTGATTGTATTAATGGATGAGCATGTCCTGAATCACATAATTGCAAGAATAAAGAAGTCCAATTATTATTCTGTGTCAGTTGATTCAACCCCAGACGAGGCTCATATTATCTAGTTGACTATAATAATATGTTACATGGAAAATACATTTCCAAGGGATATATTGCTGACATTCATGCCAAATTGTGGTCAGACTGGTTCTGCTCTTGTTAATGTGAGTTCTTGGATTGTCACAACATTGATATCAGTGACTTGCATGGAAAGTCATGATACTGCTGCAAATATGAATGGCAAATACAGAGGAATGCAAACTCTCATAGTTGTACGATATGTTGTGGTCATTCACAAAAATGAAAGGTCAACCTGCTCTACAAGTAACAGTCAAAAGAAATTAATTTAAGAAGTTAGTAATTTGATTGTGCCTAATTTCCTCTGTAATGACAATGGGGTTCTACCTATGTACAATACTAATGGACAGTTAGCAACCAATTAGAAAATCAAATGACAAGAGTTCATAGATCTTCAAAAAGAAGTACCAGTACATTTGTGGTGCACACCTATGGCTATTAAAAATTAACATACACTACATCACTAAAATAAATCTAACAAAATAAACAAGCAAATCAGTGACTGTGTGAAAACAAACAAATATAATATATTACAACCATAGGAGAGTGTGGCTGGGACATATAGGGAAAAATAGCAAAATGTGTGGTGCTCTAACCAAAAGCCTATAGAATGAAATCACAATAGCTTGATTGAAGAATCCTGACGTATGAACCCCCCAATGGAAGAACATGGGATATACCCCAGACAAAGCAGATAACAGCTCCAGATATGACTCCAATATACAACCGACTAGTGGACTAGGATCCACACAAGCACTGTAGTAAGGGACCACACACTAACGTGATCCAACATATTACATCGGAATGGATAATGTCTAGATAAAGAAATAATAACTCACTCTGAGTAGGCTTGTCATCCTTGTCATCACTGCTGATGTGTCTTCCTCCACTGATGGGGGGTGTGCATCCGTTTTTTCAATAGTCCTGAGAAAATGCAGATGGGAAAAAGTAGGCACCAAACACACAGGATCAAAAAAGTGAATAAAGAAAATCCAATGAGAGCTAGTTCCCATAAAAAAATAGTTTAATGGATTCTACAAGAAAAAATCTAACAGCATTATGGGGTACAGAGCCCCCCACCAACGCGTTTCGAGCACAAGCTCTTTTTCAAGGGGACTAAAGGTACTCACCTAGCCGTTTTTGTAGTCCCCAGAAGAAAACCCAATTCACGGAACACTTTACTTAGAGCTGACAGCTGTCATCCCAAATCCCTTTTGAAAAACATATCAAAGCGATAATTAATTAGACTTAAAAGGATCTGTTCCAATAATGAAGATTTTATAAAACAGGCAAACGAACTCCTCCTAAGGTTTAAGGATAGGGGTTACTCATCTGTAGACTTGATGAAGTCTTGGGAAGAAGTAAATAATCTTACCAGGGAAGAACTGCTACAAAAACAAAGAAACACACCTCTCAATCAGAAAATGAGGGCTACCAACCAACCCTTATTTATCACACAATATAATACTCAAATAGGTCAGATAAAACATGTTATTAAAAAACACTGGGATATACTGTCAGGAGATCCTCTCTTGAAACGTGTGTTTGCGGAGGGTCACCAGTTTGTGTTTAAGAGGGCCAGAACTATTGCTAATTCAGTTTCCCCTAGCCTTTTTTCTAGCAAATCTAATGTTTCTAGACAGCTACCCAAGGGAAGCTTCAAATGTCTGAAATGTATATCATGTAAATATATGTTCTCCAACTTATCATTCAGGTCGTTTGTCACTGGTCGTGAATTCCCTGTTGCATCTTTCATCAATTGCGATACCACATTCGTAGTTTACATTTTAAACTGCGGATGTGGTAAACAATATGTGGGCCGCACCACACGTGCCCTGAAAGTACGCATCAGGGAACATATGGGACTCATCAAAAAAGGAGATCTCATTCACCCAGTGTCATTACATTTTACAAACTGTGTAAAGTGTAGCATTGATGCCCTCACCTATATGGGGATAGAGCATGTGCCTATGCCAGTCAGAGGCGGCAACAGGGTAGAACTTCTAGATAAGCGAGAGCTTTATTGGATATTTACATTAAAAACTAGAACTCCCTGTGGCCTGAACTCTGACTGGGACCTGACACCTTTTCTACATTGATCTATCTGTGTGATATGTTGTGTCTTTGAGGAATTATGATCAACCTGTGTATATATCTTTTTCAAGATCTAGAAAATAAGATTCCCCTAATCTATTATACATTTGTCCTTATCTGTACCCAATGAGGTTACAACTGATTTGTTTCAAAGATTTTTAAGTTATCAAATCCCTACAATCATGTTATAGTTATTCACCCTGCCTTATGGTCTATTATGGCTTAGTTTACTATTATGGTTCAAATCACTACTCTATGTAGAAGTGTATATATTATTAGATATTACACTTTTGATTTATGAATGTTTCATTAAATTTTATGGTATAACTCCGATTTTGACCATATTAAAAGTCACTTCCGAATATACTACATTATACTTTTTCACTAGTCAAACGGATAAAAAGTCTTTGTATGTGTTTTCCAAAGTGTAGTTAAATTAACTCTACTTACAATTTGGTATTTATATATGCAATTATTAGATTACCAACTGATCTATCCGTTTGTTTAGGTATGTCTTCCCTGGTTGCTTTTATTAGAAATATTCACTCTAGCTTTGATATTTCTTTTTATTTTGACTCCTTGTGTACCCGTTTTTAGTGCTTCTCACTAATAGAAGACATGCCTGGTACTTTCACCGGTATTTTTAACATTATGAATGTCTGTTGCAACATTGTCAATAAATTTGGTAAATTTTGAAAGTTTTTTTTGTACTCCCCATCGCGCGCTGACATCATCACACCGACGTTGTTCCTGAGAGTTTCAGGAAGTGAATGGCAGTTGATTTTGGCGCGCTTCTGGGGACTACAAAAATGGCTAGGTGAGTACCTTTAGTCCCCTTGAAAAAGAGCTTGCGCTCGAAACGCATTGGTGGGGGGCTCTGTACCCCATAATGCTGTTATATTTTTTCTTGTAGAATCCATTAAACTATTTTTTTATGGGAACTAGCTCTCATTGGATTTTCTTTATTCACTTTTTTGATCCTGTGTGTTTGGTGCCTGCTTTTTCCCATCTGCATGTTCTTAGGACATATAGGGACCTATTCTATAAGCCTTCATAACCCACTTATCGAGGACTTTTCACCAAAAATGCCTACTGCTATTCTGTAAGCCTCAATAAGTGGGCGATAAAGGCATAAATTGCCCATTTTTTCACTTATTGGCAGGTTCTGAAACTCGTGCAATTCTAGTAGCCTCGATAAGTTTATCGAGGCTAATCGTGGCACTAGAATGGCGAGTTTCTCCCAAAATCCTCACGCCAGGAAAAGTTGGCATGAGGCTGGGGAGAACCTGCAGAGAGGTTGCGAGAGAGGACTTAGAAAAAAAATGCATTTTTTCCAGCATCAAATTGATGCCGGAAGTCTCCAGAGCTGATACCTATTAATATCAGCAGTGGAGGCCCACGGCATGAATCCCAATCCTCAATAAAAATGCATTTACAGGCAACTGTATTACCTTAGTGGCTAACCGCTAAGGCAATGAAGGGGTTCACTACCAGTGCCCTGTTTATTGTGGCTAGTGGTGGTGGATGAAGGTGGTATTCGGCCCTTGGGGTGTTTAGGCCTTGAGGTGGGGTTGCGGGGTTAGTTAACCCCTTCATTACCTTTGCAGTTAATATGGCTAAGGTAATGAAGGGGTTAACTCCTTCCGCTACCACCCATTAGGCCTAAACATCCATCCTTGGGGCTATTACTCCCTTCACCCAATCACTCTAACCACAATAATAAAAAAAAACACACAACAACCCTACTATCCACCTCCTCTTCCACCATCAACCTCCCACAATATGTACAATACATTAATGGGCAACATAACTATTATCCAGATATGGATATGTATTATGCCAGCCAGCATAAATAAAGTGAATGAAACATTTTATTTACCTCTGCCATCGTAAAGGGCATCCTCGGCAGTATACTCCAGGTCCATGTCCTCCATTGACAGCAAGAGTATATGAAAAAATACAATCTAATCCCTTAATCACCATAGCGATTAATAACCGCTATAGTAATTAAGGGGTTAACTCACCCTCCCCTGCTACCCACTTAGGAAGCCTAACCATCCACCCCAGGTCCACTATACCCACCCTGTACCCATTGATTGGCACAGTGGTATATCATACCCATTTAATGTGAGCATGATAAGCCACTATAGCACTCAATGGTCAACCTAATAAAAACCATTGAGGCCAAAAAGACACAATAATAAAAGAAATACAAAAGCACATAAACACCCCAACAATAATTAAAAAGCTTAATAGTAAACATGAATAACATTTATCTATCACCAAAACAGCAAAAGAATAAAAATGATGTTATTCCAAAACATAAGAATACAATTAAATAGACACCTATCCAACCAATGAAATAAATAAAAGCACAAGCCAACAAATCAATGAAATAAATAAAACCACTAGCCAACAAATCAATTAAATAAATAAAATCACTTGCCAACAAATCAATGAAATAAATAAAACCACTAGCCTATAAAATAATAAATTACCGTAATTGAAACCACTAGCAAATCCCCAAATGTACTAAAAACAAGCCATCAAAATTCAAAACAATTTTATCAAAACAATAAACATAAATAAAAAAAATACCAATCAATACAAAACAATCATTTGCCCCAAAAAATTGCCTGTCACTGTATTTGTCTGTAGCCTGGCACAGATTAATACATTATCAGTCAATGGGCATGCAAAAATATAAAAAGAAATAAATACAATCAAAAACCCTGAAAAAAGACAATTACATACATTCAATATTTTACTTACCTTTAGAAGTCTTCACCCTCTGAATTCCGGCGTATCTGCAAGCTCACGATCCGCGATGTAATCACCCACAATTCAACTCCATCCTCCATTTAGACGACAGATACTTTATCCTATACCCCACCCTACAGTATATTGATCCAGAGGACGGCAAATAAAAACCCCAGTGACATATCATCCAATGATTCTCATAAGGGGAAAAATAAATTCCTTCCTGACTCACAGAATTGGCAATCAGATTACTCCCTGGATCAACATTCTTCCCATGTTTACTTATTTGGTATATCCCTGTATACCTTTCCTTTCTAAAAAGATGTCCAACCTTTTTATTTGAACAAATCTATTGTATCTGCCATCACAGTCTCCGTGTGTAATGAATTCCACATTTTAACTGCCCTTACTATAAAGAACCCTTTCCTTTGTTGTTGGTGAAATCTCCTTTCCTCCAACCTTAAGGGATGACCCTGAGTCCTTTATACTGCCCTTGGGATGCATAGTTCTTTTGAAAGCTCCTTGTACTGTCCCATAACATATTTGTATATAGTTATCATATCCCCTCTTGGACACCTCTTTTCCAATGTAAATACATCAAATTTAGATAGCCTCTCCTCATAAATTAAATCTTCCATCCCCTTTATTAATCTTGTGGCTCTTCTCTGCACTCTCTAGTTGCATAATGTCTTTTCTAAGGAGTGTTGTACAAAATTGTACTCCATATTCATGGTGTGGACTTACTAATGCTTTATAAAGGGGCATAATTATGTTTACTTCCCTTCCATCCATTGCCTGTTTAATGCAAGATAGTACTAGTCCTATGGACCTGGTGGAAGCATATATGGGTGATAGTTCATTCATGGCTCCTAAATTTAATCCTCTTGAATACTTGCCTGCTATATCAAAAAAATGGCCTCGTAAAGGTGGCAGTGGTCTAGCTGAGTTAACCTCTGGAAAGTGTATTGTCAAAGATAAGGTTTACTGCAGCTGGTGGCATCCTAACCGACTGCTAGACAAAACTGTCCTATGGCAGCATGGAAAAGCTTAATTTTATCAAAATGAATAAACATCTGATTCCTCACAAATATACAGCTCCTGCACCCAGCATTCCAGAGAATAGGATAATGCTCGGAGCAGCTGGCTTGTAGATTATGTATGAATAACACTTCTATCATGACTTTAAAAATACCACGGAAACATACATGTGTACTAATGCGTACTAATAGCTGTGTGAGTGACACTCTCCATAATTAGTGCCAAGGGCCACCACCATCAGTATTGCTGATATGTTGTCAATTAGAACAAATGCTACCAGCAAAGTTGGCGCAGGCCAGTGTGTGGCAGGGGCAGTTTGGAATCTGCAGAGTACCTGAATTGCTCCTTTTTTATTAGTTCCTCTCCATACACTGCCTCCACAAGACCACCATCAGGATATCATCCATCATAATTATTTTATTGACAAAACCAAAAACTCAAAAAGATTGCAAATAAGTATAAGAAGGGTTTGTCCCATTGTATTGCATATAACAGGGTATGTCCCATTGTACCTTTCTTTCCCCACATAGTATATCTGCTATGTAAGTCCTGTTAAATTCCAGGCAGTAGTGGGTTAATCTATGGGCCAGTGACACCCCTCCTCCCCCCCCCCCTTCTGCTTCCCTTGAAAGTGAAGGAAGGTGGTGACTTGTGGCCTGTGTACAGCCCCTTGGAGGTGGGTACAGAACATGAGCCCGCCCCTTCCAGAGTTTTACAAGGGGAGTAGCTAAAAGTTAAAGAGTCTGATTCTGGTTCCCAAGGAGAGAGGGAGGCTGTCAGTCTTCCCCATCAGGGAAAAGCAGGCCCACTCTAGGCCGGACAGCCCAGAGACCATCCAGAGCAGAGCCCCACACTATCGGGGCAGCACCATCTAGAGATCCTGAGATCTCAGAGATACAATGCTGCCATGAAGAGCTACTGCAGCAATCACCATAATAAATCCAGTTCAAATATACCTCTGCCTGGTGTCAGATCCTGGGCAGGAGGGGTAAGGAGAGCAGGGATGGGGGCTGACACCCACACACGATTGGTTCCATCACAGCTGGAGGCGCTGAAACCACCCAGTAAGAAGAACCCAGAGATATGTTCAAGCTTGTCCTGTTCCTGTCTCATTACCAACTGGCAGATGACTCAGTACTCCTGCAGCATACAGGTATAGCACCACACACCTGGTAATACACCTATCTCCCCAGCACTGGTCCCTATGTGAGATTGGGAGAGGGGGGGGGGGGGGTGTCAGAGGAAACCTTGTTACGTATATTATTGAATATGTCAAATAGATAGCTTTACAATTAATTTATTTAGCAGTTTGCCTATTTTACATATTAATTGTGTGCTCGGCTGTTGCGCACTGATGGAGTTATGTTATTATCAAGGTGAGATTATATTGTTCAAGAACCACTGCATGCTAGACTAGTTGGAAATATGGTGGAACTATAGGGAATATCTACTTTGAGTGCCTGATGCCCTACTTTGAAAAAAACAAGTTTCATTTTATCTAAATGTAATAAATGCAGACTTAGGCCGCACTTATAGTGTGCGCGACGGCGACGTGATGGATGACGTCACCCGTTGCCGTCGCCGCTACCGAAAGTTGTATCTCGCTTTCCGGTGACGTCGCGGGCGACCAGGTCTTTGATTGGTTCAGAGGCTGTCACATGTAGCGACAGCCTCTGAAAAATCAAATTTGACCTGTTTCAAGAATTCGCGCAGCTAGTGTCGCTCCCGTCGCTCTGTCGCATTGGGCTTACTATAAGTGCACGCGACAGCGGCAATACATTTGCGACATTGCGTCGCTGGCACTATAAGTGCAACCTTAGCTCCACTTATAGTTTACTCCAAAGTGGAGTCCACTCCAGACTAATCCCTTCTTTGTATCCCGTAGGAGATGTGTGCAAAGGGTTTGAAAACAGGGACAGTTTTAAAGGGAAAATCAAAATAGGCTTTTATTAAGCTTCAAAACATAAGCAGCTTTGAATCAGCAAAACCAGGATAAAGGAAAACAAACAAAACAGGGCTAACTCCCATAGGGAACACTGACTAGACCACACCATACCCGATCTATGGGTTCGGGGGCTTACCAATAACAATTAGAGAAACAGTTCACATGTGGAGGTCAGTTACCTTCGGCCCCGGGTAAAAGAGTCCCAGTACAGTTCTCTCCACAGTGGTCCTGTATCTTCCTGGGTCAGATAGAAATAGTCCTTATGTGATATCTTCAGCAGTTATGGGTGTCTCCCTGGACTAGAGATCTCCTTGCACTGGGAGCTTTAGATTTTTTAAAGGAGTAAGGAGACAGCTGAGCAGGTTAATTAGGACAGTCTGCTCTGAATTAACCTACTGAGTGCTGTGCTCAAGGTCTCCTCCCAGGTTTCTCTGTAAACATTCTCCATGGTGTAGGTTTGAATTGTGAAACCTGCAGAGTAAGAAGAAAAGAGAAAACATTATACTCTATCCCGTGTGCATGTATTCCGTTAATTGAACAGCTTAAGGAAGTGGGAACACTACTACCACTATGTAAATGATAATGAAGGACCATGATAATTTAATATTTCCTCATAAACTCAAAGAAAAAAAATCAAGATATATAGCCTGTTATGACTTGTAATTAGTAAGGCTATATATCTTGATTGGGCTAGTGCTGTGATATCCCTGACGAAGCCATTCATTGGTGAAACGCGTAGGAGGAGGAGCCAAGGGTTTGCGCTCTCATTTGGTGTAGTGGAGTGAAGCAAGCAGTACAGCAACTTGGGTCTTCGATAGCGGCACCTGCCATTAGCTTGTTTGCCTGTCTATCTGACAGCATAACTGCGGAGGAGGATTGCAGGAGGATTGACACAGCCCAGAGACAACCGGGAAGGGTCAGTGCGTCATATCCGGAAGTGACGTCAGACCCGGACACCCGGCGGGCTGTGCGGTCCCAGCAACTTTTCCAACGTGCCCGGAGAGTATATTGTTTGGAGAGAACCATCGGACCCCCACGGATCATCGGTGGATTTAGGGTGAGCACACTGAGCATTGGCTCAACCCTTGGGTACCCCTCTCAAACATATGCCCTGACATTTCACGTTTCCATCTCGGGACAATCTCCTGGGTCCTAAGGACTCTGATCTTAAGCCGGGACAATCCGGATGTAACCCCTCTGAGATTCAACGCGCAGGATCTTGCTTCAATTGCACACCATTATCTATTTGAAATTTATCATTGTTATTCTTTGAGTTAAATGTGATTTCTGTTGTCACTGATTGTGATCTTAGGGACACAATCTAATATTAAAGGTGTTCTTTTTACCATTACCTCATTGACTGCGCTTCCAATATATATATATTTTTTTCTTCTTTTTGTACCACTATAGCAAGCATTATGGGGCCTGTGCTATACGTGTTCATTAAAAAAAATCACTGGGCCATTCAATTTGCCAGTTTTTTGAGTGTTGCGGTATTCAGAAAGCCTCGATTACCTGTGATAGCAAAATTCCCAAAACAGGCAAGTAGCCAGCAATGTGATGATTGCCTCTCTGAAAAGGCCCTGCCAAGCGATTTCTTTAAGCTGCAGAAAGAGCTGCACAGGTGGGAGGCCTCTCCCGGCACATATCTCTCCAGCAATCAAAAGGTATTAATATAAAATGTAATACAAGTGTAGATGAGCAGGGGGTCTCCAGAGCAGAACCGTGTTGATTTCAGGTCCGGGGACCCCCTGCTTCCCGGGATTCAGGCCCCGTTATGGGGTGCTGGTATCTCGCGGTTCTCCTCCGGAGTCTATACTAGTATTAAATGTTATTTTAAAAATGCTTCATTACCTTAGAGGCTAGCCACTACGGCTATGAAGGGGTTAAACTTCAGAAGCCTATTTCTTGGGGCAGAGGGGGTGGATGAAGGGGGTACTAGTCCCAGGGTGGGTGATTTGGCCTGTCTGGAAGGTTGCAGGAGGAGTTAACCCCCTTCACTACCATAGCGGTGGGAACCGCTATGGTAATGAATGGGTTACCCAGTCCCGCTAACCCCCGGTAGGCCTAAACATCCATCCTTGGTTCTACTACCCCCTTCACCCAATCCCTCTTCCCCCAAGATAAAAAAAATAAACACAACAACCCTACTACCCACTTCCTCTACCCCCAACAACCCCCCCCAAATACATACAGTATAGTAATGTGAAAAATTACTATTATCCACATATGGATGGTAGTGCATTTGCCCATTATAAAACCAAATATTAGCCAGCTAGCATAAATAAAGTAAATAAAACGTCCACGTTACACCTGCCATCATGAAGGGTATCCTCATCAGCATATTCCAGGTCCATGTCCTCCGTTGCCAGAAAGAAACAAGAAAAAATACAATCTAATGGCCCTTGACCCCTTAATCACCTTACCGGTTAATAACCGCTATAGTAATTAAGTGGTTAATCCCCATCCCTCGCTACCAACCCAGGAGGCCTAAGCACCCACCCCAGGACCACTATGCCCACCCTCTACCCGTTGATTGGCACAGTGGTATATCATACCCATATAATATGGGCACGATAAGCCACTATATAACTCAATGGTCAACCTAATAAAAAAAATAAAGGCCAAAAATAAACAATAATCAAAGAACTACACAAGCACCTAAACACACAAACAATGAAATAACTAAATAGCTTAGTAGTACACATCACAAATGATTATCTATCACCAAACTAGCTACATTATTACAATTATGTTATTCCAAAACAATACAATTAAATAAACAACTCTCAAGCAAACTATGAAACAAATAAAACCACTAGCTTACAAAACAAATAATTAATTTAAACCACCTGCCACCAAAACTATTGATTCATTTAAACCAGTAGCCAACAAAACAAATAATTAATTTAAAACGCTAATCAATCCTAAATGTACTAAAAACAAGCCATCCAAATTCAAAACAATTTAATCCAAACAATCAACAGAAATATAAAAAATAACAATCCAATAGAAAACAAGCATTTGTGAAAAAATGCATTGGCTGTCACTGTATTTATCTGTACCCTAAAGGGGCAGAGATTAATACATTATCAGTCAATGGGCAAGCAAATACATAAAAATAAATAAATACAATAAAAAAACCTGAAAACAAAACCATTTCATACATTCAATATTTTACTTACCACTAGAAGTCTTCACCCTCCGTATCCTGGCATACCTGCAAGCTCTCGTTCCGTGACATCACCGGCAATCCATACGCCATCCACCTTGAAGACCAGCATCAGGTAAAAAAAATCTTCTTCCTTTTATCTTCTATCACTGTCTTCTATCTTCATCTATAATTATTTTGATCTTTTCTTTAATATTCTATTTCTATCTTCTTCTTTCAATCCAAAGCCCCATGGTAAATCCAGAACAGGATGTTGTCTCTTCGGCTTCTTGAGGTAAAATGAGATGTACAGGCCTTATATATAGCCTGTGATGTCACATTTTAGGGTCAGATGGTACAACTCCAATCCGATCATGTGCCCACCTCTTTTTTTTTTTTAAAGGATGTGACGTCATCTCCAAGGGAGGTAAGTCACATCCTTAAAACCACATGGCTATATTACATGGTATTACAGACAATGGGATTGAAGACAATCCCTTTGGTTGCTGTATCATGTGATAGGTCACATTAATTCAAAAGGATGTGACGTCACTTTATGGCTACTGGTTTAAATTAATTCATTGTTTTGTTGGTTAGTGCTTTTATTTCTTGAATTGATTGGCTAGTGCTTTTATTTCTTTAATTGGTTGGCTAGTGCTTTTATTTATTTATTGCATTGCTTAGCTAGTGCTTTTATTTATTTAATTGCTTGGCTAGTGCTTTTATTTCTTGAATTGGGGTGTTTAGGTGATTTTGTATGTAACAGTGTTTCCCTGGGCCCTTCTGATCTTGACCCCATATGTGAGAAACTGTCCCAATTACATGTCTGTGTAGTGTGGTGCACCTGCTGGCTCACAGGACTCCTGAGTCTCCCGCTTGTTGGTAATGGGGATTTCACCATGACAGGCGTATGAGGTAGTGCAGAGTTCTACTCACAGTCGGTACAGCGCCTCCATCCCATCCAGATCCCCACGATAGCAGGGAGGAGTTTCTGAAAGGGAACTCCTAGGTGCGCCTTCTCCCTGAGTAACTCCACGCACAGGCAAGAAGGGTCTTTTCATGGGCATCTTTATTAGCATGTCGTGTGGCAGACTGCCCATCACAGTGGCCGACACGTAGCCGCACATCTTGTAGTGGCACTCCATTGAGAAGGTTCCTCCTGACTCTTTAATCAAGTTGTCTTTCCATCTCTCCCCTAAGGGAGACCACCAGCTGTGCCAGAGCCCGGGACACAGTGTGTAATCAGATTGTCCCTTTGCCACTCTGACAGACAGACTTGAACTGCTGCAGACACTTAGGATGAACACCTTGAACTCCACGCCAACTCTGAGGACCAACCACTAACTTTAGGAAGTTCTGTACAATATATAGGCTCCAGAAAGACCCACCTCAGTGTCACTAACAGTGGACACAAAGCATGCTGTCACTTCCTTTGCTACATATGACACATCATGGGGTTTGAGGGCAAACCTCAATGATAACTAATGGCAACCCTGCCTTCTTACCAGGAGTTACTGCTCAGTATGAGACAGATCTGTACACCAATTTTACATAGGGCTACATATATATCTTTTATTATTGTCTATTTTTGGCCTTCGTGGTTTTTTTATTAGGGTGACCATTGACTGCTATAGTGGCTTATCATGACCATATTATTTGGGTATGATGTACCACTATGCCAATCAATGGGTAAAGGGTCGGTATAGTGGTCCCGTACTGGGTAGTTAGGCCTCCCTTGTGGGTAGCGGGGGAGGGTGAGTTAACCCTCTTAATTACTATAGCGCTTATTAACCGCTAAGTTGATTAAGGGGTTAGAAGCTAGTAGATTGTAATTTTTCTAGTATTCTTTCTGGCAACAGAGGAAATTGGCCTGGAGTATGCTGATGAGGATGCCCTTCATGATTGGCAGGGGTAAGTAGAAGTGTTATTTACTTTATTTATGCTGGCTGGCTAATGTTTGATTTTATAATGGGCAAATGAGCTATTATCCATATCTGGATTATTTATTTTGCCCATCACTGTAATGTATGTGTGGGGGGGAGGAGGGGGTGTATTTATTTAAATGTATTCCACATAATTTTTTTGCCACAAGATTGATACTGCAGGGCAGTGGGGATCTGCGGGGAAAACCTGATGGCCCCATATACCCGCAGGGACAACTGAGGACCCCCGGACACCCACGGGGTCCACATGAGGACCACTGGAAACCCGTGGGGACCACCTGAGGGCCCCCATGTACCCAAAGGGACCACCCAAGGGCCCCTAGACACCTGCTGGGACCACCTGAGGATCCCCTAACACCAGTGGCCTCTGGTATCAATCATGTGGGGGTAGAGAGGTGGGTATTAGTGTTGTTGTGTTTTGAATGTTTATTGTGGGTAGCGGGGGTGGGTGAAGGGGGTATTTTGCCCTTGGTGGGTGGGTAGCGGGAGGGGTTAACCCCTTCATTGCCTTAGTGGTTAGCCACTAAAGTAATGAAGTTGCCTGTAAATGCATTTTTATTGCATGGGATTCATGCTGGGGGCCTCTGGTGCTGATATTAATGGGTATCAGCTCTGGAGATTCCTGGCATAAATCAGATGCCGGAAAAATGCATTTTTTTTTCTAAGTCCTGTCTCGCCGCCTCTCAGCAGCTTCTCACCAGCCTCACGGTAACCTTTCCTGGCGTGAGGATTTTGTGAGAATCTCGCCATTCTAGAGCCGTGATTAGCCTTGATAGACCTCGATAAACTAATCAAGGCTACTAGAATTGTAAAAAAGAGTTTCAGAACCTGACGATAAGTGGCTTATAGCTGCACAACAGGCGATTATTTTTTTTGACGGCTGAAAATTTTGGCGATTCATGACTTTATTGCCCACTTATTGAGGCTTACAGAATCGCAGTAGACATTTTGGCCGAAAAGTGCTCGATAAGTGGCATATGAACATAGGCCCCTATGTCTTTTAAATCATCATAATAATTTTGTTATTTTAGAAACAAGATTGTTTGCCACCCAATTGTCAACATACTTCATATACAGAACATTTAATTATGAAGCAAAATTACAAAAATGATGTAATAAATTATATATATATCCGAGAAAGGGAGAAAACAAAGAGAAAAGGCACACCCCTTGTGAAATATTGCTTGAACAATTTTAATAAAAACTCACAAAAGAATAATAAAGTTAATTTATGAATGCAATACTCAATCTCCATCTCAGCTGCTTGGAACCCCACGGTCTCCCTCGTGTCGGATCCGCGGTTCAGAACTTCTCCTGAGAACCGGAAACCGGAAGTAGAGATGGTACACTCAAAATGTCAATGTATATCCCTGGCTTGGAATTCCCTCCTCTCTTCCACTTGCGTCTTTAGTGGGGATCTGGTACGTCTTTGATGGGAATCTAATCCATAGTACGGTGCCGCTTCAGCCTGAGTTGGAGTTGTGTTACACCTAACGCGTTTTGTTACGTCTATGCAAATTCGCCAGAGGCTAAGGCTGTCTTGGATCTGCCCATATTTAAATCTAAAGAAAATCCATCTGATGCTTATCAAGTAAAAATTAGCATCATGACAATTCAATGCCAGAATGAATAGGGTAATATCCAAAACAGCCTCAATAATACTCCCAGGGAAACTGGAAGTACACGTACCTTGAAGGCCTCAAACAACATCTGATGCCATCCGCCATAACGGGGCCTGTAACTCGGGAAGTAGGGGGTCCCCGAGGCAGAAATCAACTTTTTTTCAGCTCCGGAGACCCCTACTCATGCACACTATGAATAAAAATAAAATGTAAGCAGCTTCATTACTTTAGCAGCTACCCGCTAAGGTAATGATATTTTTCTTTGGAGGGGGGGTGTTTGATACTAGTGTGCGGAAGCAGGGGGGTCTTCTGAGCTGACAAAAAGTTGATTTCAGCTTCAGGGACCCACTACTTCCAGAGATATGGGCCCTGTTATGGGGTGCCGATATCCCTCTGCTTTGTTTAGGTCCCACGGTCATGTGACCCACAGGATTTTAACATGGGGATACCGGCACCCCATAACAGGGCCTGTAACTCGGGAAGTAGGGGGTCCCCGGACCTGAAATCAATGCGGTTCAGCTCCGAAGACAACCTGCTACATTAGTGTAATGTTAGAATTTTAATAAAACCCCCGCAATCGCCTGTGAGAGGTGCGCAGTTAGAGTGACTGATTCAGCCTCTAACTGCGCGTCTATTACAGAAAAGCAGATTACAGTAGCATTCACACAGCAGGGACCCTGCGGTGTAAATCCGATGCATCTCGTTAGTCTGCCACTGAACATCTCGGTACATCACGGGTCCACATGCGGGATTACGCGAATTCA
Source organism: Ascaphus truei (assembly GCF_040206685.1). Classification (NCBI taxonomy): domain Eukaryota; kingdom Metazoa; phylum Chordata; class Amphibia; order Anura; family Ascaphidae; genus Ascaphus; species Ascaphus truei. The sequence goes on from NC_134483.1 coordinate 369,587,140, forward strand.
CCCGGGTATATTTTATAATAAAGGCCGCTACAGCTGTAGGAACAATCTAAAATAATCTCCCTTCCCTGAATTCTATCCAAAGTCATGGGAAAATGTGCTCACTCACAATTCAATGATTACTACGCCAATACAGATTTCCTTATTTCACGGGAGACCAGTACTTTTAACACTGAAACCTTCTGGGTTCACTATCACTAAGTACAGTACAATGTAATTCAACAAACTGAGTTTTTTCTGGGTAAACAAGCAAATACACACATACATAATATAACATACACTTACCACACTGGGGACCTGGGGGGAAGTCTCTAGTCTGACTAGCTGCAGGGACCCACTTCAAATGGGTTTACCCTGTCCGCTTCTCTGCATCAGGATATCAGAGTGCTGAACACATAGCAGCCACTTTGACACATATCTCCAGCAGGTCACAGTCAAACTCCACACTCCCAGATTGTCTCTCGGATGGACTAGTGCTTTGATCAGCAATGTTCCTTATATATCCCTTGGTGGCTATCCTTTAACTTTGAGCAAGGGCATCCATCCAAGAGAAACAGTGCCTGGGGCTCAGACCTGGTAACTGATTCTATTAACTAGTCCCTTATCTTTGTCCTGATCATATCTTTTCTATGGAACAGCCCAGCTAAATCGATTACATAAACTCCCTCCATAGAAATGATAGGAACAGGCACATATCATAATTTGCATTTGCAGGGCTGACATGTAAATTTCATCACCACACAATACCAAGTATCTAAGCTGGGGGGAATTGCTAACACAGGAATGAATACAGACATAAGGTTTTTATGTAAAATACAGGACTTAGAATTACACAAAGCTTGCCCACATTCCCTGTACTTTCCCAGACATTACATACATTGGGCTGAACTATGCATTACTTAGCCAGCCAAGTTATAAGGTTTTTAGGGGTAATTAGCTGGGATTTTTCTTTATTAGTTCAGCCAGATACTCTAACTTCACATCTCCCCCCTCAAGATGAGGGCTCTGGGGCAACCACCCCATCAGGTGGCCTGAAAATCCTTGAGGTCCATATATCACTGTTGGTGGCGGATGCCCATGTTGCCGAATTCCTTGCCCTTTTTAAAGTCCAAGTTCTGTAGGGCAGGGCTCCACTGCAGTAACGCCCCAATCTTCCCCACCACCTTCTGTAACCAACTTAGGGCTGGTGATCCAGGACCACTGGGTAGTGCTTCCTACATACATAGGGCTTCCCTTGCTTAAGAGTCAAGACGGGGGCCAGGCACTGTTGCAGAGCCTGTAACACTGCCCCGCAGTTGAGGGACCAGGCTGCCAGTACCTCAAGCCGCTTCTTGGTTACCTCACTCAGGGGTCAATCTGTGACGCTACACTGGCTCTCCCCCCTTTTACAGTAGACCTGCATCTCCTCTATCTCCCTCTCTGTACTCCATTCCCCCTCTGCAGAGACCCTGTGTGTGGTCCTGTGGAAATGGAAAAAATAGGGTAACCCCAATTATCGAGGCCACTACCAGGCACTATGGAGTGTGTTTAGGAAAGAAGGTTTGACGCCGGTATATAAGTGATGCAGGTAATAAGGCAATATATGGGTGTCTCCGATATTAACAAGGGGAGTGGGGTACTGGAAAACCGGTTAGAGGTACAAGGGGACACCTCCCAGGGGGGCGCCCCCAAGTAAATCACGGCCCGGCTACCAATATATCCTCACCTGTCTCCCCTGTGTATCGCGTGGAGGTCCCTTGAAAGCCGTTCCTGTTTGCGGCTGCAAGCTTGATCCTGGAGGTCCCTTGAAAGCCGTTCCTGTTTGCGGCTGCAAGCTTGATCCTGGAGGCTCTGTGTGCTGGGATTCTGCTTGCTGGCGTCTGCGTGCCCCAACCGGATATGACGTCACAGATGAAAAAAATAGAGATTGCTTCCGAGGTTCACAGCACCTTCACTCAGCCAGTTGTATGAATATAAAAAAGTTTATTAGTAACCAGCAATGTACAACAGCATGAACACTCTTACGCGTTTCGTCCAAGCCAGGACTTTTTCAAAGAGTGCTGTTCATGCACAATGTCCCAGTTCATATAGGGAGAGCTAGATCAACAGCCAATCATTCCTAAGGTCAGATAAATTATCACTGCTGAAATCAATTAGGTGATTCGCTATACTATAGGACTGTTTATATCACATCGCTCACTACATGAAGGGACATACAGACATGCAAATATTGCATACATTGTTAACAATATTAAACTGACAGCCTAATGCTGTATAAAATTAAAATCAAAATCATACAAAGCATTATGTTCAAATACTGGTATAAATAAAACATTAATAAATTGTATAATAATTAATCAATTAATTCAATCTGAAAGAAAGTGGATAGGAATTATAGCTTACATAATCATAGAAATAAATGAATAATGTAACATAGAATTAATTCTCAAAACTTAATAAATGTTATAATACACAGTGTGGATATTTTGAATTAACTTTATATTAATGATTTTTCTATAATGGGTAATGATACCCAAATAGACATAATTTGGACAGTAAGCACACCCTGAACACCTATAATACTGGGCCATCACCCCACCAAGAAGTGCTTGAGCTCCCAGTCTTGGTTGATTCCGGCCGGATGAAGTGTGTTCAGGGTGTACACCCAGTACATTTCCTGTTTATTTCATTTCTAGACCTGCTTCTGTACATCGACCATGATCAAAAAATCCAAACTGATATATTCCGTAAACCCAATTCTAGGAATACATTACTGTCAGCAAAAAGTTGCCACCCCCAATCATTACTCAAAGGCATCCCTAAAGCTCAATTTATACGGTTAAGACGTATATGTTCAAATGATGAGAATTTTTATTCACAATCAGAAGCATTGTTTCAAAGATTTCAGGCCAGAGGCTATAACAGTAGGGATATCCAAACGGCATTTGAACATGCAAGATCTTTGGATCGTTCCGTACTTCTGGAAAAATATAAGAAAAAGAAACGTTTTATGGATCAAACAAAACCTGTTCCTGAGCTAAGTGAATTGAGTCCATTTTTTGTTACCACATATAATCGACAATCCAAACAAATATGTGATATCATACATAAACATTGGCATACTCTGTCACTTGACAGGGATATTGTAGAATATATAGGAAATGGGCCAAGATTCACATTTAGGAAGGCTAAAACTTTAGCATCACACCTGGCACCTAGCCATTTTCAGTCAAACTCTAATAAAATAAAAGGGATCCCTAAGGGCTTTTTTGCATGTGGAAATTGTTCTATGTGTAGGTATGCCCACAGTACCAAATATGTAAAATCAGAATCTAACACAAAAAAAACATTTTATTAAGGAGTTTCTAAATTGCAATACGTCCTTTACTATATATCTTTTAAGATGTGGCTGTAATAAAATGTATGTAGGACGCACAATTAGACCTGTCAAAACTCGCATAGCAGAGCATGTAAGACTTATCAAAAGGAATGATACTACCCACCCTGTCTCTAGACACTTCTCTAGATGCCCCAAAGGAGGTATAAATAATTTCTCCTATACTGCTATTGAGCATATACCTTGTCATGCTAGAGGAGGACATAGGGAAGGTGTATTGAATAAACAGGAAATGTACTGGGTGTACACCCTGAACACACTTCATCCGGCCGGAATCAACCAAGACTGGGAGCTCAAGCACTTCTTGGTGGGGTGATGGCCCAGTATTATAGGTGTTCAGGGTGTGCTTACTGTCCAAATTATGTCTATTTGGGTATCATTACCCATTATAGAAAAATCATTAATATAAAGTTAATTCAAAATATCCACACTGTGTATTATAACATTTATTAAGTTTTGAGAATTAATTCTATGTTACATTATTCATTTATTTCTATGATTATGTAAGCTATAATTCCTATCCACTTTCTTTCAGATTGAATTAATTGATTAATTATTGTACAATTTATTAATGTTTTATTTATACCAGTATTTGAACATAATGCTTTGTATGATTTTGATTTTAATTTTATACAGCATTAGGCTGTCATTTTAATATTGTTAACAATGTATGCAATATTTGCATGTCTGTATGTCCCTTCATGTAGTGAGCGATCTGATATAAACAGTCCTATAGTATAGCGAATCACCTAATTGATTTCAGCAGTGATAATTTATCTGACCTTAGGAATGATTGGCTGTTGATCTAGCTCTCTCCCTATATGAACTGGGACATTGTGCATGAACAGCACTCTTTGAAAAAGTCCTGGCTTGGACGAAACGCGTAAGAGTGTTCATGCTGTTGTACATTGCTGGTTACTAATAAACTTTTTTATATTCATACAACTGGCTGAGTGAAGGTGCTGTGAACCTCGGAAGCAATCTCTATTTTTTTCATCTGGTCCTGTGGAAAGGTCTATGATCCCCGGTGTCGACTGGGCGATCAGTTGGATGAGTCTTGCCTAGCTTCTCAAGAACCAGGACCAGCGCTCTCTCCACTACCTCTTGCCTTTGCTTTCACTGGGGAGCTGTGAGCTGGCGACCTATCTCCCTTTGTTTCACAGAGCCTCCTTCCCTGGCTACTACCAGGGCATAGGGCAGAGCCTGACTCTCCCGATCTCCCTGCAGTGGGTTGTATACTACCAACTGCGTCATCTCATTTACAGCCTCTCACTGGAAATGCACACTTAATCCTGGTGGCGATCTCCAGAGAGCTCTTACACTGTCCCCCGGACTGCTTGCTAGTTGGCAGACTTCATAGGCGCAGCTGAAAGCCAATGCCTCCAGGCCGCAGAATGGTTGCACTAGCAGGGCTCTGGTGTGAGCAACCCCCTGATGCTCCATCAGCAGGATCTCCATAGCCCCATGCATACTCTGTTCCTCTTCCATCAAGACACTTTACGTGGTCCATGGAGGGGTCTGTGATCCCAGTGTTGACCGGGCGATCAGGTGGCTGCATCCTTCCCGGCTTATCTGGAGCCAGGACCCAGTCTATCTTTCCTACCTCTCAATTCCACTCCCACTGGGGAGCTGTGAGCTGGGGACTGACCTCCCCATGCTCCACTGAGCCTTTCTGCCTAGGCACTCCTAGGACATCGGGGAGAGTCTGGCTCTCCAGATCTCCCAGCGGCAAGCTGCATACAGCTAACGCCCCTGACTCACTTACAGCCTTGTGCTGTAAGGCCTTATATACTCCTGGTGACAGTCTCCGGGGAGCCCTCACTCTGTCTCCTGGCTTGCCCACTTGCCAGCAGACATCCCAGGTGCGGTCGAACACCAATACCTTCTGGGATGCCTCCAGCTGGGCTTTGGTGTGAGTGACCCCCTGATGACCTGACCTGAATTCACTGTATGTTCTGTTCTCTATCCACCCAGGGGCTCACTAACTGGTCCCTCTCTGTCAATAGTCTGGCCGGAGCAACCGGGGCTGGTTCCCAGTACAAAAGCACACAGGGTCCGGGGAACTGATCGGGCAAGATCTTGGAGGCAGACTCAGCCGCCCGAGGTCTCATGCCCTCCAAATATGGGTCTACATGCACCATCTCCCTGGACCGCTCACTGAGCTCAGGCCATTCGCCCTCAGCCACTGTCAGGGGAATGGGCAACAGGGATGTCAGGACAGAGGATAGGCTGAGTCTGGCTCATCTGCCTGGTCTCCTCTGTGTCCCTGGAACATGGTGGCTCCAAATTCAGGGGAGCGGTGATCACTGCTATTGGCTCCAAAAGCTGGGGAGCATGAAACACTGTGATGGACGGCGGCGCCAAAGGCACCACCGCTTAGGCAACTACCTGACTTTGACTCCCTGTGACTGGGGTCACAGATACAACCTCTCCCAGAAGCTTCATCGGCATCCCCATTCGTGGGAGCCAGTGCTCTAGGCAGACCATTTCAGGCTGCCCCAGAGGTACCATAGTGCTGGGGTCCCCCAAGCTGACCACCTGCTGATTGCCTGGGACCCCCTGTATGCAAAACTCTTCTGTGGACCAACTGGTCCTGCAGCCCGATTGCTGTACTCTGCTGCCCATCGAGCTCCACCACTGTGCTGCTGGTAGCTGCTGTGGGGACCACTGGTTGGGTTCTCTGCTGCTCCGGCTGCATGGCTGCTGTCTGTTCCTCTGTTGGGGCTAACCTCTAGCAGGTGGGCAGCCCTATAGCTGGGGAACATTGCCCCAGATTGGGGATACTGGATCGGGGAGTGTTGGGGCAGTCCATATGCAGATGGTCCAGCCGGCCTCCCCGAGAGCACCAGTCATCATCGGTGTCCTCTGCCATCTTGGCTGAATCTGCTGACTCCGCCATGGCTTGTGGCCTGGGGAGTGTCAGCGTTTGGGGAGGCTCTGCTAGCTGGCATAGTAACGGGGGTTAAGACCCACTTTTCTGTCTGTGCCTTGGGGCACACACAGCCTTCAACCATCTTGGTGGACGCGAGGTAGAGCACCCATGTGATGCCCTCCTCAGCCATCATGTTTGCTCTCTCAGCTATGGGGAGTGCCTGGATCTCAGGCACTCTTGCAGGGGTTAGGACCCACTTCTCTGGCTGTCTATTGTGACACACAGCCATTCACCAGCTTGGTGGACGCGAGGCAGGTTCACTGGCACTGTCTCGGTCGACCTCTCAGGAAGTCTCTCTGGCTCTAGGCTGACTCCACCACAGCTTGGTGGCTCGGGAGGAGTCAGCTACCTGGGACGCTCTGACCACCAGCAGGGTAGCAGCGGTCCGGACCTACTTTTATGACTGAGCCCGCGAGGGCGCACTGTCCGCTGCCACTGAGGCAGCTATGGGGAATAGCACCCCGGCACAGGGGGGTTGCAGGGATCTCTCGAGATCCTGTATGCGCTCAGCCACGGATGCTCCTGGTCCCAGTGCAGCTAACAGAGCCACACAATTGCCGTGGTTGGAACGGCTACTGGAGCAAGCCCTGGAGGGTTGAGGTCCCCCTCTGAGACAGTCTCGAGGTGCTCGGTCTCCAGGCGCTTAGCTCCACCGGTAGTGGCCATGACCACTACTGCATCAGCGCACTCAGCCATGCCAGCTTCGTGCCATTCAAGGTTCTCTTCAAGGACCTTCTTGAGTCGGCTGTCTGTCGGCAGCCCATACCTCTTGCACCGGGCAACAACCGCAAATCGTCCCTGGTCCATTAATGTCCTACTGGACCACCCATCATAGATTTTTTTTGACACTTACAAGGGGAAACGAATTCTGAAGTATCAGAACGAAAAAGCAAAATTCTCTGCTGCAGTAGGAACAGCTAGCGGAGCGTCTGAGGGAGGGTTTGTACTGTATCCTCCTCTAATTTCCTCTAACAGTCCTCGTTCCCATCAGCAGAGTCCATGGTCACTACCCCCTCCTTAGCCTCAGAAATCCCTGGCAATTTGGCTTCATGCCGCTCCTGATCCTCCACCAGGGTTATTCTGGTGCATCCCTTGATCGGCAGCCCGTAGCACTTGAAGTGCATGCTGCAGGCAAATACCGCCGATATGAATGAATTTAAAAAATGTCCAGATTGGTCAGCCCTTCCGTATTTCGTTAGATAACTATAAGACCAAACGAATTCTGAAGTTTCAGAACGTAAAAAGGCAGTGTATGCAAACTGCACTGTGTATACAAAACTACTTGTCCTGTTGTTTTAGACCGGCTCTGAGCTAAACGCATCCCACAAGAAGTTTCAGCACCGAGCTCTAGTGAATCCCACCATGCTGCCACCAAAGAAAAGCCTGTCACAGGAGACCAGTACTTTTAACACTGAAACCTTCTGGGTTCCCTATCACTAAGAACAGGACAAAGTAATTTAACAAACGGAGATAATTCTGGGTTAACCAGCAAATTCACAAATGCATAATATAACATACACTTACCACACTGGGGACCGGGATGGGGGGGGGAGTCTCTAGTCTCACTAGGTGCAGGGACCCGCTTCAAATGGGTTTACCTGTCCGTTTCTCTGCTTCAGGATATCAGAGTGCTGAACACAAAGCAGCCAATCTGACATGTATCTCCAGCTGGTCACAGTCAAACTCCACACTCCTTCCCAGAGTGTCTCTCAGATGGACTAGTGCTCTGATCAGCAGTGTCCCTTATATATTCTTTGGTGTAATCCTTTAACTTTGAGCAAGTTCAACCAGCCAATAGAAACAGTGCCCGGGGCTCAGACCTGGTAACTTATTCTATTAACGAGTCCCCTACCTTTGTCCTGATAATATTTTTCTATGGAACAGCTCAGCTAAATGGATTACATAAACTCCCTCCAAAGAAATGATAGGAACAGGCACATAACATAATTTGTATTTGCAGGGCTGACATGTTAATTTCATCACCACACAATACCAAGTATCTAAGCTGGGGGGAATTGCTAACACAGGAATACATACAGACATAAGGTTTTTATGTAAAAGGCAGGACTTAGAATTACACACAGCTAGCCCACATTGTTACGCCGGTGCTGCCCGCAGACCAGACCCGTCCCTTATACTGAGGTGCGGATGTATATGTGCATGCACCCGCAGCAGAAGGAGCGTGTCCGGAGTGTGGTGTTTTGGCGTTGCCAGGCCAGGTGGAAATAGCTGTAGCAATACTTGCCGGTACCGGTAAAAGAAGAGACGTAGTCGTTGCCATTAGCCAAGGTCTGAGAGAGGAGAGATCCGGAAGGTCGGGGTCCAAGCTGAGATCGAGGGGCGTGAGAAGCAGTGAGGTCAAGTGAGAGCCGGGTTCCAGAGCCAGAGAGTGAAGTCCACTAAGCCGGGTTGTAACCTGAATAAATGAAGACAAGAGAGAGAGAGCCAGCATAGACGTCCGCTAGTAGAGACTATGTTGAGCGATGGGGGAATGGCAAGACAGGCATTAAATAGTGCGGCTGGCGAATAGGAAGAGGGGGCAGACCTGGAGGAGTGCATGGAGGCGTCCTGGATAGGCTGCCTCGAGGAGAATGTAGGTGAGCAGCTTTGGGGCATGTTTGAAGCCTGTGGGTGAGCTGGGGGCGTGGCTTCACTGCAGGAGCAATGAATAAATTAACTTGATCCAGCGCGCGCTCCATAATGAGGGGGAGCGTGCGCCCATGAGTGGTAGCAGCCGCCAGAGCCCCAGCCACCCGCAGAACAGCGGCCATGTGACTGGCTTTCAATGACATCACATCCGTTCTCCCCAAGCCTATGTCACATGGTAAACTACAGCCAATCAGAGTTGGGATGTATTTCCCACGCTCTGATTGGCTACCGTACCATGTGAGGCCGGCCATGTTTCTTTTCATGACGTCATCTTAAAGGCAATTGAAGCAAAGCCATTCTGATTGGCTGTGCTTTCATTGCCTTTAAATGACGTCATCATTTTTTTTTCTCGGCCAAAACACATGGTTTTCACGGCCCAATCAGGGCCGTGGGAAACATGACGAAAATGTGATGTCATAGGCCTTTAAAAGCCTATGTCATCTCATTTTGAAGGCAGACGCCGAGGAGGAAGGACCTCCTACAGAAGAAGAAGGCCAGGGCGTGGCCGAAGAAGACAAGAAGACACCGGAAGAGAGCCGCAGATAGAAGAAAGAAGAATACAGATGAAGATGGATTACACATAGAAGACCCGTGGATTGTTTTGGATTTTTATTTTAATGTTTATTATTTTATGTTTTTTTTATTTTATGGGTTCCTGTGCGTGGATTGGTTCGAGAGTAAGCTGTTCAACGGGAGTCGGTGAGTGGGTCAGGTAATGGTTAGTGAACAAAAGAAATGTATTTTATTTAACTTGTTCATTTTTTTAACGTTTTTTTACATGTGTATTTATTTATTTTTGGTATATCATTTCTTGCCACTGTATGGGGTTTTTTAATGTTACGTTGCTTCACCCAAAGCTGTCCTAGTTTCCTATCATTTATTACTGTCAAATAGGCACGATACGCTGATGCTGTACGAGCACTGATCTCTATACCAGCGGCGCGGTCTTGCGGACGGCTGCTACCACGTGACTACGGTCACGCGTCTATACAGTTGGCATGCCGCCAGTTTAAGCGACTATCAGACCGGTGAATTATACCAGAACTGTCCGCCCTAGCCCTACTATTCAGGCATAGTGCGGACTCTATACGAGTACTGGTTTTGGAACCAGCGGCGACCGTTATCACGTGATCCATATCGCACGCATTAGTAGAAGATATATCGCCTTAATATACAACTATTTTATTAATCTAACATGCTTGCTTGATCAGTCAAAGTATTATAGGTACTAATAAAGACACTGTATAATGATATAACAATTATATGTGTATGAATACGTGGGCACTTTGGATACATTGGGCCACTATCTGACATCAGCTGCTTAAATTGTCATAAATCAGTTATTACATCTAGCAACTAAATCACAATGCTACACACTTGGAATTAGCAGTATACATAAGGACAATCTGACTGCACTGGATATAGCTACATCTAAGTGTATATCTAGTCAAAACTGATATCAGACAATAGCCCCTATATATGGTATGGGATGCAGTGTTACCCTCTACACTTGCATTCACCTGTGTATACGTATAAGCTGTAAATGAGCCAGAACACCCTAGAAAAGACTTTATTTTGAATGTACCCCGTGATCCAACCAAACTGAAAACTTGTGAGTGGATAAACTCTGAGTATATCCTATTCTGCACAATTAGCAGCACAAGCACTAACAGGGTTGTTTCTTTTGGTCTGGACATCACGGTCCATACACCTGTACCATCATACTGGCCTTTACGATATACACTATATGGATGCCACGCATATACATATGCTATAAAGAATACATTAATTATATTTGGGCATATATATGTTTACACTTATCCCACCATTAGATATGACCATACCTTATCACAACAGTATTATCAGCGTATTCAATACTATCTCAGTTCCCACCCCATGCTAGGTACCACACATATCCACTCTGAACTTTCGTGTTATAGCAGAGGGATATAGCAGGTGTATTTATATACAAACTTAGCTATTCTCATTGATGTATCACCTTTTATTAACATAAGGTGTTTATACTGTAAAGGTATATTAATACCTCACCCAGGACACTACTCAAGAGGCAATACAACTAGCAAGAGGGGAATATAAGAAGAGTCACAGACACTCTCTCTGCCTTATTTGATTTTATTTGATTTGATTTCATGTTATTCTGGAGAAACTAGGAGCGTCTGGGTTTTTTAACATTTTATTAGGATTTAAATACATTTATTCATGTTGTATGTCTAGCGCACCATAGGACCAGGATTTAATTCAACTCAGGCCTGCGGTGCACCCTAGTGGGGATCTTTTGTCGTGTGTTCTTCACACACGTATCCCTTTCTGTCACTGTATGTATGTATGTATGTATGTATGTCTAGATCGATATATACATACCTGGTAAGAAATGATGTTGTTTTAAAAGCTTGATTTGCTGTGTTTTAAATTATTTTGGCTATGCTGCTATGCATAAATGTGTGTGTCATGTATTTTTAAATTAGATAGATGTAATTTTTGCTATTGTATGGTGTACTTTAGGTCAGGGTGAGGCTTGCTTTTGTATATTGTATTATTTTTGGTACTTATATTTTGTCAGAGGATAACTTGTTCTGTTCAACGATTGAATTAGTTAATTGTTTAATTGTTAGGGATGGAATTTAAATTGTTTAGTGATTTCATTAATGAATGCTAATTGATTTATGGTTACAGGATTGGTTTAAATAGTATACTTAGTTGGATGTATTGGAATTTTGTTTGTAATATGTTATTATTAACATTCATTTGCAGAATGTACATAGTGCATAGATTGTATGCATAATGTATACAATGTAAATGCAATGTTTTGAGTGGCATTTGAGGCTTTTGATTGGCATTTGAGGATTTTGATTGGAAGATGAGATTGGATTGTTTAAGGAAATAGATTTCATTGTACTGTGTCTGTATGGAGAAGTAGTATTTGTAGTACAGCATGTTTTTGATAACCCTTCTACATTTATTTGTATATTGGTTCATCATGTGTATATATACATATATATATATATCTGTCTCTCTGTATATATATATATATATATATATATATATATATATATATATATATATATATATATATATATATATATATAGTTGCATGATGACGCCACTGTACAAATGAATGGGTGAAGTGTGGGTATCGGGCCAGTGTGGCTTAACCCCTTAATTACCTTTGCGGTAATTATCCAATAAGGTGTTTAAGGGGTTAATTGATATCTGAATGTAATTGCAATGTATCGGCTATGTATTGGCTATGTATTTTGTGGGCAACGAAAGACAAGGATGTTGCTGGCGACGGGGGCTTCTTATTGATGAGGTCAGTAGTACTTTATTTATTTTAATATGCTAGTTAATGTGTTTAATAATGGGCAAATAATCTGTTATCCCTATCTGGATAATAGTTATTTTGCACATTATTGTACTGTAGGTGTTGGGGGGGGGATGTATGTATTGAATGTATAATGTATAGGCCAGGTTTATTTATTTTACATTCAGGGTTGGTTCCTTGGTTCTGCGTGAGACCTCTGGAGACCACCTGCGGTATCCTCGGGTATCTCACGGGTATCAGGCTGGTGGTTCCACGGGTGAAACCTGCAGGGATGAACCGGTGGCCTCGCATCCGTGGGGGCACCGCGGACCCGTAGTGTGCGGGGAAGAACCGGTGGTCCCACATCCGTGGGGGCACCTCGGACCCATAGTGAGCACTCGTGAGTCCCCAGACCTCCATGAGAACCACCCGAGGCCCCGCAGACACATGTGGGTCTGACCCGGGTCTCCCAGACATCCGCGGGCCTACCGTGGGGACCCAATTGTGGCCCACAGTGACCCAAGCAGACCACCTGGGGGCCATGGCGCTTGGCGGGACCCACCAACAGGCCTCCAGAATCTGTGTGAAACATGTTGCTGGTACCCTGTAGGTCTGTCAGATTACCCGCCAGCCCGCCAGGGACTCGCGTGGGGCTGGGGTATGAACCCTGTATGTAAAAGAATAAATCATGTATTTATGGGGGGGCACAGGGAGTGGGTAATGTATTTAATAAATAGAATGATGCTTATTGTGGGGCAGTGTATTGTTTTTTTTGTGGGTACTGGGGGTGGGGAGAGGGGGTATTTGCCCCAGGGTATGTGAGTAGGCCTCCCTTGTGGGAAGTGGGTGAGGGTGGTTAGGCCTCACGGGGTGGGGGGTTAGTGTGGGAGGGTATGTAGAGGAATAAGTGGTTGGTGGGTGGTCACTGCAGCAGGAACTCAGCCGAATGCGTAAATGAATAAAAACAGCTTTATTACACTATGGTGCTGCACATCACATCATGGAGAACACCTCTGACGCGTTTCGTTCCGATATGGAACTTTATCAAAGAGTACAAAGATCTCTCACACTGGAGTATTATATACACAATCCTTTCTCATGATTGGTCAATCCATAATTGCAAACAGAGAGTGGCAATTAGCAATTAATGCTGATGAGTATTGGAAGGATTACGCAAAGACTGCAGTGTTTAGAATAGAGCAAACAACAATAATGATAGTGACATATAGACAATACAAAATTAAACATATATACAGTAGAGGCAACTCTTATTCTAACAAAAACCAGTGGCAATTCCCCAAAAGACCCAGGTACACCCAGGTACATTCTGAATACATGCCTTAAACTTTCCTTAAACTAGCCCCAGCATTTCTGCATTGATTAATGGCCTATCAGATTAACAGCGGGGGTCCCTGGCAGTCCCATTCAAACTGAATTGGACTGCCAGGGATCCCTGCTGTGTTAATCCTATGGGTCGTTAGTCAATGCAGAAATGCCTTAACTGTGCCTCAAACTAGCCCAGAACATACCCAGCACATACCCAGCACATACCCAGAATGTAACCCGGCTAGTTTACAGCAAATGTTAGAATAAACGTTGCCTCTACTGTACTAAAATCAAGATCAGTGGATGCAGCATCGTATGATAGCAATTAGTATCATACATGAAAGTTGTGTTGGGGGACAGAAAATCAGAAAAACATATATATGGAGTTTTAATCAAATGTAGATAACCAAAATATGATGAAATATTATATGGCATAATAAATGCCTTGATATTATGATGAACAATATGTATAATTGCAGCCAATACATATACATAATAAAGATAAAACATACATAACGATTCAATGAAATAGTGAAGAAGCGATAAATGTATGTTTGACAGAAATTAACCCCTTGAGATATGTGTGAGGTGTATTGGTATACACACTCCCAAGACTCCCCATATAATCAACCCTGTAGGAAATGTTTCAACTCCCAATCAACATTGATTCCATGAGGATGGAGAGTGTTGAGAGTGTATATCCAATACATCTCTTTTTGATTGAGTACATTTTCCCTATTACCACCTCTAGGGTGGCATGGTACATTTTCTATGGCTTTAAAAGAGAAGTTATTGATACTGCCTACAGAACATGATGAAAAGTGTCTAGGCACAGGGTGATTTACATCTCTCTTTTTGATCAACCGTACGTGTTCCGCAATTCTGGTTTTAAGGGGTCTAATAGTGTGGCCCACGTATTGAAGTCCACAGGCACAGTTCAAAACATAAATTACATGGGTAATATTGCAGTTAAGAAATGATTTAAGATAATATTTATTACGATCTTCATTGTATAAAATATATCTAGTCTGGGTTGCGTATCTGCACATTGAGCATTTGCCACATTGAAAAAATCCTTTTGGGATGCTTTTAATATTAGAAACATTGGACCCAGAATTGAACATACTAGGAGACAGGTGAGAAGCTAGTATGAGAATTTGGGGCCACTCTCCACTATACCACGAATGTCCTTATCAAGTGACAACGTATGCCAGTGTTTGGCGATAATGTTACAAATTTGTTGTGACTGGGAATTAAATGTGCTAATCAACATAGGACTATTTGCACTATTTGAAAATGTGGATTGATCTCTCTCTTTTTTAGATTGAAAGATTTTGGATTTTTTACAGCTAAGAGTGCTTCTGTCCATGGCATCCGCCTTATTGAATGCAATAGTAATATCATCAGCAGAATAACCTCTTTCTAAGAACCTGTCGGACATCTCTCTAGCCCGTAACAGAAAAACGTCATTGTCCGAACAAATTCTCTTCAACCTGACAAATTGAGCCCCTGCAATGTTTTTTATCAAGGAGCGTGGGTGACAACTTTTTGCGTTGAGAAGCGTGTTTCTGGAATTCTGTTTCCTATAAATGTCTGTTTGTATGTTCATTTCATTGTCAACATACAGGCGTAAATCAAGAAAATAAATGTGATTAATATTATGTTGGTACGTGAATTTAAGATTATAATTATTAGTGCTAATGTGATCAATAAAAGAAAAAAGTGAATTTTCATCCCCCTTCCAAATAAATATCAAATCGTCAATATATCTCCCAAAATAAACAATATTTTGACGAAATGGATTGTGACTGTGATAAATAAATTGTGACTCCCAAAAACCCATAAATAGATTCGCGTATGACGGTGCAAAACTCGTGCCCATAGCAGTGCCCAGTGTTTGTAGATAAAAGTGCTTGTCGAATAAGAAATAATTGTGCGTGTGTAAAAACGATATAGATTCTAATAGAAAAGTGCAATGTGGTATAGATAAGGTGGATAAATCAAGAAAGTGTTTGATAGCAGCAAGACCGTGTTGGTGTTCAATGATGGAATACAGGGAGGTCACATCCATAGTGACCCACCTGTACTCCTTGTGCCAAGTGAGCTCCTGTATGTTGGCAATGAAGTCAGTAGTATCCCTTATAAACGACGGTAATTGGAATACCAGAGGTTGTAAGAACCTGTCCACATACCGCGATAACCCATCTCCCAAAGATCCAATGCTCGCTATTATTGGACGACCAGGGGGGTCGACCAGCGATTTATGGATCTTTGGGAGATGGTGAAATATCGGAATCACGGGATGTGGACAGGAAAGAAAATCAAACTCTTTTTTATTAATGACATTGAGAATTTTGCCCATGTCCAGTAGCTCCAATAATTCATGTTGATACTGGAGTGTAGGATTGCTCTTAAGAAGCCTATACGTAGTACTGTCTTTCAGTTGCCTCATTGCTTCGCAAAGATATTGATCTCTTGACAAAATGACAAGGGCCCCGTCCTTGTCGGCACTTTTAAGCACTAAGTCATGCTGTTTTTTAATGCATGCAATTTCTTGAATTTCAGTGTACGTAAGGTTACCTTTAGTGACTTTAGAACAAGAAAACCCCTTTGCCAGTATGCGTATGTCGCGTTCAACCAGATGTTCGAATGTAGTGATGGATGGGCCTCTATTGAAACTGGGGCAAAATAAAGACTTTGGGCGATAACCCGAATCCTCATTGCCCAAAAAAGGTTGAGTATGTGTCATGAGGGGTTCGCCTTGCAGTTCCAATAGAGAGTCCATGTCTGAAAGCACACAAATTTCTTGAAAATTCAGGGTTTGTATGTCCTTGATAGTGGGAGGGTTGGCTTCTCTAGTAGTATCGTCTGGGCTGTCTGTATTTTCAAAACCATTTCTTGCGGCAAACATCTTTTTTAAAGATAGCTTGCGGGGGAATTTTTGTAAGTCTATTATGGTTTCAAATAATTTGAAATTTTGGTTTGGCGCAAATCCAAGGCCTTTATTGAGGAGGGACAATTGATCTAGGGTTAAATCCACACCAGATATGTTAATGACATTATTGGGTACCCATAATCGTATTTCTTCCGTTTCGTTCTGCCTCGCCCCCCCCTCGTTTCCTCTTTGATCTGCGCGTTATCCCCGGCTTTTTGTACCCATATCTAAACCGCTATGGTGATTAAGGGGTTAGGGGACATTACATTGGATGTTTTTATTCTTGTGTATGTTTTGCAGCAGCGGAGGGGGCATGGCCAGGATGAAGATAAGGATGGCCTTCATCGTGGCAGCCAGAAATGGGTGAGTGCTATATGTATTTAATGTATTGATTTGTGTTTATGTATTTTAAATACACAGGGGGTGTATGTTGTTTATTGCAATGTTTATTGGGGGCAAATGTCCCCAATAAACATGCTATTCTGCCTTAACCCCTTCATTGCCTTAGCGGCTATCCGCTATGGTAATGAAGCAGCATTTATGTATTTTAATAATATTGTGCGGAAGCAGGGGGGCTCCTGAGCTGGACCGCATTGATTTGTGGCTCAGAGACCCCCTACTTCCCGAGTTACAGGCCCCGGTTTGGGGCATCGGTTACAGTGTCGCCGTCATATTTATAGCGGGCACGGCGTGTATGGGATGCTATAAAGATGGAGGCGACACTGCCACCCGATGACACATACCGGGGCCTGTAACTCGGGAAGCAGGGGGTCCCTGGTCCACAAATCAATGTGGTTCAGCTCAGGGAACCCCCTGCTCACAGTACACTATTATTAAAAATACATTCATGCTGCTTCGTTTCCATACACATAGCCGCAAAGGTAAGGAATGATTGTTTATTGATATGGGTGTTTTACTTATAGTGTAGATGTGCAGAGGATCTCCAGAGCTGAACTGCTTTGGTTTTAGGTCCAGGGACCCCCTGCTTCCCGAGATACAGGCCCCTTTAAGGGGTGCTGGTATCCCTCTGCTTTGTTTACATTCCGCAGTCACGTGATCGGGACATTTAAATGCAGAGGGATACCGGCACCTCATAAAGGGGCTTGTATCTCGGGAAGCAGGGGGTCCCCGGACCTGAAACCAATGCGGTTTTGCTCCGGAGACCCCTTGCACATGTACACTATCAGTAAAAGTTGTTTTGATATGTTTTTAATGTGCCGATGTTTGCGCAGAAAGAGGCGGGTCTCTCTCTGCTGCAAACACATATCGGCAGAAACGGCCTATCGCCAGGTTATCGGGAGCCAGGATTTTTTATCACCGGCTCATCGGCATTTTGCTTTCGCAGAGATTCGGCAGGGATCGGCATGGATTCGGCCCTTACTGAATACTGCGAGGGCAAATTGCCAAAATCATGCCTATCGGCAACACTTGCCGAAAGCATTTTTTCGGCGCTTAGTGCATGAGGCCCTAGATTGGTTATCCCTTGAGTCCAGACGCAAAGTACATTTTTCCTGTCTTGTCTTCAAATACTTTCTAGCAAGCAACTCGGCTATCTAAACAAGCTTCTCACCCCTACCACATGCGGCACTTATCACCTGAGATCAGACTCCAAAAGACTATTCACAGTCCCAAGATTCAACAAGGAATCCAATCGCTCCTCCTTCTGTTACCGAGCACCTCATATCTGGAATAATCTACTAAACTACCTCCAATGTAAATAATTTCAAGACTTCAGCTGTCTCTCATTTTAATCTTGATTGTAACTGCTACATATACCCATAATCATGATCTCTAACTGTCCATGAAATGTCTGTAAATTGAATGTATAACCTCTGTTCATTACATTTATAAATGTAATGTAACTATAACTCTGTGCCCAGGACATACTTGAAAAGGGGAAGTAACGCTCAATGTATTATTTCCTTGTAAAACATTTTATCAATAAATACATGATAAATATAATACACAGACTATAGGTCAATAATCAAGTCCACAGTCTTTGCTAAATAATTAGGAATACTCACCCTGATTTGATGATGGGGAGGAAGGACTATGGGGATGAGACCCATGTGCTGAACAGGCAGCTTTCTTTGTATCCCGCCTGTGTGAGCACTGGAAAGCCCTGTGACCTAATGCACTTGTTGATTTGTTCAGTTGTTCACAGACACTGACTTGATCCTTTTAAGGCACTTTTTCTGGTTTCTTTGACAATCATATTGACTGCTTACTCAGTCATTGTTTGTAAAGTAATTGCAGCAAGTAGGAATAGAGCAGAGACAGGATTCTGTCTGATTTGAGCTGACACAGTGAGAGAGGGTGAGAGAGTCAGACGGTGAGAGAGACAGAGAGAGAGAGATACAGAGGTTCTAAATCCAATGTAATTAATCATGATTGAAGATTCTGGTGTCAGACTCCAACATAATTCCAGGAGAGATGAGGGAGCAGGGGACATCACAAATATAAAGGAAACAAAAATAGACTATAGAATAATATTGTCAAAATAACTGGTAAAGTGTTAAGAAGAACCTCCAAAATGTATACTCACATTCTAGTGAGTGTCCATAAGCATATCACAATCTGTGACATGTGCTGGCAGACAGTGGAATAATGTGGATTATCTTGGGAGAAGAGAAAAGAACACCATCACGCAAAATATATGTAATAAACTTTATATGGTAATAAACATAAGCCTCTTAAATGCACACTTACAATATGCAAATTCTTTTGGGCATATATCATTAAAAGCTGTTTCTCTGTGGAGCGGAGATCTCACCCCTTCCGCTTCAGCGACGCTGATGGGGTCAGCTGTTTATATGCCGCCTGGTGTTGCTTCTGGTAGTGGCATGCGTTGAGCGTATTGGCAATAATAATAATAAAACATCCATAAAGTGTGAATCTCCCATTTTGAAATTCATCCGCTGAAATTTGCGAACCAAAAGGAACCGGACGATCAGCTGTGGATCCAAATCCGCCCATCTTTAGTTTACCAACCCCCCCCCCCCCACCCCCAAGGCTTAATCAACTAACACCTTCACTCATCCCCTATCTACCCCAAACAAGAGTACCTCCTCCCCAGAGTAATGACAATAGTTCTATAACCCAAATCTGGCTACTAGCACTTTTGACCATTGAGAAGCCTAAAATAAAAAACATTTAACAAAATATACATTACAGCAAAATAACATAATCAAACACTAGCCCATAAATCCATTGATTGGCACTCTGCCTACTGTACCTAAGACCTAAACAGGGCCTACATACCCACATTGCCAAACAATAAACACACTAACAAATTAAAAGCATTACTTACCTGTGCGAGAATGAAGGCCGTTCTCCAGGGACATCAACAGGAAATCCAATAAAGGTACTTGAAAAAAAAAAAAAGTATATATATATATATATATATATATATATATATATATATATATATATATATATATATATATATACATGTGTTATTCTTGATATACTGTAAGTAAGTAGTAAAAACAGACTTGACAGAATCCTAACTAAAGTACTGTAATAGCTTTCGAATCAATTTGATAGAAATACATGTATAAAATAATGCTGGAAGCTAGACAGTAGTTTTTACTTGAGAAAATACAACAGCAGCAATTTGCCTATCATTTTTGTTGACCTGCGGTTAGAGAATGAAAATTATTTTGGTCTTACAATTGTAGTTGAGAATAGGGTGATTTGCCTCATGGTTATTTTGCTGGAAGACATCATTCTTGTTATTATGCCTGTAAATCTGTAGTTAACTGGAGCTTGATTTTCTATTATTAATGTGAACATCAAACAGAAACTGACCTGCTTTGTGATCCAATCTTCATAGTTTTTAATCACATACACAATTTAAATGGAAAGTATAAGATCATCAGAGAATCAGAGTAAACCCATTGCATACAGATGTAGGGGCTGTGTGTGCCATGCAATGAATATATTTTTTAGTTGGTCTTATTTTGCACAGTGACCAGCACTATCATTAGGCTACCCTACCTCTAGCCTGATCAGACAGTGCATTGTAAATATTGTATGCTTTGTGTGTCCCCCTCCTATTTTATATTAGTCCACAGACTTATTAAATTGGATTTTAATATCGTTCAATAACTCTATACTTTCCCATGTCTGGGACGGCCTCACAATCTATCTAAGCAACGTGCCTTAGGTTATCTACCATCTTACACTACACAGTACAAATAGTACTTATTCTATAGCTCCAGCGAGTGCATATTATTAGGAGGCTAAAGACCCTTACCTACTCCCCTCTCTTGGGAAGTATAGGTTTTATTTTCCTCTTTTGCTACATTATGTCCCCTAGTGCACCCTGCTATTTATTCACTTACATTTACCCATAGGAGGGTGAGCGGGTTCCTTTTTCTGTTCTTACAGGATTGGGGGGTTCAGATCAGGATAAGAAGATCCGGATCAAAAGCTTAAAAGGGGCTCGCATTAGCTATATTCAGAGCCATTAGGGAAGGAAATGAAGCTAGCAGATTTGGTGAGTAAATATGGGCTCTAGAACACACATTTGAAACCCCAGAACGTACCATTGGAAATGTATTTCCAATTCAGAGGAATGTACCAGCAAGAATGGGAGAAACTATCTGAATTTTTACACAGACATTAAGTGGTTTTGCTGAAAATAATGCAGAAAAGGGTGCTATCCTTGACTGGGTCGACTGCATCCGAGTAGAGAAACTAATTCTGGGAGTACTTCCGGGAGATGTCATAACTGTCTACCTATCACTCAGAGCAGAAGGAATATGAATGCTAGTAGTCGTTGGGGATCTGGAGATACTTCTGTTGGGAATGCACCAGTAGAGAAGGGGCAGCCATGAGGGGCAACTCCAGACAGACAGAGTGAGGAATGGCGGGGGTCAGGCAAGGCAGGTGAAGTATCCGTTGGGGAGCCAAAATTGATGGCTGCCATGCGAATAAAGGATGAGTCTATTGAGAATGAAAAGGAACCCTGCATGGAACTGGCCCCTAGAGGGGGAGAAAGATGGGTGAGACTTCAGCTATAGGTTTGGAGAAGATGGCCATTACACCTATCATTACCAATTTTAGAGAATCAACAGCAGGTGATTAAGCAGTTCATCCACTCTCAGCCTCAGTCGGGAAATTAATGTGGGTCCCGAATGCAGAAAATCTATTTGAAGTATTGGTATATCTGGATAATATAATAGTATTCAGGAAACCTGGAGGAACACGAGGCCCAATTGATGAAGGTATTAGATTGATTAAGAGAAACTGGACTAAAATTTTCAGAGGACGTGTCCGTTCTGACGGACATCTGTCCCATATGTAGGACACATCGTATCAGAAAGAGCAGTAGCTACTGATAAATCTAGGTTAGAGGCCATTGCATCTTGGCCAAAGCCTACCCATCTGAGAGAGTTGTGGTCCTGTAGATATTAAACACACAGATACCCAACAAGCTCTGAGAAACCCCAAACATTACCACATTATATATATATAAATATTTAGCCACGCCCACTAGCACTCCTTTTGACACTTATATACGTGTGCGTGTGTGTGTATATATATATATTTATATATATATATGTGTATATATATATATATATATATACATATATATATATAAATATATATATATATACACACACACATATATAAGTGTCAAAAGGAGTGCTAGTGGGCGTGGCTAAATATTTCACAACAAAAAACAAACAGAGATGCCAAAGCTACTTCCAATGTGACAAAAATACAGTGCAATACCAATATATTCTCTTGGAAAAGGGTAATTTAGTTTAATCCTTTGGCCAAAGCTTCTTAAGCCTGCTGCCACTTTCAAGGCATGACCGTTTGAAGGTCCTAACACTCCCTGAGTTAAAATTCATATTTACATGTATAATTACAGGAAGAATCATCTGCATTGGATCTGTCGTAACCTGGCAAAATGAAACTGACCTGCCAACTTGGAAAGTGGGGAATGGCTAGCTTTAACCTGGGGGATAGGGGGGGGTGGGGGAAGGGCCACTAACCTCCCAAGAACAGCTGAGACCAGCTGCACATAATTAATAAACACACACATACCCAACAAGCTCTGAGAAATCCCAAACATTACCACATAATATACAGTATATATATATGTATACAAGTGTCAAAGGAGTGCTAGTGGGCGTGGCTAAATTTATACAGCAAAAAACAAACAAAGATGCCAAAAGCTACTGCCAATGTGACAAAAATACACAGTGCAATAAATATATATTCTCTTGAAAAAGTTGAGGCATTTACTGTGAGACTGCCCCAGAATCTCCCAGAATTTCCCAGGTAAGTGTTCTAATACTGGTGGCTGCATCTGTATATATCAAGTAAGTTATGCAAAGATTATGAGCTGCACACCACAATCAAACAATGCATTCAATATTACCGGTACCGCTGATTCAAGGGTACCTATCCTGGTATTCCTGATCTGAACTGTAGATAAGGGAGATCCAACGCACTACGGATTTGTACAATAGAAAATGTATTGTGCCACACAACGTTTCGACCGTAAGGTCTTTATCAAGGGACAGGCATATTGTAAGTGAGTAAATACCTGGTATATATACCCCCAAATCAATTGAAACCATGTGAAAGAATGTCCACCAGCTGTCCCATATTGCTCTCTTTACTGAAGTCTTCCCCACACCTTTAATGATTTAATGTCTGTTTTCCGCATCAGTGATATCATTTGTATCCTGATTGGCTCCTCAGTATCCTCTGATCCCGCGATGGTATGAGGACATCTCCTCTGCGCATGCTTCACCCTCTGTGCATTCCTGCCCTGGTAGGCTCCATTAGATCAATCTGTCGCCTTGAGTCTCGCGAGACTTCTCTCCTGCGCTTGCGCCATATGACCATGCGTTCCATGGTGATTTCTGCATTCCAGCGTCAGTGATGTCATCGTGATCTTCTTGTTCTGTAGCCTGTCCCGTGTCGTCGTCTCTAGATCATCCTCTGCTGAGGCATACTGCGCCTGTGTCCATATTTTATTGTAGATATTTGTAGTCCCTGACGTGAACTGAGGATCATCTTGAGCAGCATCCTTGTCAGATCTCTTCCGTTCCAATCTTAATATGAGAGAGAGACAGATGTTAAGAGAGCATATTCCCTAATGCTATACCTTGAACCCGAGTGCTTTATATGTGATTATTAAAATCAAATAAAAATGGAAATCAGAACCGTCTCATGTTTGAATGACCTTCTAACTTGCTCAATGCCCATTATCCTTAAGGACGAGACCGAATGTTTAAAATCTACACAGTGTGAAATCAGTGTAGCGTCCTCAGATTTATTGTTTATTCTGCTTTTATGTTCAATAAACCTGGTCTTCATCATTCTACTGGTCTTCCCTATGTAGATAAGACCGCACGGGCACTTTATAGTGTATATAACATGTGTGCTTGTGCAGGTAATTCTGTGTTTAATTTTACATTTCGCACCAGTCCTAGGGTGATTAAACTCATTACCTGTTGTTAAGCTGTTACATACCGAGCAGTTGAAATACTTATAGCACCCTGGCCTGGGGTCACTCAAAAAGTGTGGTTTCAAATAATGCTCTTTCTTATCCGCATGTATTAAAATATCCTTCAGATTTTCTCCTCTTTGGTAGTCCATAGTTTTGGGGTCCATATGTAAAGAATATCTCAAGTTTGCCTACCAAATAGGAGAAAATCTGAAGGATATTTTAATACATGCGAATAAGAAAGGGCATTATTTGACACCACACTTTGTCCCTCTACACAATTATCCCACACGAGGTTGGCCTTTGGGCAGTTAAACATTTCCTATCCATAAAAAGTTTACTGTGCACGGAACACAACTCATTTATTTTAGAACTCCTTGAATTCATCCTAGAACATAACTATTTTCTATTTAATAGTAAATACTATCTGCAGGTACAGGGGACAGCCATGGGCACCACATGCGCCCCAACATACGCCAACCTCTATCTTGAATGGTTGGGAAGAGGTAAGCGTATTCTCTGAAGCGATGTCACAATATACTGAACATATTGACATATGGCTCAGATATATTGATGATATCATGTTGCTATGGCACGGAAGTAGACAGGAGCTTGATACATTCCTGAACCTCCTAAACGCGAATGACCACAATCTTAAATTAACCTCAGAGATTAGCAACAAAAGCATCACATTTTTGGATTTAAGAATCACTAAGACTGAAAGTGGCTATCTCTCCACCTGCAACTATAAAAAGAAAACAGCGACCAACAGCTATCTTCTGGTGGACAGATTCTACCCAAAACCACTGATCAGAGACATTCCCACTGGTCAATATCTACGGATAAGAAGAAACTGCTCAGATCTGGCAACTTTCAAGACACAAGCAAAGGAAATGAAAGAAAACGTCCTAGCACGGGGCTACTCAAATACCCAACTTAAGTTGGCCTACCACAGAGCTGTTACTACACCAAGACTAGACCTCCTCAAAGATATGATGTTGTTTTAACTGCTGGACACCGGCAGGTGTGTATCGTCCCTACCTCATTGCCTGTGGGACTTTACTTTCCAGTTACACACACAATACAGTAGGTGTGTGGGTGTATATCATTATCCTAGCCTTATCTTTTGCTTTCTTTGGAGGGGTAATCCGCTTTCAACCTGAGCCCATCATAACATATTTACTGTGATTTTTTGTTTTTGAGCACTATGCAACCTATTTTTCTATCTCTCCTCAAAGATAAACCAAAACCAGATGGTACAAAAGAAATAAGATGTATAAGCACATACAATGGACAGTGGCAAGACATCAACCGCATTCTGAAAAAACACTGGCACATACTTACCAGTGACGATGATCTTAGAATAGCCTTTAAAGAGAATCCATCAATCGTCTGCAGAGGCTCCAAAAATATGCGGGACCTCCTTGAACACAGTCATTTTGCGAGAAACAAAAATAAAAGAACATGGCTTTCAATGAAAGGCTTCTTCAAGTGCCACCATTGTAAAGCCTGTGATTTTATGAAGGAAAGTCCAACCTTCACTAACACACAAAAAACGAAGACCTATCATGTCAAAACCTTCATTAACTGTAAAAGCACAGGAGTAATTTACATGATCACATGCTCCTGTGGTATGAGATACGTTGGCAAAACCAAACGCGAACTCAGGAGAAGAGTTTTAGAACACCTGGGCTCTGTCAGAAATTCCCTTGACACCCCAGTCTCTAGACATGTACGTGAAATACATGATGGGAATATGAGTACCCTCAGTTTCCAGGGCATAGACCACATTGCCCCAAGTATACGCAAAGGCAATTGGGATCAAAAATTGCTACAGTGTGAGGCCAGATGGATATATACATTAAACACCCACTATCCATCTGGCCGGAATGAAGGGTTAGTTTACACTCCTTTCTTGTAAATACTGCTTATAGAAATACTGTCTATTGATATGACTATAAGCAAAATAATCATTGATTTTACACACATTACATTAGGCTCTAGGTGACACCTATATCACAGTATCTATATGTGATCTATAACTCAGGTTCTTTTGTGTATGTATTAAACATTCAATACTGCCTCATGCAGTACCTATGCGCCACCACCACCATTCTGAGCTACCATTAGCGTCCTCTGGTTGCCACGGCAATGGACACGTATAAAGGGGCCGACAGGGACGCATCTTCGCCCACCCCGGAAGAAGTCGCGTTAGGCGATGAAACGTATGTCGGGTTATAGCCGACATGGTGCTATTTATATTTGTGACTATGCCTCTACCTGAGGGACCTTTGAACTAACCTGATCTACATGTCAGAACTTTTGCTGCTATATACTAATCTACTTAGAAATGTGTTTCCTACTTGTATACCAGTCTGATCGATATACTAATTGATCTCACTGCTATTAGCTGCCGCTACTTACTCTGTTCAGTATCCGGTAGTGTGGAGAGCCGTGGGAAGATGTATCCAACGGCAGTGACCGATCGATACACAGTGACCACGTGACTTGGCGTAAGCCCTACAAGCATTTTAAGGGCACCAGCTAAAACAGCTATACCCCTATGTAAATGCTCGTAGTGCACAGCATATCGTTATAACACCACACTACTGCACTTACCTACCTCGCTGGTCATCCGATGCCGGGGCTGACTTGGGGGTGTTTGCCCGGCACCTGATGCCGATCAGCGGTCACGTGAACTTACGTAGTACTTCGGGGATATCCATTGAGCACTGTAACAACAAGAGTATATACAACAGCATCTCACCCTTGCCCTGCACTACTTGTAGCACACCGTCGTTTAGCAGATATCACTGTTTACCAGCATTGCGCATACAGTGTTCCTCAAGCTGCTACATTAAACACCATTTGGAACGTTAAGCTTCACAGACATCTACAGGTTCCGGCTACAATCGGTATAAATAGCAGCGTTCTATATTCGCTCTGCTGTGCCCTCAGCACACTACCATCTGGTATCTACTACTACCATATAAACAGTGTTCCCCAAACCGCCTTACTATTCACCACACTGAGTGCGCACACATTTTGGCAATCTATAAGTGACACATGTGATCTATACTGCTACTTAGCAGAGTCAACCTACACACTAAATACAAGTCTCACAGTGTACTCACAGAATCACCATAGCAGACTAGGCACTATGGAGTCTACTTACCACATTAATGGTGAGAATTTCTCCCTAAACTGAATACCCACACGGATGCAGCAACTTACCAAAAACTTCCTTTACTATACCACAGGCATCTTCAAGAGCAGCTGGGTATTTATCTATGGTACCTGTGAGAAGTGGAGTGAACTCATACTACCTCATTTGCTATAGTAGTTCGATACAGTTTTGTCTTATGTATCTGTACCTACTATATAGGTGATCCATAAGGTACAGTACAGCACCTCTACAAGGTCACTACTTAAGCACATCATTACAGGTACATGATATAGGCAGTACCTACATTCACACACCTTCTAATCATGAATATCTACATCTCTATGTCTCGTATGTACTATTTTTAGGTTTTGGAGGCATTTTCATGTATCAGGAGTAATCGTAATCTACATCCAACAGCTTTTTGTGTGTTTGTTTGAGACTTGATTAATTATACCAAATGTTGTAATAGTGAAGCCAAGCTAGCTTGTTTATATATTGCTGAGCATCCTGCTTGTACACCGACAATTCTACTTTTTAAACTAAAAAAATCAATGCTTGCCATTTTAGATTCCAGTTAATTTAATTTTAGGGGAGAGTATAGCCAATCTTCTCCACAGAAAAGAGATGTGATTGATTTGTGGAATAAAAAATAGAGTTTCTTTAGATCTCAATAAAAAATGGGACTTGAATCATTTTTAGAGACATCGCCAGAGAATACCTCTACCAAACTAGTGCACATTGGTCAATAACTCCAAACGTTAGTGTGACCTAAATAAGATAATGTTCTCTTCCAGAATTAGCTTTAGTCTTGTTAATAAATCTAGGATAAATAGCATTTGGGCCATAATGATCTTATTTGCATCCAATTTTAAATTCCGAGAGTAAACATTAATGACAACCTTTTAACAGGAGAAAAACATGACTAGAGATACATTACTTGCTTTTCAAAATATGCCAATTAATTAAGGCAACATTATATCTGTTAATACCTTTTTTTAGTGTATTTGGGTTTAATATGCCCTTACGAATATAAAAGGAAAATGTGTCATGTCTCTTTTATAAGTGCAACCAGCTTCCATGGTACATGCTCACTACACATTTGCCTGGAAATTGCTCAGTGTTTCTGAAATTCCCTGTGATTTGTCTTAATACATCTCATATTCAAAGTATGCTGTACTTTACCCCTATAAAGCCTTATATAACGTGATTGGTAAAGAGCCTTATCAATTATTTATAATAGTAAGTCCTTAAATTATGAATGTCTACTACATTAAACGTAACTCAATGTATCTAAAATATTATAAAATTATTAATACATTGAAGTTCGGCAATTCAAGCTTCCATAACATCTATAAATAATAGTGTTTTAGTAAAAATGATGTACTGTACTTAATAAAAAAATATATATTTAGAAATAAAAAAAAATATCTAATCTATGTTATAAAAAATATTTAATGTTGATACATCTTATATCCCAATCATATTTAAATAATAAACATTGTTAGATTAACGAGTCACCGGCTGTGAAAGAGGAAATTTAAAGTAGTACTATAACTATGGAACTGTTGTTACACCTTTCTTTTAAAGACATTCTTTTAAAGGGAGAAGGAGTGGCTCAGTGAGTAAAAACAGTGACTGGGACTGAGTTTGAATGGCACTGATGATAAAATAATGGTGGACTAAACAACAAAAATTGGACTCTAGGTGAACATTTTCTTGTTCTAGTGTAAACAACACACATTACAGACCGTCATATCAGTTAGATATGAATTTGAGAGAGACTATTTAAGATAGTGATATTTTGAGGAATTATTGTTGTTTAGTCCACCATTGTTTTATCATCACCTTACTAATAAGGTTTTAATTTTAAATTATGTCATCATTACATCAGTTTGGAGTGCTACACTAGGGGCCTTCTCTTTCCTACACCTATGTTCTTTCATTGGGATTCCTTTATCACATATTACTAGTCCCAGCACCCCAACTTTATCTAGACAGTAGCTAGAATGTTCCTCCCTCCCAAGTCCCTTTCCCTCTTCAAACCTGACACTGGACTTAACCAAGGGTTACTGGCAGATTGCTCTGGGTTAAACACCATGTATAAAAACACCTTTGCCGTACCCTTTTTGCTATAACAGTTTATCTCAATGCCCTTTGGACTACATGGAGCTCAAGCTTCCCTCCAGTGGCTAAATTGCCGTGTTTTCACCCACACCAGGAGTATCCTGCAACGTATTTGGATGACAATGTGTCAGGGATGTCCCTGACAGGGTCTGAAACGTCATCATTCTCGCTGCCAGTCTGGTGTTCCTCCCATCATCCTCCTGCTAGTCCTGTCAAAGAACTTTCCAGACTCTGAACCTGATGACCTGCACCTTTCTTCTGCCTCCAGCCAGCCCTATATAAACCTCCCCTTCCTTTTCTCAGTGCCTTTTTATACTGGTTTGACCTATTGACTAGTGTAGCGTCAGTGCCTAAGGAAAAAATGTGATACTCGCATAGTGCAATATGTTAACAATACACATACACAGGCAGAGCTCTCATAAGAGCACAGTGAGGCTAGATATTAATGATCACTAAGTATCAGAAATATTAGCTGTGTATGGGCATCTCTAATGACCCATACACACAGGAACATAAATAGGAGGTAGGAATCCAAAAGAGAGACACCAATCCAATACTTAAAAAATGTAGATATTTATCCAGCATTGATAAAAATTGGAGGCTTACAGGATTCCGGAAAGGTAACAGCAAGTTTGTACACATGAAGGTTCACTCGAGTCGCGTTCTCGGGATCTCTGCACGATGCTGCTTCCTCATCCGGTCTCCGACCTGCGCTGCTTCAGGGGGCCGATACGTCACTTCCGGGTTCTTCAACTCGTATTGCGGACGCCACCGGAACTCCACAGCAGGCTCTCTCCCTCTGGATCTCACACGAGGGGTTACGCTCTACTAGTTTCGCCGTACGTAGTGACGGCTTCGTCAGGAGTGATGTTACCCCATAAAGAGATGCTATTTGTACCCTTTACTTAATGCTGACCTTTCCTCCTATTGGACAGCAAGTAAATTGGTGATTGACTACATATGTCCTCCCAATCTTCACAACACTGTTATACAATTAACCTTTAAAATACACAACAATGTTTATACACTTCAAAGTAAAATACATCTTTATTAATAAAAAACCCATTCTAAAAATTCACGAAGTGGCCTAATATACAACTGTGCTATTTTTGGAATTGTATATAAAATATATAAAAGACATAAAATCTAATAAAATCGCTCAAAATCTAACTTCTAATATATGTTGAAACGGCGATTGTTGTATCTCAAAATAAAATAGGGAAAAAAACAATTAGTTCACAATAAGTGCATTTTCAACCTCATTTTGCAGTCTAAAGCAATTTATTGTCTAAAACGATTTATTTTTACAGTTTTTTAAAGGAAAGCACTTTGCTCAAAATCCACATTAAGACCTAGTGGTACAAGTGTTTGCAAAGTGAAGATCCAGAAGCTTTCTCTTTTTTTAAGAGCAGCTTGTCTGTCTCCACCTCTCCAATGTGTCAACACTTGTTCTATAACTGTAAAAGTGAGCCCAGATGTGTCCCCATTATGTTTTTGTAAAAAATGGTTGGACAGGTGATGTGTAGTAACACCTCTCCTCACATTACCGATATGCTCAAGTATACGTATATTTATAGTTCTTGTTGTTTGGCCCACATATTGTAATCCGCATGGACAGGTGATAAGATATACCACATAATTAGATTTGCATGATAAAAGTTGTTTTATGTTGTATCTTTGCCCTGTGATATTTGACACAAAACTAAATTTATCCTCTGGTCTATATTTACATGCAGTGCATGTGGTACAACCATAAAAACCTTTGGATTTTGTTAGCCATCTGTTCCCCTCACTGGTTATTTTAGGTAGGGCACTGGGGGCTAATTTATCTTTCAATGATTTGGCTTTTCTGAAGATCACATTTGGGTTTTCAGGGACAATCTCTCCAAGCACAGGGTCATATTTTACAATGTGCCAGTGCTTTTTAATTATTTTGGTAATCTTATCTGATTGTCTATTGTAATCTGTCATAAATGAGTACTCAAAAGTTTTATTTGATTTAACCTTCTTGTTCTTACTCAATAAATCATTTCTATCCAAATCATTGACTTTTTTAATGGCATCCTGTATGATCACATCATTGTAATCTTTTTCTAAAAACCTTTCTTGAAGAAAGACAGATTGTTTTTGAAAGGTACTTAAGTTACTACAATTCCTTTTAATGCGTCTTATCTGTCCATATGGGACATTATGGCGTAGATATATAGATGATATTATGTTTATCTGGAAAGGTAATGAAGAAAGCCTTAAACAGTTTATTATCTATATTAATGACAACTTGCTCAATTTAAAATTTAATTGTGAATATAGTCAGGAAAAAGTTAATTTCTTGGACCTGACTATTTTCATTGAGGAAGGGACAATAAAAACAGAGACCTTCTTCAAAGGTGTAGATATAAACAATTATATATCCACCACAAGTTGTCATCATCCGAAATGGCTGCAAAATGTCCCATATGGACAGATAAGACGCATTAAAAGGAATTGTAGTAACTTAAGTACCTTTCAAAAACAATCTGTCTTTCTTCAAGAAAGGTTTTTAGAAAAAGATTACAATGATGTGATCATACAGGATGCCATTAAAAAAGTCAATGATTTGGATAGAAATGATTTATTGAGTAAGAACAAGAAGGTTAAATCAAATAAAACTTTTGAGTACTCATTTATGACAGATTACAATAGACAATCAGATAAGATTACCAAAATAATTAAAAAGCACTGGCACATTGTAAAAAATGACCCTGTGCTTGGAGAGATTGTCCCTGAAAACCCAAATGTGATCTTCAGAAAAGCCAAATCATTGAAAGATAAATTAGCCCCCAGTGCCCTACCTAAAATAACCAGTGAGGGGAACAGATGGCTAACAAAATCCAAAGGTTTTTATGGTTGTACCACATGCACTGCATGTAAATATAGACCAGAGGATAAATTTAGTTTTGTGTCAAATATCACAGGGCAAAGATACAACATAAAACAACTTTTATCATGCAAATCTAATTATGTGGTATATCTTATCACCTGTCCATGCGGATTACAATATGTGGGCCAAACAACAAGAACTATAAATATACGTATACTTGAGCATATCGGTAATGTGAGGAGAGGTGTTACTACACATCACCTGTCCAACCATTTTTTACAAAAACATAATGGGGACACATCTGGGCTCACTTTTACAGTTATAGAACAAGTGTTGACACATTGGAGAGGTGGAGACAGACAAGCTGCTCTTAAAAAAAGAGAAAGCTTCTGGATCTTCACTTTGCAAACACTTGTACCACTAGGTCTTAATGTGGATTTTGAGCAAAGTGCTTTCCTTTAAAAAACTGTAAAAATAAATCGTTTTAGACAATAAATTGCTTTAGACTGCAAAATGAGGTTGAAAATGCACTTATTGTGAACTAATTGTTTTTTTCCCTATTTTATTTTGAGATACAACAATCGCCGTTTCAACATATATTAGAAGTTAGATTTTGAGCGATTTTATTAGATTTTATGTCTTTTATATATTTTATATACAATTCCAAAAATAGCACAGTTGTATATTAGGCCACTTCGTGAATTTTTAGAATGGGTTTTTTATTAATAAAGATGTATTTTACTTTGAAGTGTATAAACATTGTTGTGTATTTTAAAGGTTAATTGTATAACAGTGTTGTGAAGATTGGGAGGACATATGTAGTCAATCACCAATTTACTTGCTGTCCAATAGGAGGAAAGGTCAGCATTAAGTAAAGGGTACAAATAGCATCTCTTTATGGGGTAACATCACTCCTGACGAAGCCGTCACTACGTACGGCGAAACTAGTAGAGCGTAACCCCTCGTGTGAGATCCAGAGGGAGAGAGCCTGCTGTGGAGTTCCGGTGGCGTCCGCAATACGAGTTGAAGAACCCGGAAGTGACGTATCGGCCCCCTGAAGCAGCGCAGGTCGGAGACCGGATGAGGAAGCAGCATCGTGCAGAGATCCCGAGAACGCGACTCGAGTGAACCTTCATGTGTACAAACTTGCTGTTACCTTTCCGGAATCCTGTAAGCCTCCAATTTTTATCAATGCTGGATAAATATCTACATTTTTTAAGTATTGGATTGGTGTCTCTCTTTTGGATTCCTACCTCCTATTTATGTTCCTGTGTGTATGGGTCATTAGAGATGCCCATACACAGCTAATATTTCTGATACTTAGTGATCATTAATATCTAGCCTCACTGTGCTCTTATGAGAGCTCTGCCTGTGTATGTGTATTGTTAACATATTGCACTATGCGAGTATCACATTTTTTCCTTAGGCACTGACGCTCCCCTGATTCCTTTTCCTGTTACTTTGCGGACCGTGAAACAGTCCTTAAGGGTTTGAGTGTCTATTTATCACTTCATGCACTTTATTTTTGATTTATTTTTGATATCACTAGTCACTATATATCACTGCATGGTTTAAGTTGTGTGTTTTTTAGAGTGTATGAGCGCCATCTAGTGTTTTTTTTTTTTTTTTTTTCTATTGACTAGTGTAGCCAGGTCCCCTCTTGCTCCCCGGGCGTTCCGGTCCCTCTATCTTACCTCCACCAGGGTGGGGGCTGCTGCGGGGGCGAGTGTTTCGCCAGGGGCTCCCGAGGCGTCGGAGGCAGGGCACCGTCATCTTTGCTGCGTCCGCGCATGCGCGGAGGTTCACGGATTCGCAGATGCGATGCGGCGGCCATTACAGAAAGGGAGGCAGGACCCAGGTGGTGCTCCGTAGTGCAGGGACCCCTAGAAGTCGCACATGAGCAGTTAGCACGACACGGCGGCCATTACATAGTTGCGCAGGGGCAGATAGAGATAGTGGCAGCCATTACATGATTGCACAGTGTAGATAGCGCACGCTGCTCCAATACAAAAGAGGGCCTTGGAGGACTACAACCCCCAGCAGCCACTGGGGCTGCTAACCACCTGACGCCAGGGAGCAAATCACTAGGCCAGATCTCCAGAGGCAGAGAGATACATTGTTGTGCACAGACCATGCGAGTCAGTTGGTGCTGGGATAAGGTAGGGGCAGGTAGTGTGTGTAGGGATACAGACGAGTTCTCTTCAGTTCTGCGGTTCCCAGGTACAGGAACCCCAGGCAGATACAGTCACCAAGTGCACCACCATTACCGGTACCAAACAGGCACTGATCACACCTAAGAGGTGGGTTGTGAAACACTTGGGACTCTGGGATATAAGGTGTGGGGTACAAAGCCCTGCGAGGCGACCGGGTAGTTGTACTATTAGGGGTACAGAATGATGCCATTGCTAATGTTATTGTCTGTGTTGTCTATACAGTAATTGTTATATTGTGGGTCTGTTACAGTAAAGCCTTTCTATTTTATTACTGTGTGAGTAATGTGATTGTGTCCTGTGAGGGGTTGCTTCCACTCTGCTGGGATCCCTCACAGGTGGAGGTGCTGCATTATTTATAAGAGTAATTCACCCCAGGCTCCCAGCGGCGGAGGCTTAGGCTCCTGTGAGCCAAACAGGTAAAAGGGCAGCACAAGTAGCTATTTACAGCCACCCACTTGATCTCACTTAGGGGTGGGGGAAACAGGGCTACATTAGCTTACCCTATCTCTGTGCGATATCTATTATTATCATTACAAGATCTCTGCATGTGACCCCGATACGCCTCTTGCTGCCTGCACCAACCTCTGCTTGTGACCCTGACTACGCTTCTTGCTGCCTCCATCAATATCTGCTCTGACCCCGACTTCACCTTTGCTTTCTGCCTGCCTGTTCCAGCCATTGAACTCCATCTCTTTGAGACTTCAGCTCCTGGAGATCGTTTGTAAAGATTCTAAGGAGAGGCGGTTTCAGGTAATAGTGAATATGGGAGCAGCAGCGAGTGAGAGATCATGTCGGGGGAACTACAGCTGAGAGCCGGCATCAACTGTCCCAGAAGAGAGTCGCAAATACAAACTACTGGACCAACTGCCGTGATCCCTGAGTGAATTAAATTATTTTGGAACCTACTACAAACGCTTACTTTATTTTCTCCATTTGTGTTTTTGTTTGTCTTCTGTGTTCTGTGAGTCCAAAGAGAAGCACTGATTCTTACATCTGGATTCCATGTCAGGTTCCGTCTGGCCAGCTATCATTGCTAATGTATTCCCTATTTTTCTACCCTAACAGAGCTGACTATAAAAAGGACCCTTACAAAAGTGGTTTGGATGGAAGACTATCAGAGGGATTTTCTTGAGATAAAGCATTGCCTGGGTGATGATCTAACACTACAGAGCGCTAATTTTTCTAAGTGGTTTATTCTCAACATTGATGCATCTGACATGGGGTTAGATACAATGCTATCCCAAAATCTTGATGGTGTAGAGCTCCCTATCCTGAAGCGGCCTCCCTAGACATAGGCGGGGGGGCTTCATGACCATGGGGGTCTGGCCTTCCCCTCGCTGGCCCGCCCCCACACCTCCCTCCCCAGCACAGGGGAGGAGTTCCCAGTAGGCCTATTTAAAGCCAGGGTGGCGGGCAGCACGTCCTCTTTTGCTGCCCGCCATACGGAGATGCACGCGCGTGTGTATATGGGCACACGGAGATGCGCGCGTGTGTATATGGGCACACGGAGATGCGCGTGCGTGTGTATATGGGCACACGGAGATGCGCGTGTGTATATGGGCACACGGAGGCGCACGCGCGTGTATATGGGCACACGGAGGCGCACACGCACGCGTATATGGGCACACGGAGACGCGCGCGCGTGTATATGGGCACACGGAGATGCGCACGCGCACGCGCACGCGTATATGGGCACACGGAGATGCGCGCGTGTATATGGGCACACGGAGACGCGCGCGGGTGTATATGGGCACACGGAGATGCGCGCGGGTGTATACGGGCACACGGAGATGCGTGCGGGCGCGTGGGTATACGTGCGGGTGCATGCGTTCGGGCACGTGGGGCTGTAGGCATGGGCACATGGGGATGTGCTGGGGTGGCTAGAGATGTGCATGGGTACGTGGGGATGTAAGCAGGGTGTAGGCTGGGCACATGTAGATGTATACAGGTGTATGGGCACGGGTGGAGGAATCAACTCTTAAGCCTGTCAGGTTTTAGATAAGTAAATGTTACTGCAGTTATAATAATGAGTAAGGGAATTGCATGGTGCTGCAGGGGCAATGGGGACAGAGGTACGGTTATAGTTGTGCCACATGTTGATTGCGAATCGGTTTGAACGGGGTAGAGGAAAGTTTATTGATTTTGAGCTGATCTTATCTACCTCTGTCCAGCCAGGTGACATCCTCTTTAAAATTGGTTTAGCAGCAATTTGCACTGCATTTCCGTTGAATAGTTCTTCAGGAATTCTGTTAATGTGACTGTTTCGTTATTTAAGCTGTCTAATTGTGGATGCGGTTTTGATAGTTGATTGGGTTGATGTTCTGGTTAAGCGATTTTCGTTTGACGGAGGTGTGGTGCTGCCTTGAGAGCAAGGTTAAACAGCACAGATAGTGTGAGGTGCTGGTGACTCACAGGACGGTGTACACACCCCAAGACACTTTGAGTCAATCAGAGGTATTACCGCATCCCATGATATGGTGAAAGGTGACCACCACCTATGTTATAGTCCCTTGCCAGGTATGGTGGCGGGGGAGACCGGTTTAAGGGTGCGCTTGAAGATTCTTGCTAGCGAAGGCCTGAGCAGAGGTGTGATCTTCAAGCGCGGAACAGGTCAGCGCTCTGTTGATGGCTGCATGGCTTATTTCAGCGGTGTTCTTTGTTTCCCCTCTTGGAGTTATGACGGCTCTGGTGGTCAGTATAGTTGCGGGCAGGAGCTTAGCGCGCCATTTAAACCAGTCTCGGAAAGCACACATCGCAGCGTAGTTGGATAGTTGAGGTCCGGGGCACGCGCAGTTCAGTGGGTATCTTCCGCGGCGAGACGATAACCTTAACGAGGCGTGGTTGGACCAGCGGCCGCGTGCATCATTTCAAGCAGGCCGGCGCATGGTGGCAGACAAGGCTGTGGTGGCTTCTCCACAGGTCACGTGCTGGGCAGGAGTCAGGCGCCAGGGTCGCTCCCCGTGGGAAGGGGGTGTCACAGCACAGGGTGCGGCAGAGCAATGCGGGAGTTAGGAGCCGCGCAGGGCGGCAGCCTTCATCCACAGGCCACAAGGCAGGGCATCACGGTGGGTAGGTTGGGCCCTAGCAGGGTGGCAGCCTTCACCGGGTGTCACGGCACGTCAACGGCCGCCCGCTGCGGGCGGTGTCACTGTAAGGAGATCGCCTGCAGAATCGGCAGGGTTGAGACGACCAGGACGGCCACCCGCAACCGCGAAGGACTGGTAAGGAACCTGCGGCGGTAAAGAAGGGGCAGTTGCACATCAGGATGAGCGCGTTTAGGAATTGGGTTGGCTTCAGAAATCCCAGGTGGTGGGGTAAGGCGAGCAACAGTCCACTGCCAGGGTCGATTCCCCAGGGGTCGCTGAGGGCGGGTAAGAAGCCTGCAGTAGTATAAAAAAAAAAAAAGGCGAAATCCCAGATAGCGCTGGGCAGAGGCGTCCTACGGCTCCGGAGGTGGTGTCGGTCCGGGACCGGGTGAGGGATAGTGCAGCAGAGAAAGCAATTCTCAGGGCATCTTTAAAAAGCATGGCAAGTTGAGTAACTACTGCTCCAGGCGCGATTGGCAGCCCCAGGTGGAATGGTAAGGACAGGCTGGGCTGGTAGAGGAGCATGGGTCCCGCTGCTAGGCATACCAGGCGGGATAGACCTATTTAAGTTTGCAAGAGGGCTTTGGGAGGGTCTGGCAGGGTTGGCGGTACGGGCCTAGTTTAAGGGGGGTTAAATAGGCTCGTCGGTGGCGGCTCTTGGGGGGTAGGTGCTTGTTCTTGCCAGACTGGGAGCTGGGCCGTTTGAGCCTGGGGGGAGTATGAGTGGGCAAGGTCAGTTATCCATGACCTTGAGAGCCTGCTCACGTAGGGGACACGAGGTCAGCGGTTCAAGGGCCGGCTGACCGTCCCCTCCCCCTCCTGTCAAAGGAGCACACTCTGGCAGGGAGTGCATTTACCCCATTAGGTTTTCTGTATAAATAAATAGCCGTGGCCATTTTACCTCCAGCTCCCGTTTCCTGTCTTTATTTGTAAGTTGCATGTGGGTACAAGGCGGGGGGAGAGGGGAACCGCCTGGAACCTCCATGGTCAAGTGTTTGGTCATAAAACGGTCTGTTTAAAGCATATGACATTATTTAGTTGATGTTCACTTCAAATTGGTCACATGTACCATTGCGTTAGCTGACTACAATGAAGGATGGGCATCCCATGCAGATGTTGTGGTGCCTTGCCCTCTCTGTTGCTTTTTTTTTTTTACTGTACCTGCCTGAGAAGGAGAATTTAAATTCTGATTTGATTTCCAATGACCTAATGGAGGATATGGATTCTTCTGTAGGAAACCTCGGCTATTCGCCAACAGGGGAGGTATGTAACAGGAAATTCCTGTTACCCTGTACTATAGGGTTACTACATGCTTGTAGTCCTGTTCTGAAGGTCCATAAAGCTGGGACTGCCTGAGAGTGGGGCTTACAGTAGGTGCACTATTTAACCTGATATCCCAAACAGTTGTGTTTCTGTCACTGTAAATCTGTATCAATACATTTCTATGAAGTCAAATTGACTACTGAGAAGTTGCTCTGTTGTGCCCTCAAGTACTTTTGATGTGGTTGTGAATCCTCATCTCACATGTACCTACACCAGATCACCAACCCCTACACCTTATAGTTGTTAGTGACAACTGCCTCCATACTGTACTTTCTTTGATCTGACACAGCCAGTACAATTAGATCAGAAGTGGGGCTCCTTTGATGACCATTTCCTGGAGGGATCATACGATGCAGCAGTGTCGGGTGTATCATGGCATTCAAACATCCTTTTCTTCATATTTTATTCAAAACAGGAAAAAAGAAATATATTTAAATATTTTTTGTTTCATAATACCTTTGCTTTAGCTGTATTATTAGTTTAGATTGCAATGCAGTGGAATTGGGATTTTATGCACCAGCATTGAAATAGAAGATAATTAGCCTATGTGTGAATAGATATTTCTATTATATTATTACATATTCCTAAAAGAAAATGTAAATTTTAGTTGCCCTGTTATCATAATGCTCACACTTGGATGCTGGAAGACGTCTGCACAGTATTATATGTCATTAGGGCTATTTGCTTTGATACATACAAACTACAGTAGTGGGTCAGTTATGCTGCTTTCAGGAAGTCCAGGGTGGCAATAACTGCCTACTCCTGGAAGGCTAAAACATACTTATGAAAGGAGAAACAAATGCAACAAAAAGAGGCACAGCACGTTACATACTGTATAGATTTATACGACAATTGTGTGATCTGCTTTATCCTCGATTCTAGTGAATGAAAGAAATCATTGTTTTCTTATTACTTTGCCAGACTTTTCAAAAAAGACATTTTCAGTACTATTATGTTATTTGCTTCTTTCGAACTGTTCACATTAGCCCAACAAACAAAAGGGGGAAATTGTTTGCTCAACTGAAAAGAAACACGACAAAAAACTAAACAAAAGATTCAAGATGTGTTGTTTTTTTAAGTAGAGTAAGTTTTGATGTTGTAAACGGGAAGTTAAAAGTATTGAGGCTTTGCACTGAAAGCAGCAACACAGGTGGTGTTCACCTAAATGGAGCAAGCTAATGAATACAAAGAATAGCTTGTAACATCTTTTATTGAACTTTCTTTTTTAACCATTTAACATGAAGTGAACCAATAAAATTCATAACAGAAGCATTAAATATTCCAGTGGGCAGTCATAACCATTGTTTCTTTTCTCTCCATTCAACCATAAAAAAAGAAGTTTAATATTTTTTCCGTGACTTTTTTTTTTAAATGCGTCTTTTTTTTTTAGATGCCTTTTTATACTAATATTTGGTACATTTGGAGACCAATAGATGTGGCCAGTCTCACCTTCCCATGTCCAGGGATTTCCGGGTAAATTGAGAAGT
Source organism: Ascaphus truei (assembly GCF_040206685.1). NCBI lineage: Eukaryota > Metazoa > Chordata > Amphibia > Anura > Ascaphidae > Ascaphus > Ascaphus truei. Next base: position 369,627,410 of record NC_134483.1, read on the forward strand.
TACGGTAAGTCTTTTGGTAAGACGTCTGGCTATATCTGTACAATAAAGATAACCCCACTAAATGTTCCACATTGGTAATTAGTACAAGATTAGTAGATTATAAATGAAATGAACTAAAAATACACTTTTTTGGAATAATGTACTAAAATAGATGTGCAAGGATATGCAAAGGATAAGCAAATACATAGAGCGCAATCTATTTACTTATCAATTGCATACTTTTTTTGTCCATTTAATCTATCATTTACTAATCTTGTACTTGTTACCAGTGTGCAATATTTTGAGGGGTTTGTATTCGTGTTTGCTTGCAAATAATCTATTACCCTCGTTACCACCTACTTGTACTATTGCAGCTGAGTGAAAGTTTATAGTGGTCTTACTATACGACACTGTGTTTCCTACTGTACATCTGAACAAATATCAAAGGACGACTGCTGGGAAAATTGGCAACAAAGTATCACAAGCAAGAAAGTGTTGCAAAGATTTGGTACTGATTGGGAAGTGGGCTAAAACCTGCTATAGAAATCAAAAGATTCTTTAAAACTGATAACAACTGGCAATGTGTTGAATGTAAAAAGTCATTATAATCTAATACTTCAGAACTGATTGATGTAAAAAAAAAAAAAAAAGTATGCTGTCAGCTGTATTTCCTGGCATCTGGGTTACTACAATGCTAGAGCTGGTGCCCTGAATAGAAGGGTTGTGGGTTCTAATTCCTATTGGGTCTGAAACTGGTACTTCCTTCATCTGAAGGGTTTTTTCACTGATTGATCTTAAGGTTACATTTTTTAAGATATGTGGTTCATTTAAATATACTTTGTATAAACATTAGCATACCGCATCTTCCATGGTACCTGAGGTATGTTCATTTTTCAGCACAGGCATCGCTCCCTAATTTATTTGGAGCGAGGTTTAAAGGGACATATATACAACTGGAGACACCTATTAGCTTAAGAAATCCTTGTCCTCCTCGTTTCACATATGATATGTGTGTTGAAGCTACCCAACTAGCAGTTTCTGATAAACAATTTGTGTTTCTGACTTTTTTTAGTTACTGCACCGCTTATGATAAAGATTGTTAAAAAGCCATTAACAGGCAATTTTGACATTATCAAAGATTTCTGAATAGCTACACATGCAAAATCATTTGATAAGTGCACTTAACAAGTGTTAAAAGTCACTTCCCAATTCTACCTGAATAGTCCCCATTGTCTGTTGCATTTCTTTGCTGGTACAGTGTGTGTGTGTGTGTGTGTGTGTGTGTGTGTGTGTGTATATTACTTTTTTTTTAAAGGTTATATATGTTAAAAGTTATATTTTAGGATCTTTTAATATTTCATATTATTTACTATTTACCCTCCTTGATTAAGTGTGCAACATTCTGGGGTTTTCTTCCATCTCATGGTTGTATCCTAATTAGATAACTGAGTGTTGTGTTCAGAAGTGGTACATGCATTACACATTCCAGAAATACTTGACAATAAATGCTTGTACAAAGCTTAACGTTACATCATTCTCAAATATCATGATTGCCTGGTGAACACACATAAATAATCCTTTTAATTGCTACTGGATAAACGTTGGAGTGAACTACTTGGATATGTTAATGTTACACCTTGCACTTCAGCAAGTCACCTGACATCATCCCATAGGTATTTAAAGGAGGGCAATTACCTGCGCATTCACAGCTACAGACCTGAAAATGATGCGAATGTTTATGAGACGGAGGAAGATTCTATTGGACGAGAGGCTTGCTGATGGAGAGGATGTCACAGGCCAAGGAAGGGACAGAGGCAGGGACAGTGGCAGGGACAGTGGCAGGGACAGTGCCAGGGACAGGCACGCGGACAGGAGAGGTTGAGGGAGAGGTCGAGGGAGAGGGAGAGGGCAAGGAGATGAGAGGAGAAGAGAGAGGAGAGAAGTTGTGCCTCGTCCTCGTTTGTACAGGGAGAGAACCCTGTTAGATGGGATGAGTGAGGAGGAGCTCTTTATGAAGAGATACAGGGAGATTTAGATTTTGTGACAGCCAGAGGCCGTGCAGTCCCTGGGCTTGTTAAAATGCTGTGCTCATTACATTATCTTGCTTCCGCGTAATTCCAGACAACAGTGGGCATAGTGGGCGGGGTCTCGCAATCTACATTCTCGCGGGCCTTTACCCAGTTTCCATGTGCACTCAAAAGACGCGCTAGGAATTATATTAATTCTCCTACAGAGCACACAGAGTGGGATACCATGTGTGATGGGTGCAATTGATTGCACCCATGTTGCTTTGATCCCGCCTAGTCAGAGTGAGCATGCTTACCGCAACCGTAAGCACTACCATTCCCTGAATGCACAGGTGGTATGCAATGCCACGATGAAGATTATGCATGTGGTAGCCAAATTCCCTGGTTCCAGTCACGATTCCTCTATCCTGAGAAACTCATCAGTCTTCCATGCTTTCGAAGAAGGCAATTTTGGACCTGGTTGTCTGGTGGGTGAGTACATATTATGATGTGTTAACAAACAACTCTTGTTTTTCTAGGAAATGTTGTATGTAATAATGTTAACACTAATTGTTTCATATTTGTGCACGATGGATTATAGGTGACTCAGGATACGGAATTAGGCCGTGGCTGTTGACCCCTGTGGCAAACCCTCAATGTGAAGCAGAGGAGAGGTACAATGTTGCCCATATATCTACGCGATCCATCATAGAGAGGACATTTGGGCTTCTCAAGACAAGATTTAGGTGTCTCGATAGAACTGGTGGGGCACTTCAATATAAGCCTGCTAAAGTGTCTGATATTATAATTGCATGTTGCATTTTGCACAATGTGGCACTCCGCAATAATGTACAAACAGACATACGTCAGGGTTTGGAGGAGGAGCATCCCGTCAATTTACCAGCTGACACTGACCAAACAGCCAGTGGTGTTGAGACACGTCTGAATGTCTTAAACACATTTTTTTCATGTAAGCAAATACATATATGTTCATACTACTACATAGATGTATTCATTCTTTGTTATGATAAATACATTTGTCCAAATACCATTCACTTAGGAAACAAATGAATATGGTTCGCATTCCTTTCTCTTCTCTGCTGTGTGGACAATTGCATGTGGCACCGGTATGTCATTCATCAACAGGTTGTATTATACTTCTTACCAATAAGAGGTGTTGTGTGTACGTGAAGAAATAATGTGAACTAAATCTATATTTTATGTACATGCTCTTTTTGGTTATGCATACACAATAAACCTACTATGTCCATAGTCAATAGCTGGTGCAGTATGGTTACATACAATGTTTCTTTTGCAGTGTGACATGTGAGTCACAATGATGTGTACACTATTGTGTATTTCAGATCATATTTGACGTATTCGAGATGTTGTTTCATATCACACACAAAATTGTCAATTCTGTGTGTTGCTTACCTTAATGAACATGTCATGACAATGATTTATATTCATTCATGTTTTCTTTTTCAAGGTATATCACTTCAATGACAGCTCATGGTATGTATTTCAATTCACATCTGTCATAAGATGTGCAAACCTCGATACAGGTATAGTTACAGGATGTATAAACACAACGTAATGACAAAGATGTGACAATTGAAACATGTTGTTTCTGTATTGTGTACGTGCGTTTAGCTACACTTGGTGGTTATTGTGCAGTGTATTTTACATTCATTAGGGACATTACATAACATGTAATTTAGCAAACGTAACAACATCCATTCATGGAATATAGGGGTGGGGGGAGATAAGGGGATAAACCCTGCTCAGTTATTGATTATGGGAGGAGAACATCCATTGATGCACATGAGCGATGTTAACACTCAATGCATGTTTGTATGAAAAGACCCCAATGTTTTAAACATCATTAACATTGCAATGTATGTGATTAGTTGTTGTATCACTTCATCTTCATGTTGATTACTACATTGTCACATGTGTATGTATAAGTGAAAGATGTGTGTTGATTTGATGTACATGTAACATGTGTCAAAATGTTAACACCATTCCAAAGTATAGTTCTTTGGATTCTCAACTTTTCCTAATTCATTCAACACAATGACAATGTTGTTAATATAATTTTTATTTCATTCACGTTAGTTATTCATAATGATCATGATCCTTTATAACTAATGTCAACATATGAACATAAATGAAGTTGACATTTGAATACGCACACATTTCAGCAACATTGTGTGTGTGTGTGTTGTAGTTTTTGTGTGATGCATGTATTTCTACGTGAAATAATATAAACCAACATAATAATGTTGCTTTTATCATCGGCCTCACTTAGCTATGTATGTGTTGAACGTTTACTAATAACACTAAACTATAGTTAGTCGTGTGAATAAAATGTACACACAAATGTTCATGCTTTCATGATCTTTAACTAACATTCATTAGCTCATGCATGTTAGGTTAGCACTACAACTTAGTTGATAATATAAAATGCACACGACTAAAAAGTTTCTATCACCTCATTATTGTTATTGTGTACGTTCAAATACAATGTCTACGAGTTGTTATGTAGCATTTACATTCTTTGAAAAGTCACAAGTGAGATTATAATATATAGTAGATGAATGTGTTTGCTGAGTGATAATGTTGGTTGCATATATCACATGGCAATACATACAGTATAATGTTAGTAGAAAAGAACAAAAAAACAATATAAATTCTAACTTCAGTGCTTAGCAACATCATTATGTTAATTAAGTGCATAGTAAATATTGGCATAATAGGATAACATTATGTAGTGATTGTTAATCTGCGCACCAATCATTGAAAGCATTGTTACATATTTATTAAAATAGTTGTTCGCAAGTCGTCACAATCATCTAATATAACGATTGGCTCATCTGAAATCATACATTGGTCCCATGTATTCATCCGCGACATCTGTGAAATGCAGCAAACACATGATGTTCAAAGATGGCACATTTATATATGTCTCAGCATGACAACGCTTAACACATCTCTATATGATTGTGGATATTCACGTATAAGTAACGTATATGTTTAAACTGCAAGGATAAAACTACAGATACAGAACTGTCTCATTTTGCGAATGGCGTTGCTGGCATTACTACTGATATGTTTTTTCTGGTGCCTGTATACATAATAATGTGCGCGCACAACTTCTGTTGCGCGCACGTCATGAATGGGTGGACTAAGTCTTAGAGCATGCGCAAAACGATGTGTACGCTGTGCGTTCAATACATGTCCCTCCATGGTGCTGCTAGCAGTACGCATATCATGGCTGGAAGTTATGATATGGAAGCGAAACAAATTCACTTCTACACACATACATATCTAAACTTTGTAAACGGACGTGTGCCCACGGAAAAAACGGACGATCAGCCAATGAGCGAACAAAAGACGTCCCACCGACACGCGTGCATGACACACTGCACTGACCGTAACAATAAGCTACGGGCACAGCCAATAGGGTTTCATGCGCGCACGTCGTTTGGGGGTGGGGCTTGAATTGGTAACCTTTTTAAAGACGCCTTGGGACATTACCACGGTCCCACGTCATATGTGGGCGACACTTTGTTTTTATATGTTGAATGCTGAACAATGAGGTGTGTGTGTGTGTGTGTTACAGTTAGTGTAACATGTTGAAATGATACTTTAAAAGCGATAATAATCTATGATTTAGGACTCCGTCACCAATGTGTACTAATGGTTCGTCATGTAGTATATTGTTATAGGAAATAATGTCTTTGTTCACGCTACATGTAAGCCTGTCTGCAATGTTAAGCTGTATCCACTCATTTGGCTAACAAATGGTGTATATTATTAATGTAGATATATATAATTTGAGTAAAGGCATAACGAAATTTGTATTTACCATTCTTGTAGAAGTCAAAACTGATTTGGCTACAACTGCTCGCTGCAGGAAGGCACAACAGTATCATCCATGGTTGAGGTAACCGTTGAATCCTGAATCACACACATCTCCATGAGGGCGTCATATGGATCTGCAGTGGCTTCTTCAAACAAGACTACCGGAGGTACGTACAGTTGTTGGTTGTTTTCCCATCCACATTGGTATTGCCCATATAAGTTTGGATACATATCATAGTAGTTATGTCCATCTTGCATCTGCTCTGGCTGAATGGAGGGTGCAGGTAGATCAGCAGACGCGACAGTCGGTGCGGCTTCAGTGTCACTGGTATTAGGGAAAAATATGCTATTTAACAGAAGATATGTTCCATGTTCCATGGTAAGTTTAAATGATGGCGCAACATGCCAGCATCCATATCGTTGATCTAGCCGATCATGGACACGCTCAAAACATTCATTTGCGAATAAAGTGAATCATACAGAAGTTTTAAAATTTCGTTGTATGTCAGGTTGTTGGTAGTATGGATATTTCTTTTCGATCAAGTCATAGATTTTGGCCACGTTTGCACTTTTCTCTGGCGTTGATTCGATTGCTTCATAAATCATACATATGTATGATTTACGTGGACGCTTGTGCAATGTGGAAGCTTCTGCCATTTCTTCTCTCTTCAAGTGTACGATGTGTGAAGTTGAACGCATACGGATGTCTGCTGAATGTGTGAATAGTTACATGTTATCTTCGTGGTTTCTTCCAAGGTTATAATACAACGTAGCAGTTATACGCCTAGGTTTTCTCCCACAAGAAATTTGTTACAATAATTGGCTGACATTTTTTGGGTAAGATACTCTTTTCACAGGAATCGAAACTTTACTTTCGGCTTAGGCAATCAACATGTGCAAAACAAGTAGACTCTTTGAATTACAATAACAATGTGTGTGAAATCATCTACAGTGCTATGCTGAACAGATTTCTGGTTACACTTAGCTAGATGTAACCATACACACATCTGTATGTTTGTATCTTTTTCTGTTTTTCTCTCTGTCTGTTTATCTCTCTTTCTCTCTCTTTCTCTCTCTGTTTCTCTCTCTCTTTCACTCTCTCTGTTAGTATCTCTTGATATATAGATAGATATAGATATATATATATAATTATATATATAATTAGATATATATACATATATCAACATATATATTTATCTATATATAATTAACTATATATATATATATATATATATATATATATATAGTTAATTATATATATGTTGATATATGTATATATATCTAATTATATATATAATTATATATGTATATATCTATATCTATATACCGAAATAAGCTATACTGCTGTCTTCCAGATCTGACTCAAGCTTCACACGGAAGACATCGGAATCCCCCCTAACCCAGAAGACAGGTAGGGAACACATCCCCTCCAATGTATAACATTGCGGGAATGAGGGTACCTGGACATTGAGGGACTGCGGATCAGGTAAGATCCCAGGCGGGATTGCTGCTTTAGATATTATGAAGCGGGGACATCCAGACACTGGTTAAGAGGTTCAGGAAACTAGTCATTCACACCTGGCTTTTATTTCTAGATCTGACATTTACACACACACACACACACGTAACAAGGCCAAATTGTAGTATAATGTAATACAATAAATACATTTATGTCAAAAATGAATGTTGTTCTGACTAGGAATTTATTAAATGTATTTTATTTATATATTTTATTTTAAAGCGGGGTTGGGGGCGGGACTAGGGTTGGGGGCGGGACTAATTGTAGTATAATGTAATACAATAAATACATTTATGTCAAAAATGAATGTTGTTCTGACTAGGAATTTATTAAATGTATTTTATTTATATATTTTATTTTAAAGCAGGGTTGGGGGCGGGACTAGGGTTGGGGGTGGGACTAGGGGCGGGGTTAGGGGCGGGACTAGGTGGCGAGTAGATTTTTTGGTTGGGCGAGAAGGTTTTTGGGTGATTTGTCGAACACTGTATATATATCTTCTGGGTTAGGGGGGATTCCGATGTCTTCCGTGTGAAGCTTGAGTCAGATCTGGAAGACAGCAGTATAGCTTATTTCGGTGTAGTATAGGGCAAGTAAGATATATAGGGTAAATAAGAGATCCAGAGTGTGGGGGGGAGAGAGAGAGTGTGGGGGGAGAGAGAGAGAGTGGGGGGGAAGAGAGAGAGTGGGGGGAGAGAGAGAGAGTGGGGGGGGGGAGAGAGAGAGAGAGTGGGGGGGAGAGAGAGAAAGTGGGGGGGAGAGAGAGAGAGTGGGGGGGAGAGAGAGAGAGTGGGGGAGAGAGAGAGAAAGTGGGGGGAGAGAGAGAGAGTGGGGGGAGAGAGAGTGGGGGAAGAGAGAGAGAGAGAGGAGTGTGGGAGAGAGAGAGAGAGTGGGGGGAGAGAGAGAGAGAGTGTGGTAAGAGAGAGAGAGAGAGTGTGGGAGACAGAGAGAGTGAGTGTGGGAGAGAGAGAGTGTGGGGGAGAGAGAGAGTGTGGGGGAGAGAGAGAGAGTGTGGGGGAGAGAGAGAGTGTGGGGGAGAGAGAGAGAGAGAGAGAGTGGGGGAGAGAGAGAGAGTGTGGGGGAGAGAGAGAGTGTGGGGGAGAGAGAGAGAGTGTGGGGGAGAGAGAGAGTGTGGGGGAGAGAGAGAGAGAGTGGGGGGAGAGAGAGAGAGTGTGGGGGAGAGAGAGAGTGTGGGGGAGAGAGAGTGTGGGGTAGAGAGAGAGTGGGGGAGAGAGAGAGAGTGGGTGAGAGAGAGAGAGTGGGGGAAGAGAGAGAGAGTGGGGGAGAGAGAGTGTGGGGGAGAGAGAGAGAGTGGGGGGGAGAGAGAGAGTGGGGGGGAGAGAGAGAGAGAGTGGGGGGGGAGAGAGAGAGTGGGGGGGAGAGAGAGAGTGGGGGGGAGAGAGAGAGAGAGTGGGGGGGGGAGAGAGAGCGGGGGGGAGAGAGAGAGAGCGGGGGGGAGAGAGAGAGAGTGGGGGGAGAGAGAGAGAGTGGCGGGGAGAGAGAGAGAGTGGGGGGAGAGAGAGAGAGTGGGGGAGAGAGAGAGAGTGGGGGGAGAGAGAGAGAGTGGGGGGGGAGAGAGAGAGTGGGGGAGATAGAGAGTGTGGGGGGGAGAGAGAGTGGAGAGACACAGAGGTGGGAGACACAGAGGGGAGAAATGGTGGGTGACACACACAGAGTGTGGGTGATACACAGAGAGAGAGGTTGGGTGACTGACTGGGGCAGGGGTGACTGACTGGGGTGGGGGTGACTGACTGGGGCGGGGGTGACTGACTGGGGCGGGGGTGACTGACTGGGGCGGGGGTGACTGACTGGGGCGGGGGTGACTGACTGGGGTGACGGGGTGACTGACTGGGGTGAAGGGGTGACTGACTGGGGTGACGGGGTGACTGACTGGGGTGACGGGGTGACTGACTGGGGTGACGGGGTGACTGACTGGGGTGATGGGGTGACTGACTTGGGTGACTGACTGGGGTGACGGGGTGACTGACTGGGGTGATGGGGTGACTGACTGGGGTGACGGGGTGACTGACTGGGGTGACTGGCTGGGGTGACGGGGTGACTGACTGGGGTGACAGGTGACTGACTGGGGTGACAGGCTGACTGACTGGGGTGACGGGGTGACTGACTGGGGTGACTGACTGGGTTGACGGGGTGACTGGGTGGGGTGACGGGGTGATTGGGGGGTGGGGTGACGGGACACTTCTGGTATCCTACCCACACACACTCTCCCATGCATGGACACACACTCTCCCATGCATGCACGCACACTCTCCCATGCATGCACGCACACTCTCCCATGCATACACCCATGCACACACACACACACACACACACACACACACACACACACACACACACACACACACACACACACACACACACACACACACACACACACACACACACACACACACACACACACACTCTCCCATGCATGCATACACACACACCCTCCCATGTATGCATATGTACACACACACTCTCCCATGCACACACACACACACACACACACACACACACACACACACACACACACACACACACACACACACACACACACACACACACACACACACACACACTCGCATGCATACACACACACTCTCCCATGTATGCATATACACACAACTGATGACACTGGAAAAAAGTAGCAGCATGTAAAGATCCATCCTCAGATGGGGTAAAGTGGAATTGTTGTTCTCTTGCAGTAATTCGCAACTGATTTGCTTGGCTTAGATTCACAACTATTGCTTGTAATGTCCTGTTTACATTTTGGATTTCTTTAGGTACTTGGATGATAACTCTTTCAATTTCTGACATTTGTGATATTGTCCTTTCCTGCAGTGATATCATCCTTTCAAGCACTGACATCATTTCTGAATGGCGACGATTTTCTTTACCCAAGATTCTTTCTTCAGAAGCTGCAATAGCTGAGTAGGTGTCACGAGCAGGAGGACTTGAATGCTGGGTTAATCCAGGAGTGGGAACATCTTCATGGTCACTTGAGTGAATTTGTCCTTGAGTGGCAACATCTGGTTCTACAAATAAAGTGATATTATGAACTGCCATGGAACTTTCACTTGTTTTTCAATATAATGGGAGTTGTTCTCACAGTGTAACACATAACATGTTTCCATAATTTTTCATTTGTGTCAAATTAAAAGTTTATGCTTGAAGTAACAATGATGTTTCGACTCAGTGTGAAAGAAGAATGAATTAACGTTTGTTGTAACCTCACAACTCCTAGCTGATAGTTTACAACACACACAATACATGTTGTCAGGAAACACTACATCTTCTGTGACAATAACTGATGTAAAGTTAATTACATGTGAAAGGCATTTATTTAGCATGGCAAATTAACATCTACAAATGTACACATTAGATGTGCTGCACCTCATACACTTACCTTCCATGCTTGATGATGAGCTGGATGAGCCAGGTGATGAGACATGTTCAGTGTCAGGTGACACATGAGCTTCAGGAGCAACTATATGGAAGAATAACATAAGAATTTTATTGACATGTGTACATAATTAACATTAAGTTTGTGTAGTGGGAGTATTTATGGCTACTATCAGCATGACATAAGGAAATGACAATATGTTTCTGGCAAGCTGTATATTATCCATCTTAACATCAATGTACATGTGAACCTAATTGGCACATTTATTGTAAAAACCATACAACATACAATGTTCATTCTGCTTTCAACTATAGGGCAAACATGATGAATGCTTTGTAAGGTAGAAGGTTGCAGTGTGTGTTATTTGGAAGATCATTACACATAATCCCTTCATGCAGGTCAAGTTGTGTATGTTTACTCATAATGATGTCATCCACGATAGCTGAGCCAATACATGTTTCCAAACACACACATAGAGATATATATATATATCTATATATATAAAGCAACTGTAAATATTACTGTATGCTCATTTGCATGTCTTAGACAGGTCTGCAACCCTGTCTTTCCCCATTATCGCCCAGCATACAGCGCTTCAACTGCAGCAAGGGATTCTGGGAAATGACATGCAAATGAGCACTCAGTGCCACCTTTTGCCACCATATATATTAATTTTTACTTTTTGTAGAACAACTAGATATAAATATATAGATAGATAGATAGATAGATAGATATATTGATTAGAGAGAGAGAGACATATATACAGATATATATGTAGGTATGCTTATATTGGGATGAAAGTATAAGTTGCATGGAGCAGAATAAATTCCGATATCTCTATCCCCGGGCAAACCCTCCATGACGACAGGAAGAATTTTTTCCCGCATCTGCTCCTCCAATGGTGTTAAGATTAGAGATTGTGCTGGCGGCCCACCTCCAGTGCCAGAAGCATGCATCCGTTGTGCTTGTATTTTTTTCTTTAAGTTTGCCCTGATATCATCGAATCTCTTCCGACAATTCGCCCGGTCCCTGACATGATTCCCACACGCAGACACAGCCAAGGTTATTTGATCCCACATTTCTTTTTTTGATGCTGAACTTGTCCGCCCTTGAAATACATACAAAATATATGACGTTAATTATGATTATAAAAACGATCAGTTTCCTAAACTGCTACCTGTTCCAAGAGATACCAAACATGCTGGTTTAGGTGTAATATGTGTACCACATGAGCATTTACGTGTAAACATACAAATGTAAGGAAGCTTGCATGAATATTGTATGAACTTTGGCAACATTTTTAGACTGATTGTTATGGTCGTTCTAAAGCATGAAGGAATATGTGTGTAACAATTAAGTTTAATTGATAGATATTATAGAATAATATTTTGATATTAAGACATCTCACATGACCTAGGATAACATGTCTTTGAAGAATCAATGCAAAGATAGACTTACCTAGTAAATGCCCATACAGACAGTCATAGTGCTCCAGAATCCCTGTGACAAGAACTGTGTTTTCCTCTTCATTGAACCGAGGATTACGTGGCTGCTCAACACGTTTCTTCCGAATACGTGCAGGCCCAGAGCTTGGCTGCTGCTGACTGGACTCTCCTTCTTCCAATGGAAGAGACTCCAAAAGCGGGCCACCAGCAACCACCCCACCACCAGACACCCCAGCAGCACCAGCAACAGAGCCACCAGCAGCACTCGCACTCACAGCAACACCATTCGCACTCCCAGCAACACCATTTGCACTCGCAGCAACAGCACTCCCCTGAATCCTACGTTCACTCAGACGCGTACTCACACGACTACCAGTACCACTCACACCAGCATCACTCTTCCCATGCCTTGCGGCCATACCTCTAGCACTCACAAAGAACAGTAAAGAAATTTAAGGACAATCGCACTGAACAAAGTGAAAACAAGACAAAGATGTAAACAAAACAACACAGGACAAACCTCTCACAATACACCACAACTGTCTCAGTCAATATGAAATATGTAAATCGGCCAGCTCTGTGTGTCTCTCTCTCTCTCTCTCTCTCTCTCTCTCTCTCTCTCTCTCTCTCTCTCTCTCTCTCTCTCTCTCCCAACAACACAGAGAATGAATAAAAATACACGCTGCCTTTAAATGGGCCGCTCAATCCCAAACATGCTTGCTTCGGCAGATTCAGCAAGAAGTTTCATTGGGGAACCTAACACCACCTTGCCATGCACGCCGATACACCTGTGTGTGATCGGCAAATCATCGCCAGAGTGGGAGCAAATGTTTTCGGCTTGATTCGGAAGGGATTCGGCACTTATTGCATACGGAGAGGGAAAATCGGCAGAATCATGCCGATAAAGTACCCTTGGCAATTGCACTTTTTCGGCGCTTACTGCATAGAGCCCCATGGCTTTAAAGTTTCGGCTGAGTTAGATTGCCAGGGTTCCCTAATTAGGATTACTTCCCTGCTTTTCACAATTTAAAACTCTGACTGAATCCATCCACATACAGTAGAAATACACATTGCTATGCTTAGCTCGAGAAAAATATAACAAGTACATGGTGTCCTTACTATGGCTGTACCTGGATCGTTTACAGTAAGTTACAGTTGGGATATATAGTAAATCATGTTGTGCTGTACATGGGGTATTAAAATGAGACTGTCTAGGATAAACAAAATGGACAAACTACATATTTTACATAGGCACATACATAAAGAACAAACTAGTACAGGTGCATTTTTATATCTATAGTACATACAGGAGAAACAAATTACAATTATGAGAATACACTAGTAAGCACAACAAACATTGCAAAATTATGTTGATATTTTCGAGAGAGATGGTTAGATTATTATCTATATCAAATGTAAGGTTAAATGACTAATGTTTGAGTTAATAAGTCATGGCAGTTAGAAAACCTATGTATAGTGAATCTGCATTTTACAATCTCCAAATGATATATGCTGTTGACTTCTGTTTTTATTTTTCTCAGCAGTGATGTATTTTTCACCCACGTAATTGCTTGTAGGTAAAGACTTGAATGCTCTTACCTAAGGATAAAATGTTTGCTCTGTACAGTATAAACCACTTGGTTTCGAGTTCCTAAGATAATGAAATATCAGTAGAAATACTGTATTTCACTCTGTGTTGTCACCAAAATACATCAGAAACAAATATGTGGAAAACATGGTAGAAAGTTGCTGAAAGAAGCAGTCTGATTAGAAACAGTTACACATGGATGATAGTAATGCACTACAGTATGTGTTGGTCAACAAAGTAAATAAGGAGATACATTTAATCGCTGAGTGCATTTTGATGACTCAAGTGAAAAAAAAAACTAGCACAAAAAAATGTGTCAAGAAGCTGTAGGTGGAACAGAAAGAATCTGGACAAAAATGTATAAATAATCCATATCTTTTAACTTCAAAGTTCTAGTAGTCATAACTCCTGGAGAAAGATAAATTTGCTGTAGATTGGGATACCTTTTAGAGAACGATCATTAAACTTCTTCGTAGTTTAAACTGCAGTGGACAGAGCTCTCAAAGAATGCTAAAGTCGTTCCGCTAAAAGATATCTCCCAACCTATAGCAAAACTCCTTATCTTTTACTAAAGTATTTATTTATATCTGGTACAATTACATTTTCTCATTACTTAAAAGTGTGTTATGTTGTAAGCTATAATCATGATTAGAGATGTGCGCACGTGTGTGTATATTTCACATAACAGGCGAATAGGGGACTCTCACCACTCCTAAAAATGTAGGAAAGTCAGCCTACCGTATTAACACTGCAGTTTACATTGCATGCCTATAAAGCAGGTCTCCCATCCCCATGAGGAAGCAATCTCCCACAAGAGATCCTTAAATGAGAAGTCTTTTGGAATCAACAAAAAGTACTTAATATACATCTTTCTAATGGATGTTTTTTGGACATTCATGGAATAACTTGTATTATGTCTTGCTAGGCTTTAATTTCTGGACATTTACTCTACACATCTGTGTACTGTATGCTATTCCTCTTCAATAAGTACCTTGCTGTAATGTGAAATAATTATGAGATCTGCGCCTGTAATTTCCCTAACTGGCTCTCTCAAGTACATGTGGCAGCACAGCAGTTTTATATATTCTTTTGATTCTTTTTGTTTTGTTTGTTCTCTTTGTAGGGATGTGCTAAATATCTCAGGTGGTTGCAGTGAGGGCTCGGAGAGAGTGGTGCAGGTTCCGCGGCGGCCCGACAGTATAGGGCGCCGCCATGTTATTGCGCAACCTTTCAGAGGGCACTGATAGAGCGGAGAGGTCGCGCATGCGTGGTGTAAGCATGCGAACGACAGACCAATAGGGAAAAGGCTCCATTAGCAAACTACAACTCCCATGAGCTCTGGGACAGTCAGCTGATGTCAGGAGCCAATCAGAAGGCTGGAATTACGGGAGAAGGAAAAGGAAGCGTGGGGGAGAGACCACGCTAGGCAGAGGGGATCCGGAAGGTAAAGGAGGAGGGTGTGTGCATGCAGGGGGTCCATGACCCGCCTGCATAGGCTAGCTTTACCCCGCAGGCCCTTAGGAAAACCCCTGAGTCACAGTAGGCTGCTGTGCTGCAGGGACGCCATAGCGGTAGCGATCAGTCACCTTACTGTGTAGACAGTTAGGGACAAATGTGCGGAGCAAGTTGGTGGTGAGCTGTTTGGGACCAGACAACTGCACAGCGGACATCAAAGACAAGCAGAGGATTCGTCTGATCCTTTTCGAAGTTGTTACCGGTCACCGCCGTGACCGGAAGGTATTTACAGCAAGTGCACCAACACCGGTCAACAGGCGCTGATCCCGCCTTAGGCGTAACTCTTTGGGGACACTAGAGAGTGGCCAAAGGCCTAAATACACGGAGCAACCCTTTCTATTAGTACAAGGACACGGTGTGTGGGGCACGCGGTGATGGGACAGAGACACACTCATTAGGAGCGTGGCTGAGCCACTACTATATAAGGACAATGCTCTGTAGGAGCGTGGCAGAGCCACTAACGTTATAAAGACATTACCAGTTAGCTGTGTTAGTGTGTAAGTGAATAAGCATTTAGTATATGTGTTATGTGTTGATGCAAGTCATAGAGTGCTAAGGTTATATTGCGTTACAGTAAAATCAGTTACAAGCATATGTGTGTGTATATGTTTCTTGCCCAGGGGAATCTCACATCATGGGGATCCTGGGTAAGTGGAGGTGCTGCGCTAATAAGTGTTACCCCAGGCTCCCAGCTAGTGGAAGCTCCGATCTCCTGGAGCCACAGGTGCGTGCAGTTACCTGTAGTCTCTTTAGAGTGTCAGAAAGAGGGCTACATTTGGAGGCGCTGCTGAGATCTCAGACCTGGGGTGCCACAGATTTTTTTTTCACTGTGATCAATTTTTTTTCATTCCGCCATGTTTGTGTCCTCGCAGTCCGAGGTGAGCAAGTGGGCCCAGCGGCATGAAATTCCCCTGACACGTGCCCTTGCCGTGGGACATGTCCCCGCCACCCTCTCCCTGGGTACAGTGACAGACCAAGTCAGGAAACTTCCGCTCCTGGAGACTGCCCGAGTGCAAGACCACTATTGTGACCGGGAACATAACTGGCGTAAAATACTATTTGTTACAGACCGGTATATATGCCCCAACGCACTGCCCCCAGTACTACTTCTGCCCGACGCCCCCGGTATCCAATGCCTGTTAGTACAGGTGGATTCCGCCGAACCCCTGGCTGCATCCACACCACAGCGGGGCCACCCTGGTCCGTTAAGTACCGTCACGTCCAGTCCTGCCCGTACCCCTGAGAGCAGTTTGATCCCCCGATGGCCCGCTGCAATGGGTCTAGGCACTTCGTTCACCCCCTCAGCCATTAGGCCCGCGCAGAGTAGAACCAGCCTGTCGAGACTAGACGTCTATTCCCCTGATGGGGGTAGCCTGTTGGATAATGCCTCCATCCCTGTGCTTGCAGAGGCCATTCACCACTCCACGCAGTCCCACCAATACTGAAAGCTGAAGGCGTTTTCTGGTGACAAACCCACCCCCCTGGGAGAAGTCGGATTCGAAGAGTGGCTGGACCACACAGAACAGGTACTTCCTGAATGGTCCTGCACAGATGCCGTCCGGAGACAGCGCATATTTGAGTGCCTGCGACCCCCAGCGTCCCACATCTTGCACTGCTATCGGGATGACCACCCGGATGCTGATGCGGCTGGCATCATCTACTCCCTTACCAAAGTGTATGGGGTTCCTGTGGATGCCTTTGTGTTGATGGCCAGGTTCCATGCTGTGGCCCAGAAGGAAGGAGAGATGGTGTCTGACTTCCTTCGACGGTTGCATCTGGACCTGTGGACCCTGGTGAGAAAGGGGGTGGTGCAGAAGGTGGATGCCGACAGACTGTGCCCCACCCAGCTACTGAGGGGACTCCTCCCCTTGCACCCGGTGTCCGTACGCGTCAGCGGCTGTCTCACGCCGGGGCAAGCACTGGCGTTCGATGACCTGATGGATCGGGTCCAGGCACATGAGACTGTGCTACTGGGGCGGGACTTGACCCAGGGAAAGACGACGGTGGTTGCGGCTAAATACACCAAAAAGTCGGAAGCTAAAGCTGAGGCGCCCGGGGATGCGCACCCGGAAAAGGGGGACCTTGAAGCGTCTGCAGCTGCCAGGGAGCGCTCCACGTCGGGGCGAGCATTGCCGACCTTCCGAGACAACGCCTACCGCAGTCACCTCCAGTGCTATGCTTGTGGAAAAATGGGGCACATTCGAGCGCACTGCCCCTCCCTATGGAAAACGGTGTCCCGACCAGCCAAGTCTATGCTGTGTACATCGCAGGCCGGTGAAGCAGCGGCCCCGTCCTCAACGAGTAGTCGAATCGGGCCAGTGGCCATTGTCAAGGTGGTGATTGAAGGCATCTACGCCTCGGCGCTGATGGATACTGGGTCCCAGGTGACCATCGTGTATCGGCCCTTCTACGATCAACACTTGCACTGGCTGCCGCTACTATCTGCTGACTCCTGCCGATTGAGAGGGTTGAGCCATGAAGACTACCCTATTGACGGCGTGTTGAAGGTACACCTGGACATTCCCCAGTTGAACACAGGCAAGCATCATCCCATGGAGGTGGAGGCCTTAGTATGTCCGGAACCCCAGGATCATCTCAGCACCCCGATAATCATGGGGACCAACACAGACATTGTACAAGCTGTGCTCTGCATGTATCTGCAGGAAGCGGGTGAATCACCATTGCTGGCTCTAGCTGCTTGTCCGGTATTACAAGAGGTTTGCGGTAAGATTGCGACCGAAGAGGAGCATGGGATGCTGTATAGTCAAGAGCGTGGGATAATCGAGATCCCGCCTGGGGAAGGAAGAATGATGGTCGCCGCCTGTCATTATCCGGCCAGATGGCCGGAGGATCAATTGTTCTCCCTGGAAAGCTCGACCCGCGATGACCAGCGGCTCGGCTATGAAGTATTGGCCTCAATAAAGAAGTGGTCGGGGAAAATTCTGGCTTGAACTCAGGTGTACGTGCAAAACCTTTCTCCCTACACCATGTGCATTGACCGCCGGCAACAATTGGGTCGAATCTATCCAGTAACCCCCGAGGAGAAGGCTGCAGGTGAGCGTCCGGTGACCACTGCCCATGCCGTGACCCCAAGGTTGGCATTTGACTTCAGAGACTCGCCCTTGACGGAGGACTGGAGAGGAAGACTGTAGACCAAACTGGAAGAACGACGGGGGGTGTTCTCCATAAGTGATATGGATGTGGGGTGCAGTCGCAGCGCCCGCCACACCATTCGATTGAGCAACACCGCACCGTTCCGGGAACGTTCTCGCCACATAGCACCCAGAGACGTGGAAGAGGTGAGGAGACTACTAGCCGAAATGGAGGAAGCTGGTATCATTCAAGGGTCACGCAGTCCCTATGCTTCACCCATCGTGGTGGTTCGCAAAAAGAATGGGACCGTACGTCTCTGCGTAGACTATAGGACATTGAACAATCGTACGGTACCTGATTAGTACACCCTTCCACGCATCGGGGACCTCTTGAATGCCTTGATGGGAAGTAAATGGTTCAGTGTACTAGATTTGAGGTCAGAGTATTATCAGGTACCCATGGATCTGAAAGATCAGGAGAGAACGGCCTTCTTCTGCCCGCTAGGGTTCTACAAGTTCACCCATATGCCGCAAGGGATATGCGGGGCTCCTGCTACCTTTCAAAGGTTAATGGAAAAGACACTGAAGACCTGAACCCGCAAGAATGCTCGGTGTAACTGGACGACATTATAGTGTTCGGGAAGATGCTAGAGGAGCATGAGGAGTGGCTGATGAAGGTGTTGGATCGACTTCAAAAGGAGGGGCTTAAACTGTCCCTGGATATGTGCAAATTCTGTCCCACGTCCGTGACATACTGCTGCGGCAGCTTTTAATCTAACGTTCGCCGGGAGCTGGCCGGGAGCGCCGTGGGTCTGCTCTCTGTTTAAAAACGGATTTTCCAGCGCGGCGGCCGCTTCAATAGATAAGTGCTAATGGGGTTTACTATTGAAAGCGCCCGAGGCACGGGAAAACCGGCCGGTTCTCGGCCGACGACTGCCGCGCGCCGCCAGCGCTATTTTTAAAATGCGGGGGCAGATGCATTAGGTTTAGCCTGGTCGCCTCTGTATGTGGGTCACATTGTATCAGCTGAAGGGATATCCACTGACCCAGGGAAGATAGAGGCAGTGGTGAATTGGCCCCGGCCCAACAACGTCCAAGAACTTCGATCCTTCCTGGGGTTCTGCGGCTACTACCGGCGATTCGTGGAGGGCTACTCAAGCAAAGCTAAGCTCCTGAATAATCTCTTAAAAATCTATCCTGAGGACATTGGCAGGAAAACCACTACCGCACAAATGCCATATGGAGAGAAATGGACCTCTGCTTGTGAGCAAGCGTTCTTGAAATTGAAAACCAGCCAAGTGCTGGCCTATGCCAACCCCTACCGAGAATACGTTCTACAAGTGGATGCCAGCTTCAGTGGCCTGGGAGCAGTGTTGCACCAGAAACATGACACAGGGCTCCGCCCGGTGGCGTATGCGAGTCGAAGCTTGACTCCAAGCGAACAGAACTATCCCGTCCATAAGTTGGAGTTCCTAGCCCTCAAATGGGCCGTAGTGGACAAGCTACACGATTACTTGTATGGGGTACAGTTTGAAGTCAGGACAGATAACAACCCAATGACTTACATCAACACGTCCGCCAAATTGGATGAGACGGGTCACCGGTGGTTGGCGGCGCTGGCCAACTATCGGTTCAACCTTAAGTATAAACCAGGGCTCACTAACATAGGGGCCGATGCTTTGTCACGGAGACCGGGGCTTCACCCTAGCATGGATGAGGAGGTATGGGAGGAAATTCCGGGGCCTGGCATACGTGCTCTATGTTCACTAGCAGCAGTGGTCAACGACCAGGTAGCGTTCTCGGAGCTAAGAGTAGCTAAGAGTAGCTGATTCATTAGCGTGTCAAAGATAAAATCATCTCCTGAAAGAATTGGTGCAACGCCAGATTCAAGACCAAGTGGTGGAACTAGCTCGCCAAGCTCTGCAGCAAGAGAACCCCTCTATTCTTAAGCAAGCCCCCAGAGAACTGGTGAAACTATTGTTGAATGAGTTCAGAAAGTTCGAACTGGACAATTGCCTATTGTATCAGGTCATTCCATACCACAATCATCCTGACCAGCGACAACTATTCTTGCCTAAAAGTCTGAGAAATATGGTCCTCCGGGCCCTACACGATGATCATGGCCATCTGGGTGTTGATAAAATGTTCGGGTAACTCCGTACCGGTTCTATTGGCCAAGAATGAGAGAATCGGTGGAAATGCATTGCCGACGGTGTACCCGCTGTATACAGAGGAAAACACTCCCCACTCGGGCGGCCCCCATGGCCCATCTGAAAAGCTCTGGTCCTATGGATTTGGTGTGCATGGATTTCTTGTGTATCGAGCCAGAAACTCGGGGCATCGGTAACGTACTAGTGTTTACAGACCACTATACAAGATACGCCCAAGCGTTCCCCACCAAAGATTAACGGGCGGTGACCGTGGCTAGAGTATTGTGGGAGAAATACTTAATTCATTATGGATTACCGAACGACTACACTCGGATCAAGGCAGGGATTTCGAGAGTACTCTAATTAGAGAACTGCTGAAGTTGTTAAATATAGCTAAGTCACGAACTACCCCGTACCACCCCGAAGGGGATGCTATGCCTGAACGGTTCAACTGAACACTACTTGACATGCTGGGGACCTTAAAAGGCTCTCAGAAGACTGAGTGGAGCAAGCATGTGGAGATGCTGGTGCATGCCTATAACTGTACTTGACACAAGTCGAGCTAGGGTATACTCCGTATTTCTTGATGTTTGGGAGAGAAGATAGGCTGCCCCTGGATGTGTGACTACGGATATCTACCGATGGGGTATCCAACAGGACGCACTTTCAAAATGTACAAAAGTTACAGGACAGTCTGCAGCAGGCCTATAAATTGGCTAAAAAGGCGCCGGCGCAATTAAATGCGAGTAACAAAAGGCGCTACGATCACAAGGTGCGACATAAAGAGATTCGCCCGGGGGATGCTGTTCTCCTTCGTAATTTGGGCATTCCCGGAAAGCAGAAACTGGCTGATCGGTGTATGAGGTGGAATCACAGATGCCTGGCCTCCCGGTATACCTCATCAAGGACTCCGAAGGACGGGTAAAGGTATGGCATAGGAATCATCTGCTCCCCATACCGCAAATAGGGGACAACGAATTGGAACTACCCACTGTTTCAATTGATGGAGAAGCTGAAAGTACAGAGGATGGCCCAGAGACTGTAATAATTGCCACCTCTGAGAATTCTATGGAGGGAATCTCTCAAAGGGGCCTTCCGGCCGTGGGGGCATCTCCCGAAGGAGCTACGGGTAAAGAGCCCCTTGGTCCAACGACAGATACGCTGACTCCCGTGAGCAAGCCACTAGACCCGCAGAGCCTGTGCTTTGTGCCCCAAAAAGACTTTGTAGACTTATCAAGCCCCTCAAGGGCCGAATTGGAAATGCCAAACGAGACTTACTACTCCCCCGAGGATGTAGCTGAAGAGCAACTTCGCCGAAGCCAAAGAACTGGTCAACCTCCAATGAGGATGGCTTATGATAAATTCGGGGCACCCCATTATGAGGCTCAGCAGTGGGCTCGCAGCCGAGTGCATTCTGTTGCTGTAATGTTCAATGAAATGTGAAATTTGATCTAGAAGAAATAAGTAAGATCACGTTTATATTGTATCATTTTTATTATATAATGTTCTGTGTATAGTTACGTAAGTTGACCCAAGCGGGGCCATTGGATTCTGCAAGGGGGAGAATGTAGGGATGTGCTAAATACCTCAGGTGGTTGCAGTGAGGACTCGGATAGAGTGGTGCAGGTTCCGCGGCGGCCCGTCAGTATAGGGCGCCGCCATGTTATTGCGCAACCTTTCAGAGGGCACTGATAGAGCGGAGAGGTCGCGCATGCGCGGTGTAAGCGCGCGAACGACGGACCAATAGGGAAAAGGCTCCATTAGCAAACTACAACTCCCATGAGCTCTGGGACAGCCAGCTGATGTCAGGAGCCAATCAGAAGGCTAGGATTACGGGAGGAGGAAAGGGAAGCATGGGGGAGAGACCACGCTAGGCAGAGGGGATCCGGAAGGTAAAGGAGGAGGGTGTGTGCGTGCAGGGGGTCCATGACTCACCTGCATAGGCTAGCTTTACCCCGCAGGCCCTTAGGAAAACCCCTGAGACACATAGCGGTAGCGATCAGTCACCTTACTGTGTAGACAGTTAGGGACAAGTGTGCGGAGCAAGTTGGTGGTGAGCTGTTTGGGACCAGACAGCTGCACAGTGGACATCAAAGACAAGCAGAGGATTCGTCTGATCCTTTTCGAAGTTGTTACCGGTCACCGCCATGACCGGAAGGTATTTACAGCAAGTGCACCAACACCGGTCAACAGGTGCTGATCCCGCCTTAGGCGTAACTCTTTGGGGACACTTTAGAGTGTCAGAAAGAGGGCTACATCTTTATTTACTCTCTTTGTGACAGCATACATTCTGTGGGACCAGGAGAAGGGTTATGTGTAGCTCGAGGCCCTACTGTAGTCCAGTTAAACTTATGGTGTTTTACCACTGGCTGAAGGTGGGATAGTGATTTCTTTTATTAATTTTGCTGTTTCGTCTTGTTTTTAATTGATGTAATAAAACATATGGTATTTTCCTTGTTTGGTTAAGCTGGGGCAATATTTTTCAGTATTGTAGCATACTGTACATTCTGATGGAGCTACACACATGGGGGAGCCCCCGCACAGCTGAAGAGGTGTAAAGGTGAGGTGCTCACTAGGTAAGGCACAATTGCATAGACTCTGAGAAAAGGTGAACCTAGTAAACGAGCACTCAGTCACAGAGATGATATGATGTTGTATTTAAAAAAATGCTTTAATGTCATCAGCGAATATAAAATATAGGGGTTTAAAATCGAACAGCACTGACTGTGACTGTAATCAGAGTGACATTGCTGTATCAGCTCTGTTGATATACACTATGGTAGATTCATGACAGATCATCAGAATCTCATGCTGAATATACCAGCCTATTGAAGGATAGAGTAAAGGGGCCAGTTGATTTACACTGCTGTAGAATAAACTGGTTCTGCAGCTAGTGGTATCTGCTCGTGGTAAATCCCAGATATCCAATATACTTGTTACTGAGTGGATATGAGCTGAGGTTTAAGAGCTAACCTGCTCAAACCACAGTTAATGGTGAAGGCAGGTATCCCTCAGAGACTAAGGAAAGGTATGTGTGGCAACCAGCAATTGTGCAATGTCCAAAAGGTGTTTGGATACCTCTAGGCAGAAAATTGTTCTCCGTAGGGGGAGCAACAACCACTGTTCCGTCAGCAGGGATTTGAATTATATTCACGCCTGCGGAAGGTTAATATGAAGAAGCAGCTTGTAGATGGATCACATGTAAGGATCAGAGGCAGTGAGTGACTTGAGGTGAGACAGTGTCCCTGTATGTGGGATAAGTGAATGCCTGCTGCATAGAACAGCAGCCCAATAGCCCGATGTGAGTGAGTGGCTATGCTGTCAGACTACTGATGATTAATATCCAATCACCCAATAGTCCACAGCTGGCAATTGGAGCCATTAGAGCGGATCTGCTGCAAGTAAATAATGCTGTGAGTAGGTTAGAGTGAGTATATGCGCTATAACCGGCTTTGTGCAGAGACCACCAGAGGTGGGTAGAAAGTTATCTGTTGATTGCCAGAAACTAATAACACTATCTCATAGTGCACTGTCCCCTACATCAGCATTGATCATAATATATCAATGTCGGTGTGCTCGAGGGCATGCCTGTATCCAAAAAACAGCAGTGAGAGAGCATCAATTAGGTCCCTTATGATAGAAGATCCTGCGATGCTAATCACTGCACGCAGGATCGTGATAGGGATAGATTGTAGAACACTGGGACTCCACAACATAGAACCAATATCATTAAGTGTTGCGGTCACAATGTTAGCGTCCCGCGTGTGTAGGAGAGTGTGGCGGACACGCGCGTTTCACGTTGGAACGCTTTTTCAGGGCACGGAACTCGTAGGGGGAGGTCCCATTGGGTTAGTGAGGGTTTTTATAGTCACTGTTAATTTAGCTGTCAAGGTTAACCCCTGAGTTTCTGGATCTGAGCAGACGGTAGGTTCCCATTATAATAATGCACTGATAGTGGTCAGATATTAAGCAGCTCAAATTGCCAGACTCTAAAGCCCTCTGCTAAATGCATAAAGTATATCTGCAAATAAAGCATTGGGGCTGAGTATCAGTGGCAGAGTAAATGTATTATTGAGTTGTGGATACCTCAAATAGATAGGGGTTAAAACCTTATCAAGGTCTTACTTTCGTTAATGTGTGTGTGATGGTTAGTCACTATGATGACATATTAAATAGGGATAGCGCTGATTTGAACAACCCCTAGTTGATATAAATTATCAACGACAAATATAGATGCACAGTCAGGAAATCCTGTGTAGATGTTTCCAGGCATCATGAAAGCAGAGGTCCAAGGTGTATACTGCAGTATGTTAAAACAGTCTAGTCTGAGATAGGTGGATGTGATATTTAAACGCATCTATGTGTTCCAAAGGATGATTCAGATAAAGGGGCTGAAGACGAACCCCTCATTAAGTCCTGATGGATTTAATGTTCCCAAAGTGTAAATCCATCTGGATACTATTTTTAGAAGTTCAGTATCCCAATCCCCCCAAATGGTGATATATTGAGTGCAATATAGCGTTCGTGTGATCCCTGATGCAGAAACCCACTATTTGGAGTTTCGAAACACGTTGAAGGTTTTTTGGCATTGCAGGGACACCGTAGCAGTGAGATACAGGAGGTGACATCAGCGGAGGAGCCGATCGACCAGACTCTGGCAGCAGCTGACACTGAGTATTGAAGGCAATTTTTCCCACTGCGTCTGGCTTATTTCACCCCACGGCGAGCGGTTTACCTGGCGAGAAAGACCTTAAAACAAATGTGCATGTCCTAGTCACCTTTGGTGAGTAGGATTTCAATTTGATCAAGGCGGAGCAAGTCCATTCCTCATAGTGCAGACGCACAGGAAAATTTTACATTGGCATCCATTGATATATGTTTGTCATATTATTATATTATGTTTTATTTAATTGTTTAATTGTTTTATGTGTTAATTGTTTTATTAAATTTGCTCCATTATATTTAGCCATTTTTGTACCTGGGTAATGCACTATTGCAGTTTTCTTTTGTATGTTTTGTCTTTTTCTTGAGGTAACTGTCAAAGAAAAGAACTTTATCCACGACCACATCCATATCCTTACCTCAGCGCAACAGGAAGTTCTTTTCATCCATCCCAATCCCCCCGTCTGATGCCAGTGGAGAAACGATCTATTCCAATGAAGCATATTGCCTTCATGTAACGCTGTGCTCACCACTGACAAGGAGGGACCCCGAAATTGAGGTGAGATGGGTAACAACTGCACCCACAGCTACGGGGACATGCCTGGAAAGTGGAAAATAGGCGTCTGGAACCATCTGGGAGTATAAGATAGAGTAAGATACTCGCCAGAAGAGAAGGGAGGTTCCAGAAGATAGTTGGTACCGAGAGCCTGGGGGCCAGAGCCGGAAGGTAGGTCAGAATCTGCAAGTCGAGGTAAAGGGGTTCGGGGAGTCCAGGAAGTCAGGGTGCAGGCCAAGGGTCGAAGTCCAGAGCGGGTCCACAGCTAAGCCTGTTCGGAACACAAGGGATCACTAGAAAAGACAAAGAGACAAGGAACTGAGGCAGGCACGACCGTGGGTAACACAGGTCACACAAAGCTATGCTCAGCCAAAGAAGAAATGGCTGAGCAAGGTATAAATAGGAAGAAGAACAAATAGGGAGAGGGGGAGTGATGAGGGAGTGGCCCCAGGGAAGATAGGGATTGGTGGGGACAAGATTGCCACAGCTGTGCTGGATGTGAGGCTTGTGGGCGGTGCACGCGCATCAGGCGTGTGTGCCGCATGGGACAGGAACGCGCGGCCTCAGCTGGGGGCGGGAACTACTCCTATGGGAGGACGTAACAGTCCTGGTTCGTGCGCGCGCATGCGCGCTTTCATCCACCACCGCGGGGAGTGAAGTGGAAGGAGGTGCGCGCGGCCTGAGCAGGGGACGGGAGTTCATCCCGCGAGAGGGCAGAGGAGTCCCTGTGTGTGCGCGTGGCCTGAGCAGGGGACGGGAGTTCATCCCGCGAGATGGCAGAGGAGTCCCTGTATCTGCGCGCGCATGCGCGCGTCCTGAGGCAACCGCGGGAACCTGAGGGGCAGGAGAAGGGTCCCGCTCGCGGCAGTGATTCTGTGGGGCCGGGGAGCATTGGGTGTGTTGCGGCAAGGGAGGAACCCTCTTTAGGAGAGGTGTTCCCCGAAGTCTTACAGTACCCCCCCGAAGTCTTACAGTACCCCCCCTTTGAAGAGCGGCCTCAGGACGACTCCAATATGGCTTTTGGGGGAATTTAGAGTGAAAGAGTCTCAGCAGTCTGGGAGCATGAATTTGATGGTAGGGTACCCAAGATCTTTCCTCTGGGCCAAAGCCCCTCCAGTGAACCAGGTACTGCACCGAACCCCTTGTCCTCCTGGAATCCAGAATTGACTGAATCTCAAATTCCTCCTGCCCCTGAACTATGACTGGTTTAGGGTCAATCGGTGTCCTGTGGAACCGCGGACTCTGGAACACAGGTTTCAGCAGTGACACGTGGAAGACAGAGGGTATATTCATGGATGGAGGAAGTTCCAGACGATATGCCACAGGATTTATCCGTTCCACTACAGAGAATGGGCCCAAGTACCTGGGAGCCAGCTGTGGCTTGGAGTCTTCAGTCTAATGTTCTTGGAGGAAAGCCAGACCTTATCCCCTGGCTTGAAGACTGGTGCCTGACGGCGTGAAGATCTGCCTGTGCCTTTTGTCTGTGGATTGCCTTTCTCAAAGCCTCTTGAATCTTTCTCCAGGATTCCTGAAGATCCTTGATTCGGTCATCAGCCGCTGGAACCCGGAAGAAACTGAGGTGATGGGCAGCTGACCTGGGTGAAAACCACAATTAATGTAATAAGGGGATTTCAGCGTAGAGCTGTTCTTTAGAGAATTATAGGAGAACTCTGCCCACAGAAGTAAATCTACCCAATTATCCTGGCTGTCCGCGATGAAGCATCGGAGGTATTGCTCCAGCGTCTGGTTTGTTCTCTTGGTTTGCCCATTAGTTTGGGGATGATACCCGGAAGAAAAATGGAGGGTGATATCCATCCTGCGAGCGAAGGCCCGCCAAAATTTTGAGACAAATTGTGTACCTCGATCGGATACGATGGAGAGAGGAACTCCGTGAATGTGGAATATCTCCCTAACAAAAATGTCTGCCAAAGAAGTGGAATTGGGTAGGCCTTTGAGAGGAACGAAATGAGCCTGTTTGGAAAAACGATCCACGACAACCAAAATGGTGTTCATCCCTTTAGAGGTTGGAAGTTCCACCACAAAGTCCATGGACAGATGACTCCATGGGCGTTCTGGTATAGGGAGGGGTTGTAGAAGGCCGTACGGCTTTTTACGAGCGGTTTTAACCTGGGCGCAAAATGGACAGGTTTTTACGTACTCCGAAATGTCCTGCAACATGGTTGGCCACCAAAAGGTACGACCAATGAGGTCCGAAGTCCTATCAATGCCTGGATGACCGGCTGACCTAGAAGAATGACCCCACTCAAGAATCTTCTTAAGGAAGAGTGGAGCTGCATACAGACGGCCGACCGGCACCTTAAGGCCCCCTGCGAGGTTAGATTGTGCTGCCATGACCTGATCCAGGATATCGAAAGAGTTGGCCGAAATTATATATTTAGAGGGTAAGATAGTTTTGAGATAACTTCGGAATTGTCCTCAGACAGGAATTGACGTGAAAGTGCATCTGCCTTTTGATTCTTTGAGCCAGGAATGTAAGATATGAGATAATTAAATCTCGAAAAGAAAAGAGACCATCGAGCCTGACGTGCCCCAAGGCGACATGCACTCTCAATGTAAAGCAAATTTTTATGATCAGTAAAGATTGAAATGGGGGTCTATGTTCCCTCCAGAAGATGTCTCCATTCGTGAAGGGCGAGTTTAATCGCCAGGAGCTCTCTGTTTCCAACGTCATAGTTCCGTTCTGCCGAAGAATTTTTTTTTGAAAAGAACCCACAGGGATGAAGTTTGGCCTGTGGGGACTGTCTCTGAGAGAGAATGGCTCCGGCACCGATGTCGGATGCGTCTACCTCTAAAGTAAAGGGAAGCACGGGGTCAGGATGATGCAAAATAGGAGCAGAAGCGAAAGATTTTTTGAGGGAGTCGAAATCTTGGAGAGCTGCAGGAGACCAAACTGCTGTGTTAGCTCCCTTTTTGGTAAGGGCAGTAATGGGAGCCAGGATAGAAGAAAAATTCTTGATGAATTTACGATAGTAATTCGCAAATCCCAAGAATCGCTGTATGGCTTTCAGGGAAGTGGGTTGTGGCCATTCTAAGACAGCTTTATGTTTGACTGGGTCCATAGAGAAGCCAGTGCTAGAAATAATGTATCCAAGAAAGGGAATGGAAGAAAGATGAAAAGAACATTTCTCTAGCTTAGCGTAGAGATGGTTCTCCAGAAGGCGGGACAAGACTAATTGCGTGTGCTGAATGTGGTCAGAGAGAGATTTAGAAAAGATAAGGATATCGTCAAGGTATACGATAACGAAGCTGTCGAGAAGATCGCGGATGATCTCGTTGACAAACTCCTGGAAGACCGCTGGGGCATTGCACAAGCCGAAAGGCATAACTAAGTATTCATAATGCCCATCCCGGGTGTTAAAGGCGGTCTTCCACTCGTCGCCCTGACGGATACGGACAAGGTTATAGGCTCCACGGAGATCAAGTTTGGAAAAAATTGTTGCCCCCTGTAGGCGATCGGAGAGTTCGGAAATGAGTGGCAGGGGAATCTTATTATGTCCTCTGTAGTCAATACAGGGACGCAAGGAGCCATTCTTTTTCTTAACAAAAAAAAGTCCAGCTCCAGCTGGCGATGAAGAATTACAAATGAACCCATTCCTCAAGTTATCCTGGATATACTCGGCCATGGCCTTGGTCTCGGGTATGGATAGGGGGTAAGAACGGCTCTTGGGTAGGGCAGCACCGGGAAGAAGGTCAATAGGACAGTCAAAGACTCTATGGGGGGGTAACACTTCGGAACGCACCTTATCAAAAACGTCCACCAGGTCCCAGTAGACCGATGGGAGAGAAGTTTTAGACTCCGCGGATAAATCCACTCCGGCTAACATCTGTTTGGGGGGGAAGACAGGTCTTGAGGCTTTGGGGGCTCCAACTTATGGGTTCTTTATTAACCCAATCCAGTTGTGGGTTGTGTAATTGCAACCAGGGGAGTCCCAGAATCACATCTACCGATGGAGTATGGATTACGTCCAAGATAATCTTCTCTTGGTGACCGTCCTCCGTGGAGAGGGATAGAGAGCAAGTCTCCAGGGAAATAAAAACTGGTTGGAGTGGACGCCCGTCTATGGCCTCCAGACCAACTGGAACAGCTTTAGATCGGAAGGGAATCTTATTCCTATAGGCAAAACTCTGATCAATAAAGTTTCCCTGAGACCCGGAATCTATGAATGCGGAGGCGGGGATCAGGGAATTATTCCAGACCAGAGAGATAGGCAGCATTATTCTGGTGGGAAGTTTTTTAGGAGAAGAAAGAGAGGAAGAGATTACACCCAACGAGACCCTATTGGATTTTGGCGTTTCCCGGACACAGAGGACAGCTTGCCAGAAGATGACCGGAATGACCGCAATAATGGCAAAGCCCACCATCTCATCGGCGTTGTCTCTCAGACGCGGATAGCCCATGACCTCCGAGCTGCATAGGTTCGGGCTCATCCATGGGTTGGCAAACGTAAGGGACAAGGTTGCGGCTGGTAGACCGAGGGGAAGTGGTGCGAGGAAGAGCCCATTCAAGTCTTCTTTCTCGTAAACGCTGGTCCACGCGGATGCAGACTGCAATGAGCTCCTCCAATCTGGTGGGTCTCTCCATGGTGGCCAGCTGGTCCTTAATGGCGTCAGACAGACCTTGCCAAAAAGCTGCGGAGAGTGAGCTATCAGTCCAGGAGGTCTCCGCCGCGATGGTCCGGAAGTCCAAAGCGTACTCGGCGACAGGATGAGTACCCTGGGAAATATGAAAAAGAGAGGAATCCGCCGTAATCTGGCGATCAGGTGTATCAAATACTTCCCTGAATTCCTGAAGAGAGCGAGGTTAATCACGCGTCATGGCAGGATCCCGCTCCCAGATGGGGGATTCCCAGGCTAGGGCCTTTCCGTTCTAAAGGGTTATAATATAAGCCACCCTTAAGGATGCGGTAGGAAAGCTCGATAGGGATAATTCAAATTGAATCTCGCACTGATTAAGAAACCCTCTGCACTCGTGGGGGTCCCCGCATAGCGATTGGGGGCTGGGAGACGAGGATCTAAAGCCACAGAGGAACCCGGAGAGGGAAACGCTGCAGCTGCCATGGCAGAGGGACCTGGGGTATGCTGCAATGAGGAGAGTCTTGAGAGTTCCAGCGTCATGGCGGCAAGCTGCGTCTCTAGCTGGAAAAGTCACTGCATGGGGCTTGGTTGCTCCACCTCTTCGGGGTCCATGTCTGTGGGGCTGAGCATAATGTAATGCTGTGCTCACCATGGACAAGGAGGGACCCCGAAACTGAGGTGAGATGGGTAACAACTGCACCCACAGCTACGGGGACACACCTGGAAAGTGGAAAATAGGCGTCTGGAACCATCTGGGAGTATAAGATAGAGTAAGATACTCGCCAGACGAGAAGGGAGGTTCCAGAAGATAGTTGGTACCGAGAGCCTGGGGGCCAGAGCCGGAAGGTAGGTTGGAATCTGCAAGTCGAGGTAAAGGGGTTCGGGGAGTCCAGGAAGTCAGGGTGCAGGCCAAGGGTCGAAGTCCAGAGCGGGTCCACAGCCAAGCCGGTTTGGTACACAAGGGATCACTAGAAAAGACAAAGAGACAAGGAACTGAGGCAGGCACGACCGTGGGTAACACAGGTCACACAAACCTATGCTCAGCCAAATAAGAAATGGCTGAGCAAGGTATAAATAGGAGGAAGAACCAATAGGGAGAGGGGGAGTGATGAGGGAGCGGCCCCAGGGAAGATAGGGATTGGTGGGGACAAGATTGCCACAGCTGTGCTGGATGTGAGGCTTGTGGGCGGTGCACGCGCATCAGGCGTGTGCGCCGCATGGGAGAGGAATGCGCGGCCTCAGCTGGGGGCGGGAACTACTCCTATGGGAGGACGTAACAGTCCTGGTTCGTGCGCGCGCATGCGCACTTTCATCCACCACCGCAGGGAGTGAAGTGGAAGGAGGTGTGCGCGGCCTGAGCAGGGGATGAGAGTTCATCCCGCGAGAGGGCAGAGGAGTCCCTGTGTGTGCGTGCGGCCTGAGCAGGGGACGGGACTTCATCCCGTGAGAGGGCAGAGGATTCCCTGTGTGTGTGCGCTCATGCGCGCTTCCTGAGGCAACCGCGGGAACCAGAGAGGCAGGAGAAGGGTCCCGCTCATGGCGGTGAGTCTGTGGGGCCGGGGAGCACCGGGTGTGTTGCGGCAAGGGAGGAACCCTCTTTAGGAGAGGTGTTCCCCCGAAGTCTTACACTTCAGGTCAACATTTTGGCACCTATTGACATGATTGGCCACAGGGGTCATTAGTTCATTACGTATAGACCCTATGTGTTCTAGTATGCGTGTTTTGAATTGGCAGCATGTCTTGCTCACATATTTTTTGCCACATGTGCAGACCCCCATGTAGATCACTGCTGTGGTGTTACAGTTTATGAACTTCCGTATCTGATATTGCTTTGAGTTGTTGAAGTTACTGAACATTTTGGACACAGTGATATATTGGCAAGCCTTGCATCTTTGACAGCGGAAAGAACCCTCTACACGTCGTGGTAGCCAAGTAGCTGCTGAACCCCCCCCCCCCCCCCCGTGTGGTGGCAATGGACCAGGTAATCTTTCAAATTCCTGGCCCGTCTGCTTACCATGGAGGGATAGGGAGGTATAGATTCCCTTAGGTCCTCGTCGGCCCTTAGGTTATGCCAATGTTTCTGTAAGACTTCCTTAGCAACTTTCCGTTGTTTGTTGAAGGTACTTATAAACCTCACTATTTTCTGATCTGTTTTAGTTGGGTTGCTGTTGACCAGCTCAGATCTTGATTTGTACTTAGCTCGTTTATAGGCATTCTTTATAATTTTTTGGCTGTAACCTCTTGCTGCAAAATGGTTCTTCATGTCAATTGCCTGTAGTTCAAAGTCCTTATCATCACTGCAGTTCCTCCTTAACCTGAGGAACTGACCCACTGGTATCCCTTCAATCAGTGACCTTGGGTGATGGCTACTGGCCAGCAGAATGCTGTTAGTGGCAGTGCTTTTGCGGTAAATTGTGGTTTCCAGTTGGCCATTTTTACCTTTGGAGATTGACAAGTCGAGAAAGCAGATTTTCTCAATACTATACTCTAGGGTTAGGCATAGGTTGAGGTCATTGATGTTAAGAATCTCAATGAATTGCTTGAGCATAGCCTCTGACCCCCGCCACACTATGAGCACACCGTCAATAAAATGAAGCCACAGTTCTACATGTGTAGTGAGAAATTCCAGGTCCTCAGAAAACACTACCTCTGATTCCCACCATCCCAGATACAGGTTAGCGTAAGTAGGGGCACATTTAGTGCCCATAGCCGTACCCTGTATCTGGTGGTAGATGATGTTATTGAACCAGAAGTAGTTTCTCCGTAGCACAAATTGCAAGAGTTCCACAGTGAAATTGTTATGGTTTTGATACCATTGGCTTCGTGTGTTACGAAAATATTGGACTGCCCTGATACCCTGATCATGTTTAATGCTGGAGTATAATCCCTCCACATCAAGAGTGACCAGGATACAGCCTTCTGCTACTGTGATGCCTTCTAATCTCTTAAGGACATCTTTAGTGTCCTTTATAAATGAAGGCAGGGTAGTGACAAAGGGTCTCAACACTTTATCCACGTATGAACTGGCATTTTCCGTCAAATTGCCAATCCCAGAGACTATTCGTCTCCCAGGTGGCGATGTTTTGTTTTTGTGAACCTTCGGAAGGCTGCAAAAAGTGGCAATCTTTGGTGTTCTGACCAGGATTTAGTTATACTCTTTTTCTGAGATCAATTTTTGTGTTAAACCCCTATTGAGTATGTTAATCAACTCTTTATTGAATTTCAATGTGGGGTCTACATAGCATGCCCGGTCAGATAATATCCTTGTGTTCTCTTTTACATAGTCCTCAGATTTCATAATTACAAGATTGCCACCTTTGTCCGATGGCTTGATGACGATGTTCTTGTCATCAGCCAGTTCTGTAAGGGCTTGTTTTTCACTCCCGTTCATGTTATCAATTCTCCTTGTCCATGGTAACGACTCAAGGCCTTTAGAACCATATTTACAAATGTGTCAATGTGGTAATATTGGTCCCCATAGGGCATAGATTTGGATTTAGGCCTGAGGTCAGTGAAGGGCCCTTCCCCTGGAGGTCTTTCTGATTCAGCCATAAGGGCTAATAGGTCATCCAAAACTTCAGTTTCCCTGGCATCAGGGACTGGGACACCATCACGGATCGCTATTCTCCTCTCCCTAGATCTGTACTTTTTTTGTAATTTTAATTTTCGGGCGAACAGGTTTACATCTTTTACCCATTCGAAGATGTTCATATTGCTAGATGGGGAAAAGGATAAACCCTGTTTTAGGACTTTAATGTGATTTTCATCAAGTATCTTCTCCGAAAGGTTGATGATTTGTAGTTTGTCAGACTCTAGTAACCTTGGTAACCTTTTGTCTTTTTGTTTATGTTTTTGTTTTTGTAGTTTGTGTTCCCGCTTATTAAAGCCCACACCTTTCCCTCTCCTTGTTTTTCTTTTGCTCGTGCCCCTTTGGGTCATCTTTGCTCTAAAAAAGAAACCTGGGGGAGATAGTGAGCTATAGATGTTCTGGTTCCAGATGTACTGCTCTCTGATGCAGCAGGTCTCTCATCTTCACTTTCCGACACCTCCCACTCTGTCGAAGTGTCCTGGGTGTTGGGTTTAGTTCTTGGAGTTTTACCTTTAGAGGTAAATTTATATCCATGGGCGTCCGCAGGGGGGGGAAAGGGGGGGCGCTTGCCCCCCCCCTGGATCCTGGGCCGCCAACAGCGGGAAACAGAGTGCACTGGCGTGACAGGATTTATCGCGCTCTTCTGCAAAAAAAAAAAACCTCCCTTGTCTCCTGATTGGCTGGCGCATGTTGGCACACTGCCAGGATTTTTTTTTTTTTGTCCCTCGCAACTCTATCTCAGCGGTGCGCAAAACTGGGGGGCGCCAAATTATTTAGGGGGGGGGGCGCAGCCTGTGCGGCGAAACCTTGGGGCAGAGCAGAGCAGAGCAATGCCAGGCAGAAGATCCGTGCTGTGTTTCCCTGTGCTTGCAGAGGGGGCGGGGCGTCCCTCTGCACACAGACACAAGCCCTCCTCTTCCTGGCTTTACTGGAGCCGAGCAAGCAGTACAGGTGTGTGTGTGTGTGTGTGTGTGTGTGTGTGTGTGTGTGTGTGTATATATATGTATAGTGATGTCACTGTGTGTGTGTGTGTGTATATATATGTATAGTGATGTCACTGTGTGTGTGTGTGTGTGTATATATATGTATAGTGATGTCACTGTGTGTGTGTATATATATGTATAGTGATGTCACTGTGTGTGTGTGTGTGTGTGTGTGTGTGTGTGTGTGTGTGTATATATATGTATAGTGATGTGTGTGTGTGTGTGTGTGTATATGTATAGTGGTGTGTGTGTGTGTGTGTATATATATGTATAGTGATGTGTGTGTGTGTATATATGTATAGTGATGTGTGTGTGTGTGTGTATATATGTATAGTGATGTGTGTGTGTGTATGTATAGTGATGTGTGTGTGTGTGTATATATATATGTATAGTGATGTTTGTGTGTGTGTGTGTGTATAGTGATGTGTGTGTGTGTGTGTGTGTGTGTGTGTGTGTGTGTATATATATGTATAGTGATGTCACTGTGTGTGTGTGTGTGTGTGTATATATATGTATAGTGATGTCACTGTGTGTGTGTGTGTGTGTGTGTATATATATGTATAGTGATGTCACTGTGTGTGTGTGTGTATATATATGTATAATGATGTGTGTGTGTGTGTGTGTGTGTGTATATATGTATAGTGATGTGTGTGTGTGTGTATGTATAGTGATGTGTGTGTGTGTGTGTGTGTGTATATATGTGTGTGTGTGTGTGTGTGTGTGTGTGTATATATGTGTGTGTGTGTGTGTGTGTGTGTGTGTGTGTGTGTGTGTGTGTGTGTGTGTGTGTGTGTGTGTGTGTGTGTGTGTGTGTGTGTGTGTGTGTGTGTGTGTGTGTGTGTGTGTGTGTGTGTGTGTATATATATATATATATATATATATATATATATATATATATATATATATATATATATATAATGTGTAGTGATGTGTGTGTTTTGTGATTGAATGTGTGCTGTGATTGTGTGTGGTGTGGGGGGTGTTGTTTGTGTTGTGATTGATTGTGTGCTTGGCGAGACAAACAAAATTGACATTGAAGCATGCTCAGCAGCAGTCAATGCGCACAACCCCACAGCCACACACAAACACACAAACACAGAAATAGCCCTGATCCATACCCCCCACTCGTGCTTGCAAAATTATGCAGGACACCCTGTGCTCATGCTTGGAGAGTTGGTGATGTCACCACTCTCGGCGGCAGCGTGGACGCAGCCTAATTTTGCAAGCGCGAGCTGTTGAAACATATTTGTATTTACATTGTATATCGTTTAATAAAGGGGGGGGGTTCATGTGATTTTGATTACGTCAAGCAGGGGGGGCCCGAGAAATTAAATGGATGAAAAGGGGGGCTCGGCATAAAAAGTTTGCTCACCCCTGCGAGTCTATCTGACCTTGCATAGCGAGGCCTGCCCTTTCCTGCATGGAGCAAGTCAGGTGAGTACTGCTCCATGCCACTCTCGCTTCCCCCTTGTCCTCCTGCTCTGATTCCCCCCCCCCCTGCTCCGATCCCTCCCGTTCCAAAATCTTCCCCCTGCTCTGGTCCCCCCTGTTCTGATTCCCCCCCCCCCCCCCTGCTCCGGTCCCCCCTTCCCGTTCCGATTCCCTTCCTGCTCCGGGTCCCCCCTTCCCGTTCCGATTCCCCCCCCTGCTCCGATTCCCCCTTGTTGCGAGTGTCTGAGTTTGTGGCTGAGTGTGTGTCTGTGTGTGTGTGAGATCAGGGGGGGAGGGAATGAATGTGAGGAGGACGGATTCAGGGAGTGGGTTTGAGTCAGAGGGGCATAATTGATGGAGGGGGGAGAGTGAGGAGACGGGGTGTAATAGAGGAAGTGAGGAAGTGAGGGGTGAGGGGAGAGAGTGAATGAAGAAGAGGGGGTAAGAAAGAGATGGGGCTACACCTTGGGACTATCTGCATTAGAGTGGGGTGTGTGGTGTGTGGGGTGTGTGTGTGTCTGAGTCTGAGTGAGAGAGAGAGTCTGAGTGAGCGAGGGATTCTGAAGGGGAGGGAGTCTGAGGGGGGAGTCTGAGAGAGTCTGAGGGGGAGAGAGTCTGAGGGGGAGAGAATCTGAGGGGGAGAGAGAGAGTCTGAGGGGGAGAGAGAGAGTCTGAGAGGGAGAGAGAGAGTCTGAGAGGGAGAGAGAGAGTCTGAGAGGGAGAGTGAGAGTCTGAGAGGGAGAGTGAGAGTCTGAGAGGGAGAGGGAGAGTGAGAGTCTGAGAGTGAGAGTCTGAGAGGGAGAGTCTGAGAGGGAGAGTGAGAGTCTGAGAGGGAAAGTGAGAGTCTGAGAGGGAGAGGGAGAGTGAGAGTCTGAGAGTGAGAGTCTGAGAGGGAGAGTCTGAGAGGGAGAGGGACAGTCTGAGAGGGAGAGGGACAGTCTGAGAGGGAGAGGGAGAGTCTGAGAGGGAGAGTCTGAGAGGGAGAGGGAGAGTCTGAGAGGGCGAGTCTGAGAGTTTGAGAGGGAGAGTCTGAGAGGGAGAGTCTGAGAGGGAGAGTGGGAGAGGGAGAGTCTGAGAGGGAGAGGGAGAGTCTGAGAGGGAGAGTCTGAGAGGGAGAGTGAGAGGGAGAGTCTGAGAGGGAGAGGGAGAGTCTGAGAGGGAGAGGGAGAGTCTGAGAGGGAGAGTCTGAGAGGGGGAGAGTCTGAGAGGGGGAGAGTTTGAGAGGGGGAGAGTTTGAGAGGGGGAGAGTCTGAGAGGGGGAGAGTCTGAGAGGGGGAGAGTCTGAGAGAGGGAGGGTGTGTTTGTGTCTGTCTGTCTGTGAATGAATACAGACACCAACCCACAGTCAGTCAGTCACCCACCCAAGTGTCAGTCACACACGAGTCAGTCAGTCAAAGTGTCAGTCACCCACCCCGTCACCCCCCCCCCCCACAACCACTCTCTCTCTCTGTCTAGTTAACATTATGCCCCCCCCTGAAAACATTTCTGCGGACGCCCATGTTTATATCTATACATTTTCCCTGCTTTGTAATCATCTGAATCTCTCTGGAACTTTTTACGTTTGCGTTCTTTTAACTCACCCGTAAATCTCTCTATGTTACTCTTGAGTCGTTCTTCTAATTCTACAAATGTATCATTAGTTTTCCAAGTCTCCACTTTTTCCAACAGGATATCTAGATCAGGAAGGTATCATCACAACTGGACTAAAATGGCTATTTACAATATATATATATATATATATATATATATATATATATATATATATATATATATAGTGACAGAAACCAGGGGATGGTAATAAATTCCATATATAGGGCTCCCAGGATACTGAACACTTTCTATCCTGTTTGGCCTGGGAGTGCAGCCTCATAATACATGCACTCCATCCCACAGTTTGGCAAGTGCTGGAACTGAGGGATGAGGGATCCAGACCAGAGTTTGTCTGCTGCCTGATTTCTGTCACCTGTCATGCTAATTAGAAATCAGGTATTTAAGACTGATTTCCTGGTTCCTCTTCCCTCTCCCCAAGAGCCTGGAGACAGGAAGGCTGCTGGAAGCAGAGAGGGAAAAAGACTCTCCCCAAACAGGTTAAATCATTCTGTTCCTTTTTGTCTAAAACTGCAAAGTACCTTGTTTTGTTGTTGGAAGTGGAAAAGCCACTCCAACCCTTAGTCAGGGAAAACCTAAGTTAAGTTATTGCTCAGGTGAGCAGCTTTTTGTTTTACTGTGTTTCTGTTGTATGCACTGTGGCAGTCTCAGTGCCCGGGACTGAATAAACCAGGCATTGCCTGTTTAAAGGAACAGCATGTGACGCCTCATCATTTAACCTACCCTAAAAGACCGTGTTCTAACAGTCCCGGACAGACGGCGGAGCCCCGGAGTAAGCCGTTTGTCACAAAAAATATATATATATATATATATATATATATATATATATATATATATATAAATCCTGTTTAGACAAATACATCTCCTGCTTTAAAATAACATTTCACTTGATTTCACCTATGAAACCTTTGTTAATGTAATGTGACCCATACACGAGTCATATGTGTAATTGAGTATTTACTTCAGTTAACTTCATCTTATATCATCTTCATGGCAGCCACCCATTGCAGGCTTCTTTTTTCAGTTATATTAAAAATGTCAGTTCACTTTACTTAAAATAAAATGTCACAGGCAATTCTACTTGAATGTATGGTAAATGACTGTATACAGTAAGATTTATTAAAAATACAGTACTATCAAAAGTCATTAGGTTTACGTATCTAAAGAACATTTCCTGACTCATCAAGCTGAAAAAGCTGTACTTTTTCAGTATTGAAATTGTTTGCACATGCCTTCTGGTTCAGTGAATTTAAATAAAACTCCAACACAGAAAGAATTAACAAGATGGTCAAATGGGAAGAATAATGTTAAAGAAATGATGTTAAAGGACTACAGATGCAGCATTATTGTTGGTTGCGCTACCACCTCTAAATACGCTGTGGCACCATTTTTTCTTCATTTGTGCTTGCAGAATCCCAGTAAGGAGAGTTAATGGCCCATCAGGATTAACACAGTGGGGGTCCTGCATCTGAATGGGACTCACAGTGTGTAAATCCTACCGGGTTGCACCTGTCTGTAAGAGATGCATAGTAAGAGAGAGACTGAATCAGTCACTCTACCTGCACCTTTAACAGGCGATCGCTGGGCTTTTATTTTAATAATACAGTATTGTAGCACGGGGTCTCCGGAGCTGAACCAAATTGATTTCAGGTCCAGGGACCTCCTGCTTCCCAAGTTCCAGGTTATCTAGCGGACACATACTGAAATTGCAATTAAAAAAGCTAAACAGCGGAATGGGATTTTATAGGGTTCCTGCGGCTTGCCCATGGTAAACAACTGCTTCCTACGGTTGGGATTTCACATCTTGCCCAATACAAGGAACAGTATGTCTGGCTACAGTACATCTGTATATTTTTCTGGCAGACCTGAGGCCCAAAGGCTCCTGAGATATAATTGCTTAAATTATCTATGGTGGTTGTTGCAATGTAATTGGGGTGCAGTGTGACCATTTTGGAGGTTGGAATCCCAATTTTTAGTGCTCTGAGGGGATGTAAGTGAGGGAACTGGGAGGACAGTTGCTATGACAACCTTTATCACACACACAGGTACAGTAGCTTGGAAGTGGCAAAGGGGAAAAATAGGCTCTCTACCAATACTCAAATCTACTTTAAACATATTTCAATTATTTTTCAAAAGTGCCTTTAATTTTACTACATTCACTTAATTACAAAATGTAGTTTATGAATTAATTTATAACCATGTGAATAAACATGCAGTATGTATGAAAGGCTGGCAAACGACTTTTGCAGTTCAACATAATAAATTATAAATTAACTAAAAGCTTTCTTCAAGGAATTTAACTTTACAGTTTTTATCACAAAGACAGTGTTTCAATGGTTCTGACTAATATTAGTGCATTTACATAATACCATTATTGACCATGTTAACACATTACTAGTGCAAAGCATGCAGACTATTGTAAAATCTAGTAATTTGATGTGTAAAAATATAGTTTTGAAATACAGTATTATAAGTTAGTGTATTTAACCATTAAACACTGAGGGGACTATGCACTAAGCTCCGTTAAGTCACTTTTAGACCGCAAAGTGCTCTTCGATCGTGATTTTTGGCTCAACCCGATGCACTAAGCAACGCAAACAGGCACTTTGCGCTCTAAAAATGATTTTTTTCAGGAATTTTTTCTAAGTCCAACTTTGCTCGATCGCAGCCCTGTTTGCGTTAAATTCTGCCCTTAAGCGGGATGCACTAAGCAACGCAACCTTAGCAAACGCGAAAGTTGCGTTGATCAGAACATGTCAGGTCAGAGTAGACGCAAAGAAATCTGGACTTAGAAAAAATTCTGGCTTTTTTTTTTTGCATGCGCAAAACCCATACAACAGGCTGGCGGGTGACCCCGGCTGACCCTGCGGGGGTCCCCGGGGGATCCCGGGGGTCGCGCGGGTGTCCCCGGCTGACCCGTGGGTGTCCGTAGGTGGGGGTCCCCGGCTGACCCCGCAGGGGTCCCCGAGGCAGGCCAGGGGTCGCGCGGGTATCCCCGCGGGGGTCCCGGGTGTGTTGGGGGTCCGTGAGTGTTCGTGGTTCCCCGTTTGCATGCGTGACCAATCGTGTGTCAGACCCAATGACAAGTAACCATACCAATTAATACAAACACATAACACATACAGTACAGTAATGTAGTGTAATAAAATAATATTATCCACATACTGTATGCATAATTCTGTCTTTCACTTTTTAACATACATTCAGATGGAGAAAGAAACAGCATTTACTCTGAGGGGTACATGGGTGGTCCTCCAAGCTGCCTGGGTTCCACGGATGTTGGCGTGAATATATCTGTATCCCCCGGACATGATAGTCAACAATTTACATTAAAGGTTACCAAATGTTTCATTGTATTTGTATATCAATGTAATTACATGTATCTTGTAAACTTTATAGTGTTCCATCAAACATTAGCAGGGGGTTAATTTAAAGGGCAATACTCCCGTCATCACCAAACAAACATATTGCCAATAATCCACCCTTCTGACACAGCTATACAGTAACAAAACATTATTTATAGAGATGTACTACGTTCATGACTCAACATGTTTCTGAGAAATGTAATCATAGAGTTATTATTTTGTGTCAATTAGTAATATTGTGTCACAGCATCGCTTACATTGTTTACTTTCGAATGGTGGGTAATTGATGATGACATCACATTTCATTATGTGTGTAACACATCGAAATGACATTACAATGAATTGTACAATTAGTAAAATTAATATGTTCACAATACTAACCAACACACGTGTCATCATTTATAATCATTTGACTAATTAGTCTGCCTATTTAAAGGATAGAAGATGGCACTTACCTACCACGACGACATGGAACCGCCACCAGATTGCGCTTTTCTGATTTTTTGTGCGAGGAGGAGGGAGATTATGTTGGAGATGAGAGAGGAGAGAGAGGAGAGAGAGGAGAGAGAGGAGAGAGAGGAGAGAGAGGAGAGAGAGGAGAGAGAGGAGAGAGAGGAGAGAGAGGAGAGAGAGGAGAGAGAGGAGAGAGAGGAGAGAGAGGAGAGAGAGGAGAGAGAGGAGAGAGAGGAGAGAGGGAAGCGAGGGAGATCCGTGTTGTGAGACATATAGCCCCCCGCAATTTTAGACAAAGAACCTCCCTAGAGGGCTTGACGGAGGAAGAAATTATCAGGCGTTACAGATTGAGCTCAGCGGCTATCTTGGAACTGTATGAAGTTTTAAGAGAAGATTTAGAGCCAACAGCAGACAGGAGTCATGCAGTGCCTGGCCTTGTTAAAATGCTGAGCTCCTTACATTTTCTTGCTTCGGGCTCATTTCAGACAACTGTGGGCATAGTAGGCGGGGTCTCGCAGTCGGCATTCTCGCGGACCTTTAGCCAGTTTCTATGTGCACTGACTCGATGCGCTAGTGATTGTATACATTTTCCTAGTGAGCAAACAGAGTGGCAGGCACTGAAGACTGCATTTTATAATGTAGTTGGGCTACCCAATGTGATGGGTGCAATAGATTGCACACATGTTGCGCTGACCCCGCTACGTGAAGATGAGAGGGATTTTCGGAACAGGAAAAATTACCACTCGCTCAATGTGCAGGTCGTATGTGATGCATACATGAAAATTCTGAGTGTGGTAGCTCACTTCCCAGGTGCCTGCCACAATTCACATATTTTAAAAAAACTCGTTAGTGTTTCGCAAATTTGAAGCGGGGGAATTCGAGGAAGGTTGGCTATTGGGTCAGTCAATGTTACATAAACTGCACTTACAACTACATTTAATGGAGACAAGAGAAAGGGATGGGGGGGCACTGGTGGAAGGGTGGAATATAACCTGAAATAGGTGTACAATACTCTGAGTAAATGTAATGGGATTTATAGGTGTAAAATAATTTTTAACACTCACACGGCCTTGTGCAAATGCTGTCGCATCAAGGTATCTTTAGGACTTCTTTTTCTGTCTTCTAGATTCTTTCGCCGCTTTGCGTCTGCGTTCTTCTTCTCCTTCTTCTTTGGTGTGGTCTCACCCTCGGAATAAATACATATAAATGTGAACAGAATATATAAGCAATCGATGATACTATCAGGAATAGAATCAGGGTAGGGATATATATAGTTGGAATATAAAACACTCACACGGGCATGTGTGCGTGCACTCTAAGAGATGGTATCTTGGTCTCCAGGGGGCAGTTCAGCTTCTCTAATATTGAGTTAAAGATCTAAAATCAAAAGCATAACTCAGTGTCAGGTGAAGGCATATAAAAATCAAGTATTACTACTCACACGGCCAAGTGTGAGTGCACACTTGGAAAAGGTATCTTTTGTTGCTCCTCCTGTCATCCCCAGCTGGGAAACGTCAACTGGTTCTGATAGTGATTTCTCACCCCCCAATGGGTAAAAAAGGTTCTAAGCCCGGAAAGTCAAGGCCAAGGTCTTTATTCAAGTTAAAAAAAATATATATAAAGAACAACAAAACACAGCTAACTCCACTAGTGAGTTACGCTGTGGATGGGTTAAAACGCAAGTCTTTAGGGAATATAATGCAGGACTCGTGGTACTGCAGCTGAACACCCTCCGCGTCCAGATGTAGCGCTGCACTTCCCGTGTCCCACTCCCGACGGTGGCTGGAAAAGGTCAAAGTTTCTGGGGGATTTTGAGCTATGCGTTTCGCCCTATGGGCTTCCTCAGGCTCCGTAGTTAGAATGGATTTGGCTCGCGGCTCCTGCTTTATATACTGCGGCCGGCCGTTCTACTACACACCCTCATCATGCTAATTCTAAACTTGGAGATCAAAATCAGCTGTTCTGAATCAATCGTGCGAGCAATATAGCCCTATTACGTGGTACTTAAATCGACATACAACTGACATACCATGAACCCTAACTTGGTGCTAAGTGAGGGAACACTGTGAACACACTAATAGGTTTCCTCATTGTGGAACATATAGTTCTAAATACTCCGCTTAATGGCTAGGAATACTTGAACTTAAACATTGAAAAACTCATAGGTGTAATAAATATAGGGAATGCCCCCTGCATAACTTTAACCCTTCCCATTTCAAATATCATTGGCTAAGGGTAGACAATAAAACTTATAACATGACAATATAATCAATTGCCTGATTAGTAAGTAGTGAGAATGTACAATCCAATCTTACGCAGAGAATTGTGTAAAATCTCCTAATTTAATTGAGTTAACAAAAATCATTTAACAAACAACATATATATCAATTTTATACATAGAATTCATAAAATCAAGTTAAAATTTCTAATAAAAAATTTCTTAAAAGATGCCATTCATAAATGTATAAATTGAGCATTTATAGGACTATATATGTCCCAATATGTCGCATCATCCCTCCCACGATTACAGTTGCCCACATCTTTCCCGTCACCCTCCACCTCCCCACCCCTACCTTTCCCAGCCCTCCCCCACCTCCCTCCCCTCCCCCCCCTCCCCGCCCTCTCCAGGTCCCCCCGTCCCTCTTAAGACCAGGAGCAAGGAGGTCCTTGTGTTTACTTTAGATTATTTCTACTATACATTTTTAAACTTATTTTATCGAACTATTTAGGGTACTGATTGCATGTTTGCTTTCCCTTGCAGATCTGGTTCATCCTATACATCATCTTTAAG
Organism: Ascaphus truei; assembly: GCF_040206685.1. Lineage (NCBI taxonomy): Eukaryota > Metazoa > Chordata > Amphibia > Anura > Ascaphidae > Ascaphus > Ascaphus truei. Next base: position 369,672,008 of record NC_134483.1, read on the forward strand.
GAGATGGGTTCACATATATACCATTAATCAATGCTCAATTTATACATTTATGAATGGCATCTTTTAAGAAATTTTTTATTAGAAATTTTAACTTGATTTTATGAATTCTGTGTATAAAATTGATATATATGTTGTTTGTTAAATGATTTTTGTTAACTCAATTAAATTAGGAGATTTTACACCATTCTCTGCGTAAGATTGGATTGTACATTCTCACTACTTACTAATCAGGCAATTGATTATATTGTCATTTTATAAGTTTTATTGTCTACCGTTAGCCAATGATGTTTGAAATGGGAAGGGTTAAAGTTATGCAGGGGGCATTCCCTATATTTATTACACCTATGAGTTTTTCAATGTTTAAGTTCAAGTATTCCTAGGCATTTATGGGGAGTATTTAGAACTATATGTTCCACAATGAGGAAACCTATTATTGTGTTCACAGTGTTCCCTCACTTAGCACCAAGTTAGGGTTCATGGTATGTCAGTTGTATGTCGATTTAAGTACCACGTAATGGGGCTATATTGCTCGCACGATTGATTCAGAACATTGATTTTGATCTCCAAGTTTAGAATTAGCATGATGAGGGGGTGTAGTAGAACGGCCGGCCGCAGTATATAAAGCAGGAGCCGCGAGCCAAATCCATTCTAACTACGGAGCCTGAGGAAGCCCATAGGGCGAAACGCGTAGCTCAAAATCCCCCAGAAACTTTGACCTTTTCCAGCCACCGTCGGGAGTGGGACACGGGAAGTGCAGCGCTACATCCGGACGCGGAGGGAGTTCAGCTGCAGTACCACGAGTCCTGCATTATATTCCCTAAAGACTTGCGTTTTAACCCATCCATAGCGTAACTCACTAGTGGAGTTAGCTGTGTTTTGTTGTTCTTTATATATATATTTTTTAACTTGAATAAAGACCTTGGCCTTGACTTTCCGGGCTTAGAACCTTTTTTACCCATTGGGGGGTGAGAAATCACTATCAGAACCAGTTGACGTTTCCCAGCTGGGGACGACAGGAGGAGCAACAAAATATACCTTTTCCAAGTGGGCACTCACACTTGGCCGTGTGAGTAGTAATACTTGATTTTTATTTGCCTTCACCTGACACTGAGTTATGCTTTTGATTTTAGATCTTTAACTCAATATTAGAGAAGCTGAACTGCCCCCTGGAGACCAAGATACCATCTCTTAGAGTGCACGCACACATGCCCGTGTGAGTGTTTTATATTTCAACTATATATATCCCTACCCTGATTCTATTCCTGATAGTATCATCGATTGCTTATATATTCGCTTCACATATATATGTATTTATTCCGAGGGTGAGACCACACCAAAGAAGAAGGAGAAGAAGAACGCAGACGCAAAGCGGCGAAAGAATCTAGAAGACAGAAAAAGAAGTCCTAAAGATACCTTGATGCGACAGCATTTGCACAAGGCCGTGTGAGTGTTAAAAATTATTTTACACCTATAAATCCCATTACATTTACTCAGAGTATTGTACACCTATTTCAGGTTATATTCCACCCTTCCACCAGTGCTCCCCCATCCCTTTCTCTTGTCTCCTTTACGTTGAAGGATCCTGGGTAGATCCTTTGTTGGGGTCGTTTGAGTCACAGGAGGAAAAGAAGCAGAGGGATACCTTGCCTACCACCAAGGTTGCTATTATACCCATATCCAATACTTACCACCCCTACAGGTAGCGCCCGGGTATTTTGTTCTCTAGTAACTACATTTAATGTCCAGATTAATGTTTCATTGTGTGTTGCTAAGATTCTAATTAACATCAAATCATTCATTTTTGTTAACTTCTATATGTAATCCATGACATGCATCGTAATGGTAGATCAGGATTTCATTGTTAGGGCATGTGTTCTATATTATTCACTGTCATGTATTAGGAAATGGCAATACACAATGTTTGGAATTTACTTACATCTTTTAACCTTTATGTCATTTTACTCTCTTATAGGCGACTCAGGATATGGTAGCCGCCCTTGGCTTCTGACCCCACTGGGTAATACTCAAACCCCTGCAGAGGAACGATATAATGCCGCACACATATCCACACGCTCGGTGATCGAGAGGACATTTGGAGTGTTGAAAAGTTGTTTTAGGTGTCTTGATAGATCTGGTGGTGCGCTACAGTATTCGCCAGCGAAGGTTGGTGACATAGTGATTTGTTGTTGCATTCTGCACAACATTGCACTACGTCACAATCTTCAAAGCAACATTCGTGATGATTTAGAGGAGGATCCTCTTGTGCCTCCTGCAGGGGTTATGGACCATACAGCCAGTAGGGTGGAAACTCGCAGGACCTTAATTGCTAATTTTTTCACATGTAAGTTTTAACAATACATATCATATAATCTGTAATCATCTCGTTGTGTGTGTAACATTGCATTGTGTGTATAATCTTAGGATGCTGCTCTCTTCAACGAACTGCAAATTTTCTATGGAATGAACAGAACTTCGGCTGGCTATGGTATGTTTATTTTTAACACCTCTATTCTTGTATTAATCTTCTTTCAAACCAACTATACAATGTGTGCATTGTTACATGCAGAATATTGTGTATTAAGTGAAAAACAAATGCTGTATTCAATACTCTGCATAGTGTTATCTTACAACTGAACTACTCTAAATGATTATATATGTATTTTGGCTCATACTTTCAACATCATGATCAACTTAGAAATAATTAATGGTGTTATTAAAGGTTTACAGAATTGTTATGCTTCACATTCCTTACTTCATATTATGATTGTCACGTATGTAATTATTACTACATACATAATTAGTGTCTGCATGAGTATAAGCAGATGAGATGTTGATCTCTTCTATCATTAAGCTGCCATGTATCCCTATCATTATTAATGTTTAATTTAAAACCACACATTTCCAGATTCATCTTTTATGTAAATGTTTCCTACAATAGTTCAAGTAAAACTTTTAACAATACATTTTGAACAGAAGTACATGTGTGTTTCTTCAGGCAACATATACAATTTTATCTTATACTTGAATGATGTCACTGTAATCTGCGTCCCATTGATAAAAAAGGAGCACTAACAAAAGATGTCATGTCAAAGTTTATTGGAATGTTAACACACATTTAAAGTTAGTATCAAAAAGCCTACATTATATATTTAATGTTTTTTTTTAAAAAAGCGATAATCTATGATTAACTACGATATATAAAAGTGTGCATGTTCAGTTTGAGGTATCATAGCATGACTGGCCATGTGATGTCTTTGGCATGTGGCCATAATGGAAAAGCTCTCAGTTGCTCGCTCTTTGGATACATGCATTCACATTATCTTCTGTCTTGAACGGAGCTGTGAACATCTGTGAAAGAAGAAGATATATAATATTAATTTAACTAATATATCGGTTACATAGTTACTTAATGATGCATCTAAACACACGGTTGGCATAATGTACCTATGTACTAAACGTCAATCATTTTGTTAACAACATTAATGTTACATATAAACACAAAATGCTTACTGCATAACAAGAAGATATATGTCAATAATCATTTCTTTACACACACTAATATATCTATTTCTTTACACACACTAATATATATATATATATATATATATATATATATATATATATATATATATATATATATATATATATATATATATATATATATATATATATATATATATATATATATATATAACAAAAAGCAGCAGCCAGCACTCCAGGCAACAAATGTAAAGTCAAGGTGTATGCTCCATAGAAATCAATATAGAAACCCTGTCTTCCCATAAGAGAAGGCACAAAAGCAGCAACACTCAGATAAAGCAAAAAGACATGTATTAGCAGTTACAAAACAGCACACTATAAACCCAGGGTTTATAGTGTGCTGTTTTGTAACTGCTAATACATGTCTTTTTGCTTTATCTGAGTGTTGCTGCTTTTGTGCCTTCTCTTATGGGAAGACAGGGTTTCTATATATATATATATATATATATATATATATATATATATATATATATATTTCTTTACACACACTAATATATATATATATATATATATATATATATATATATATATATATATATATATATATATATATTTCTTTACACACACTAATATATATATATATATATATATACACACACGCACACACACACACAATATAATGTGTTCATCTTTTATTATCCGCGTACAATATTAGGAGTATATACAAAATTATTAAGCCAAAAAAAAAAAAAACGCAACCTTTACTTTTAATAGTGTTGCTATGAGAAAGCGTGTTTCGCTTTAAGACGTTTAGCTTTACAACTCCATTTGGAGCTACGCATTGTGTCGGATAACCGAGGACTGGCTGTATTACCTAAGGTTTCGTTTGTTCACATGCTAGTACCACAAACATGTTACATACACAATGATAAACAACAGTAAATAATCTGCATAATGTGACATAATGACATGTAAAATGCAGCTTTGCTTGCCATTTCTAGAACAGAGTAACTAATATTCATCAGGTACTCATCTGTTTGAGCAAATTCGGTATTCTGCATGTTATCGTAATATGTTGCTGTTACGCTGTGCTCACCACGGACAAGGAGGGACCCCGAAACTGAGGTGAGATGGGTAACAAATTGCACCCACAGCTACGGGGACACGCCTGGAAAGTGGAAAATAGGCGTCTGGAACCGTCTGGAGTATAAGATAAAGTAAGATACTCGCCAGACGAGAAGGGAGGTTCAAGAAGATACTGTAGGTGGTACCGAGAGCCTGGGGTCCAGAGCCGGTAGGTAGGTCAGAATCCGCAAGCCAAGGTAAAGGGGTCGGGGAGTCCAGGAGGTCAGGATACAAACCAAGGGTAGAAGTCCAGAGCGGGTCCACAGCAAGGCCGGTTCGGTACACAAGGGATCACTAAGGAGACAAAGAGACAGGAACTGAGGCACGCACGACCGTGGTTAACACAGGTCATACAAAGCTATGCTCACCCAAAGAATGAATGGCTGAGCAAGGTATAAGTAGGAGGAAGTACCAATAGGGAGAGGGGGAGTAATGAGGGAGCGGCCCCAGGGAAGATAGGGATTGGTAGGGAGAAACTTACCACAGCTGCGCTAGATGTGCAGCTTGTGAGCGGTGCACTCGCATCAGGCGTGTGCGCTGCGCGGGAGAGGCGCGCGTGGCCTCAGCTGGGAGCAGGAACTCCTCCTGAAGGAGGACGTAAAGGTCCTCGGCTGTGCGCGCGCATGTGCGAGATCAGTAGCCGCTGCGGGAAGCGGAGGAGAAGGAAGATCCCGCCCACAGCGGCGAGGAGGCAGAGCTGGAGCGGGGGTAAGTAAAGTCACGGGGGGAACCCCTTTAGAGAGAGGTGTTCCCCCGGACCTTACAGTTGCTCCGTTATGGTTCTGGTATTGGTAGTCCAACTCAGGTTGAAAAAGGACATTCTGCTGAACATTTAAGGCACCGCTGCGGGCACCTATATCATGGTAGTCGTGTCCGACAATTGTCTGTCTTTTTTTATTTCCATTTGCAGACATACGCATACCGGATCATGAAATGACCAACAGCCACCCCTGTTTGCGCCAGATGGTGGGTTTCGAATATAAGAAGCATTGGTTGATAAAGTACGTCGGATTGCATTTTTCCATACCTTAGGTTGAGGATGATTTTGATAATAATGGTAGTTATCCGTAAGATATTGATAGATCTGTGAGACCGTAGCTTTTTTGTTCCTTTCATTTTCAATGGCACTATATATTAGCATTGCGTAAGAAAGCAGAAGCTTTTCCATAGAACACATCTCAAACTGCATGTATTTGAACGGAATGGAGTACAGTAACCAAAATTATTCCTTAATTCAAGGTTCTTACAAAGTATCCAAACTTGCATTATTTGCACAACACTGTACAAGGTCATTATACAAAGGAAAAAGTGTCCATGTATTCTTCTCCCACATACAGGTGTTCTGTATTTTATGAAATTTGTACTTGCATATTATACATGATTCAGTAGCCAAGCTCTGAAACACACTTTGGATAGAATTGTTTTGTGAAATAACATGTTCAAATGAACAAATCTTTATAATGTTAATTTTTCACAATTAAGACGGTATAAAATATAGATAGATATCACATACATTATTCACACATGCAAAAACATATGCGGTTTCGTTCACATGTATGCACCTTACTTGTGTTACATACACACTTGATTATTGCACATTGTTAAGTATGTTTGCTGAACCTTAATGAATGCTAATAATTGAATATGAAGACTTACGGGACCAATAATAAGACCTGTTATTTATTTTTTTGGGATAGTCATTGTGATGAACGTGTGGGAGGCGTTGGTGTGGAATCACGTCCACTGTGACTTGATCGTTGCCTTCTTCTTGCCGTTTCATGCTGGCCCAGTGCCAGGGCTTGTGCCAGTGGTTGAGCCAGTGCCGGGGTTTGTGCCAGTGGTTGAGCCAGTGCCGGGGTTTGTGCCAGTAGTTGAGCCAGTGCCGGGGTTTGTGCCAGTGGTTGAGCCAGTGCCGGGGTTTGTGCCAGTAGTTGAGCCAGTGCCGGGGTTTGTGCCAGTGGTTGAGCCAGTGCCCGGGTTTGTGCCAGTGGTTGAACCAGTGCCGGGGGTTGGGACAGTGGTTGAGCCAGTGACGGGGGTTGGGACAGTGGTTGAGCCAGTGCCGGGGGTTGGGACAGTGGTTGAGCCAGTGCCGGGGGTTGGGACAGTGGTTGAGCCAGTGCCGGGGTTTGTGCCACTGGTTGAGCCAGTGCCGGGAGTTGGGACAGTGATTGAGCCAGTGCCGGGGGTTGGGACAGTGTTTGAGCCACTGCCAATGGTTGTGCCAGTGCCAGTGCCAGTGCTAGTATTTGGGCCAGGGGAAGAGCCTGGGACATAGGATCCGGCGCATTATGATCCTGATGTAGCATTGGCTGTGTGTCTGTCTCGATTTGCCTCTCTGGCTCACTTTGCCTCTCTGGCTCACTTTGCCTCTCTGGCTCACTTTGGATCTCTGCCTCACTTTGGATTTCTGCCTCACTTTGGATCTCTGCCTCACTTTGGATCTCTGCCTCACTTTGGATCTCTGCCTCACTTTGGATCTCTGCCTCACTTTGGATCTCTGCCTGTATTTGCCTCTCTGGAGCTATTTGCCTCTCTGGCTCTGATAATAGAGCTATATCTGATAATAGCTCCAGATCGGATAGTATGTGTATATCCGATTGTGCATGTGGCTGGCTTTGTGGCTGTAATTGTGCCTGTGGCGGAGGCTGTGCCTGGACATGTGCTACAAGTTGACCCATACATGTGGCTATGACAGAGAGGCTATTTGCCATTTTGTCCAGTGTGTCCTGTTGTCTTGTCATTATATTGCTCATATGTTTCATTTCTTCATATATTTTCTCATGTGTTTGAGAGTGTATGTGTGACTGATCTTCCTGGTTTTTGATAAACATCTGGGCTGGTTAAATTTGATAATGCTTCAGCACAAACCTGGTCTCCCTGGCCCGGTTGGATCTCCCCATTGTCATCACTTTCAGGATTAGGTTGGGTATCCTGTAATTCAAGCAAATCAGGTCCGGAATAATACGCATCTGGGACACTAATATGTGATCTCATCCTCAATTCGGACAGGTTGTTGTGGTGATGCAGGCACATCAGAATCCATGTCCTCAGCAATCACTATATAATAAATAACAACATTTTAAATTCAACATAATGACTAAGTAATTTTGTGCTCCTCTTTATTTGGCTGAACATACTATGTTAATGCACGTATGTTTTGTAGAAAATTTGGAGATGTGCATCAGTTAATGTTGCAGTTCAATGTCCTGTTTATGTTTTTGGTATGTACATTTTGTAACAGCAATAGTTTGTGTGCAATCTCTAATTAAAGAAACAACTGCATAGGTAGCGAAATTATATTTGTCCTTGTATTGATGTGCGGTGCTTGACGACATATTTAAATATGCTTAATGTGAATGGTTCATACATTAACAAGAGGAACAAGCATGCTTGTTCAAATCAAATACAATTGTTATTTACAAGTACAGCTAAACCCCGTTATAACGCGGTCCTTGGGGTCCACAACCCCAAGACGCGTTAAAATTTCACCGGGGTCAGCGAGCTTCCTCATTACAGATTTAAATCTCCTCAATTTTGCCGCCTTACCAGTGCTCTCCTCTTCCTGCTGTCCACGTGCTCATATCTCTCTGCTCTGCTCATCTCTCTGCTGTCTTGCCGTCGTGTGCCATTGTTTTTTTCAAACATTCAATTCAATGCTTTATTGACTACCAGACACAGACACAAATAAACAGTAATACATTTTGTACAAAACACATGCAGGGATTGAACTCGGGACCTTCTGATACCAATGCCTTGCCTCTTACCTCTACACCATAGGCTTGGTGTGACAAGACATAACCTATAAATATATTTATCCTCTACAACACAAGTCATGTACATGTCAATGTTAAATCTTAAGTTTATTTCTAGCTGTCTATGACATCACACAGCTCCTGTGGTCTACTGGTAGAACTCTTGCCAACATATGAAAGGGTCCTAGGTTCAATTCCTGTATGAAATGGTATAATTAACTTTTTTAATAAATTATTATTTTAATTATATTGTTTAATTTATAAATATATAATTCTTTATTATTCTTTATTAAGTAATAATTATTCATTAATCAATAATGATGTATTAATAATAATTCATTATTAATCATTCTTTATGATTAATTATGTATTATTAATAAGTATGATTATTAATTATTATTAACAGTTAATTAACTAATTAATAATTATGTATTAAGTATTAGTAATAATTATTTATTAATAATTATTAATTAATAATACTATTATTATTAATTATATTATGATTAATAAGTATGATTATTAATTATCATTAGCAATTAATAATTTTTACTAATTAATAAGTATTACTAATACCTAATAATTATTAATACCCAATTAGTAATAATAATTATTAATAATTAATTATTAATAAAACTTATTAATACTTAATAATTATTAATAATTAGTAAGTATTAATAATTGTTGTTAATAATTAAGTATTAATTATTATTACTAATTGGGTCTTAATAATTATTAAGTAATTATTAATACTTAATTATTAATAACAATTATTAATACTTACTAATTATTAATAATTATTAAGTATTAATACGTTTTATTAATAAGTAAGTATTAATAATTATTATTATTAAGTATTTAGTCATAATTATTAATTAGTTAATTAACTGTTAATAAGAGAGAGAGTTCACAGTGTAAACAGGAACTCAAATGTCTGAATGGCTGGTAGCAAAATGCTAGCAAAGCAGCAGGAGTGCAATAATGTAGATGAGTACAAATAAAATATAAACTGGACAGTAGGCTCCACAGCAATCTCTACGCGTTTCGTCTCAAGCGAGACTTCTACTCCTGATGAAGTCTCGCTTGAGACGAAACACGTAGAGATTGCTGTGGAGCCTACTGTCCAGTTTATATATTTTATTTGCACTCATCTACATTATTGCACTCCTGCTGCTTTGCTAGCATTTTGCTACCAGCCATTCAGACATTTGAGTTCCTGTTTACACTGTGAACTCTCCCTGGCTGAAACCTCGCTGACATCATCGAGTTCATGCGAGACTCTATTCAGTGTATGCTCTGTGTAGCACCGGAGAGAGGGGAAGGCGGCGTCCCTCGTGGCTTTCGGTCCCTGCCAGGATCTAGAGGGGCTATTGTGGCAAGACACACCGCGGACATCACACCGAAGTCCTCCTCCTTGGGTTCCTGCGTCTGAACGGGCTGAGTTGTACTCAAAAACGCATTTTTTTCAGCTTTGTTTGTGAGTGTGCATTTTTATCCCTTACTCCATAAATTTATTGTTATATAATTTTACGCTATGAGTGCGCCTGTTTTTTCTGTGTTATTGTAGATATCCTAAGGAAGTGGTGTTCCCTTCATTCGGGCTGCAGAGACTCTTTTGGATAGCAATTGGAACATTTTGGGATTTGTATATCTTTTACATATATTTATCTGGACATTTTCTTTTTTGATATTTTATTATGTATTTTATTGGTTCATTATTTTTATTTTTTTTACTACATCCACTGTGCTTAGCATAGGTTTTTTACTTTTATTTGTAATAACATTTTCCATTTCACTTTTATTTATATTTTTACTCTACAGTATAGAGATTTTATATAGTGATAGTTTGGCGCTAATATATTTCTTTTTTTTTTTGTTGTGATATATATATATATATATATATATATATAATATGCCAGTGTTGTCAGTAAACAGGCCTTGTGTTAATGAGATATAAATGTTAGCACACTTGCTACAATTATGGTATCAGTATGAATGAGCCCCTAATTCACTATGCTGTATTTAACTTTGAATATGATTACAACAAGGCCTGCTTACACACATCTATGCCTTTAGTTTTGAACTCTATATATAATATATATATATAATCAGAATGAACAGTACATGCCTTCATGGCTGCAAAGAGGCCTTGTTTGCTGTTAAATACAACTTCTACACAGCTGACTCAATTAGGCCCTCAAACATACTGACCCAGTGATATTATAAACTTTAATGAACTGTTAAGATAATTACAACAAGGCCTGTTTGCACACAACAAGGCATTCAATGTAGCAATATCTATATATATCTATATATATCTATATATATCTAGCAACTGTAAATATTACCGTATGTTCATTTGCATGTCTTATATATATACACACACACACACACACACACACACACACACACACACACACACACACACACACACACACACACACACACACACACACACACATATATATATATATACACACACATATATATACATATATACATACTATATATATATACACACAATATATAGTTAAATATATATAAATATATATATATAATTATATATATATATTTTTATATATATATATATATATATATATATATATATATATATCAAGAGAGACAAACAGAGAGAGTCAAATAGAGAGAGAGAGAAACAGAGAGAGAAACAGAGAGAGAAACAGAGAGAGAGAGAAAGAGAGAGAGAAAGAGAGAGAGAAAGAGAGAGAGAGAGAGAGAGAGAGAGAAAGAGAGAGAGAAAGAGAGAGGGAAAGAGAGAGAGAAAGAGAGAGAGAAAGAGAGAGAGAGAGAAAGAGAGAGAGAAAGAGAGAGAGAAAGAGAGAGAGAAAGAGAGAGGGAAAGAGAGAGGGAAAGAGAGAGGGAAAGAGAGAGGGAAAGAGAGAGGGAAAGAGAGAGAGAAAGAGAGAGAGAAAGAGAGAGAGAAAGAGAGAGAGAAAGAGAGAGAGAAAGAGAGAGAGAAAGAGAGAGAGATAGAGAAAAACAGAAAAAGAGACAAAGAGAGAGATATGTGTGTGTCTGGTTAATTTTAGCTAAGTGTAAGTAGAAATCTGTTCATCATAGCACTGTAGATGATTTCACACACATAGTTATTGTAATTAAAAGAGTAAACTTGTTTTGCACATTTTGATTGCCTAAGCCGAAAGTAAAATTTCAATTCCTGTGAAAAGAGGGTATCTTAGACAAAGAATTTCAGCCAATTATGGTAACAAATTTCTTGTGGGAGAAAACCTAGGTGTATAACTGTTAGGTTGTATTATAACCTTGGAACAAACCGGGAAGATAACATGTAACTATTCACACATTCAGCAGACATCCGTATGCGTTCAACTTAGACACTGTACACTTGAAGAGAGAAGAAATGGCAGGAGCTTCCACATTGCACAGCCATCCACGTAAATCATACACATTTTTGATTTATGAAGCAATCGAGTCAACGCCACAGAAAAAGGCAACCGTGAGGGAAATCTATGACTTGATCCAAAATAAAAATCCATACTACCAAGAACCAGCCAAACAAAGAAATTTTAAAACTTCTGTACGTTTCACTTTATCCGCAAATGAATGTTTTGAGCGTGTCCATGATCGTCAAGATCAACGATATGGATGCTGGCATGTTGCTTCATCATTTAAACTTACCATGGAACATGGAACATATCTTCTGTTAAATAGCATATTTTTGCCTAATACCAGTTACATTGAAGCCGCACAGACTGTCGCGTCTGCTGATATACCTGCACCGTCCATTCATCAAGACCAGATGCATGATGGACATAACTACTATGATATGTATCCAAACTTGTATGGCTGTACGAATGTGGATGTGAAAATAACCAACAACTGTACGTACCTCTGGACGTCTTGTTTGAAGAAGCCACTGCAGATCCATATGATGGCCTCACGGAGATGTGTCTGATTCAGGAATCAACGGTTGCCTCAACCATGGATGATACTGTTGTGCCTTCCTGGAGCGAGTTGTTGCAGCCAAATCAGTTTTGACTTCTACAAGAATGGTAAATACAAATTTCGTTATGCCTTTACTCAAATTATATATGTGTACTGTGACATAGTCCAAAGATGTTAGGCAGCTTTCTGCCCCATTTTAGAGCAGAAAGTGCAGGAATAGTTACAAATGATCCATTCCACAGCTTCCCATTACCTCAGGCAGCTGGATGGAAAATCCAGACCACAGATTACAATGGCTCTAGTTCTCCCTCACCTGCTCTTCTAATCACATGCACAGGTATTTAGAGCAGAGAGGTTTTGCATTTCACTCTCTCTCCTTGGAGCCTGGGGGCTGGGGGTGTCGCTACTCTCCTGCATCCAGTATCGAGGTTGACGGCCTCTCCACGTATGACAGTACCAGAGGATTTGCCTGGACACCACGAACAGATAAGACAAAACAAATGATTACTGCTGTTGCTAAAAGACTGTGCTGTATCTTGTGTCCCTAAATGAGAGAGCATTGTTTTAAGCTGGGGAACCAGTTTAGTTGGCCAGCAGCTGTTAGAGAGACTGATTCTGATGTGTAGTTAGATCCCTGAAAGGGATAGGATTTGCTTATATGATTTTGGTTTTATTTCTTGAAATAACAGTGTGGGAAATATTGTAACACTGAAATGTGTGAACTGCTGAATGAAAGTATCTGAGTACCTCTAACCTACACATGTTAAAGCTGCAGTACCTTACTTGGATGAAAATAAAGCAGGCAGAAGCCTGAGTTAAGCAGCATAATACTTTGCATGATCCTGTTTGTTGTATAATTAACCCTAGAAGACTGTGTCGGGAAGAACCCAGACAGACGTCAGCACTACAAAAGAGGGGCGTTTGTCACAGTACATTAATAATATACACTATTTGTTAGCCAAATGAGTGGATACAGCTTAACATTGCAGCCAGCCTTACATGTAGCGTGCACAAAGACATTATTTCCTATAACAATATACTACATGACGAACCATTAGTACACATTGGTGACGGAGTCCTAAATCATAGATTATTATCGCTTTTAAAGTATCATTTCAACATGTTACACTAACTGTAACACACACACCTCATTGTTTAGCATTCAGCATATAAAAACAAAGTGTCGCCCACATATGACGTGGGAACCTGGTCATGTTCCAAGGCGTCCTTAAAAAGGTTACCGATGCAAGCCCCACCCCCAACCGACGTGCGTGCGTGAAACAGTATTGGCTGTGCCCGTAGCTTATTGTTACGGTCAGTGCAGTGTGTCATGCACGTGTCGGTGGGGCGGTGCGTGCACAGCGCTGGAGGCCAATGTTCATTCAGTGGGAGGGGTGTTTGCGTGCATTTCACGGTGCCTTAACATGACATCACACGTATTTTGTTCGCTCATTGGCTGATCATCCGTTTTGACCGTGGGCACACCTCCGTTTACAAAGTTTAGATATGTACAGGCCCGACACAGTTTATTCTAACATTTGCCCGTTTTGTGCCCCTTATGAACGGGGCTTATTCCGGCTGGCGCCAAAACGGAGCCGCGAGCGAGCCGCATCTTGCCGCATCTTCCCCTTCCCATGCGTTTAATTAAAATGCCCCCCTCCACTTCCCCTCCCCTTCCCCGAACCCCTGGCTGCTCCCCGTGGGTTGCGCAAAGCTGCGCGCAGCGTCCCCCTTACCCCTGCTGCCTCTGCAGCCTTCGGGGATGCCGGGGAACCCTGGGACGTGTGACCGGCGCCAGAGTGATGCGCTGCACGCGCCAGGGAAATCCCCAAATGAGCCGCCTTGCCGTCGGCTCCTCCACACCGCGGCTACGGCCGTGTTCGAATAAACAGTGTCGCCACTGTACGTGTGCAGAAGTGAATTTGTTTCGCTTCCATATCATAACTGTCAACCATGATATGCGTACTGCTATCAGCACCATGGAGGGACATGTATTGAACGCACAGCGTACACATCGTTTTGCGCATGCGCTAAGACTTAGTCCACACATTCGTGACGTGCGCGCGCAACAGACGTTGTGCGCGCACATTATTATGTATGCAGGCACCGGAACAAACATATCAGTAGTAATGCCAGCAACGCCATTTGAAAAATGAGATAGTTCTGTATCTTTAATTTTATCCTTGCAGTTTAAACATATACGTAACTTATGTCTGAATTTCCACAATCATATAGAGATGTGTTAAGCGTTGTCATGCTGAAACATAGATAAATGTGCCATCTTTGAAGATAATGTGTTTGCTGTATTTCACAGATGTCGAGGACGAATACATGGGACCAATGTATGATTTCAGATGGGACAATCGTTATATTAGATGATTGTGACGACTAGCGAACAACTATTATAATAAATATGTAACAATGCTTTCAATGATTGGTGCGCAGATTAGCAATCACTACATAATGTTATCCTACTGTGCAAATATTTACTATGCACTTAATTATCATAATGATGTTGCTAAGCACTGAAGTTAGATCTTATATTCATAATTTTTAAATTTCTACTAACATTATATGTATTGTCATGTGATATATGCTACCCACATTATCACTCAGCAAACACATTAATCTACTATATATTATATTCTCACATGTGACTTGTCAAAGAATGTAAATGCTATATAACAACTCGTAGACATTGTATCTGAACGTACACAATAACAACAGGGAGGTGATAGAAACTTTTTAGTCATGTGAATATTATATTATCACCTAGGTTGTAGTGGTAACCTAACATGCATGAGCTAATGAATGTTAGGTACAGATCATTAAACCATGAACATTTGTGTGTACATTTAATTCACACGAGTAACTATAGTTTAGTGTTATTAGCAAACGTTCAACACATACATAGCTAAATGACGCCGATGATAAATACAACATTATTATGTAGGTGTATATTATTTCTGGAAGAAATACATGCATCACACAAAAACTAAAACACACACACTATGTTGCTGAAATGTGTGCGTATGTAAATGTCTACTTCATTTATGTTCATATGTTGACAGTAGTTATTAAGGATCATGATCATTATGAATAACTAACGTGAATGAAATAAAAAATTTATTAACTACATTGTCATTGTGTTGAATGATTAGGAAAAGTTGAGAATCCAAAGAACTATACTTTGGAATGGTGTTAACATTTTGACAAATGTTAGATGTACGTCAAATCAACACACATCTTTCACTTATACATACACATGTGACAATGTAGTAATCAACATGAAGATGAAGTGAGAGAATAAATAATCACATACATTGCAATGTTAATGATGTTTACCACATTTGGGTCATTTCATACAAACATGCATTGAGTGTTAACATCGCTCATGTGCATGAATGGATGTTGTTACGTTGTCAAAATTATATGTTATGTAATGTACGTAATGATTTGAAAACACACTGCACAATAATCACCAAGTGTAGATAAACGCACGGACACAATACAGAAACGACATTTTTCAATTGTCACATCTTTTTCATTACGTTCTCTTTATATATCCTGTAACTAAACCTGTATCGAGGTTTGCACATCTTATTACAGATGTGAATTCAAATACATACCATGAGCAGTCCTTGGAGTGATATACCTTGAAAAAGAAAACATGAATGAATATAAATCATTGTCATGACATGTTCATTAAGGTAAGCAACACACAGAAGTGACACTTTTCTATGTGATATGAAACAAAATATAGAATACGTCAAATATGATCTTAAATACACAATAGTCTACACATCATTGTGACACACATGTCACACTCCAAAAGAAAAATTGTATTTAACCATATTGCACTAGCTATTGGCTATCGACATAGTAGGTTTATTGTGTATGCATAACCAAAAAGAGCATGTACAGAAAATATAGATTTAGTACACATTATTTCCTCACGTACACACAACACCTTTTAGTGGTAAGAAGTATAATACAACCTGTTTAATAATGACATACCGGTGCCACATGCAATTGTCCACACAGCAGAGAACAGAAAGGTGGGAGAACCATATTCATCTGTTTCCAAAGTGAATGGTATTTGGACACATGTATTTATCATTACAATGAATTAATACATCTATGTAGTACTATGAACATATATGTATTTGCTTACATGAAAATTATGTGTTTATGACATTCCGACGTGTCTCCACACCACAGGCTGCTTGCTCAGTGTCAGCTGGTAAATTTACGGGATGCTCCTCCTCGAAGCCTGACGTATGTCTGTTTCTAAATTATTGCGGCGTGCCAGATTGTGTAAAATGCAACATGCAATCTGACACTTTAGCAGGCTTTTATTGAAGTGCCCCACCAGTTCTACCTAAACACCTGAATCGTGTTTTCAGAAGCCCAAATGTCCTCTCTATGACGGATCGTGTAGATATATGTGCCACATTATACCTCTACTCTGCTTCACATTGAGGGTTTGCCACCGGGGTCAACAGCCACGGCCTAATTCCGTATCCTGAGTCACCTATAATACATCGTGCACAAATATGATACAATTTGTGTTAACATTATTACATTCAACAGTTCATAGAAAAACAAGAGTTGTTTGTTAATACATCATAATATGTACTCACCCACCAGCCAACCTGGTCCAAAATAGCCTTCTTCGAAAGCATGGAAGACTGATGAGTTTCTCAGGATAGAGCAATCGTGACTGGAACCAGGGAATTTGGCTACCACATACATAATCTTCATTGTGGCATCGCATACCACCTGTACATTCAGGGAATGGTAGTGCTTACGATTGCGGTAAGCATGCTCACTCTGACTAGATGGGATCAAAGCAACATGGGTGCAATCTATTGCACCCATCACACATGGTATCCCTGCTATGGTATAAAAGTCATTCCTCACTTCCAGCCACTCTGTGTGCTCTGTAGGAAAATGAATATTATTCCTAGCGCGTCTATTCAGTGCACATAGAAACTGGGTAAAGGCCCGCGAGAATGTAGATTGCGAGACCCCGCCCACTATGCCCACAGTTGTCTGGAATGACGCGGAAGCAAGATAATGTAATGAGCACAGCATTTTAACAAGCCCAGGGACTGCACGACCTCTGGCTGTCACAAAATCTAAATCTACACGTATTTCTTCATAAAGAGCTAAGATTGCTGCTGAACTGAAACGATACCGATTTATAATCTCCTCTTCACTCATCCCATCTAACATGGTTCTCTCCCTGTACAAATGAGGACTAGGCACAACTTCTCTCCTCTCTCTTCTCCTCTCATCTCCTTGCCCTCTCCCTCACCCTCTCCCTCACCCTCTCCCTCTCTCTCTCCCTCTCCGCGTCCCTGTCCCTGTCTCTTTCCCTGTCCCTTCCTTGGCCTGTGACATCCTGTCCCTCAGCTAGCCTCTCCTCCAATAGAATCTTCCTCCGTCTCATGAACATTTGGATCATTTTCAGGTCTTAAGCTGTCAATGCGCAGGTGTTTGGCCTCCTTTAAATACCTATGTGATGATGTCAGGTGACTTGATGAAGTGCAAGTTGTTACATTAACATATCCAAGTAGTTCACTTCAAACGGGTATCCAGTACGAATTTAAAGGATTATTTTTGTGTGTTCACCAGGCAATCAGGATATTTGACAATGATGTAACGTAAAGCTTTGCACAACAATTTATTCGCAAGTATTTATGGAATGTGTAATGCATGTACCACTTCTGAACGCAACACTCAGTCATCTCATTAGGATACAACCATGACATTGACGTTGAAAAACTACGTTGCAACATGTCTAATTTTGCATGTTATTGTCACATGTTCACATGAACTAATTGTGAGGTGCATATGCATAATTTAATGTCATCAGGATACTTGCTATTGATTATGTTTCAATCGTGTAAAAATCAGTAACTATTATAGATCTGTGTATAACTTAGCATGAAGTGATTCTAATGCATCGTGTACAATGTAAACATGTAATGTTATTGAGTGTCCAATTGCAGACGTCATCAAAAGAGGGAGGTCACAAAGTACATGTAAACATGAAAACAAACAGCTACATTTACATTTGATCATGCGTTACACATTCAAAGCATTCTCTAATGCAGCGGTGCGCAAAGTGGGGGGCGCGACCCCCAGGGGGGGCGGGAGATTGTGCTGGGGGGGCGCGGGCAGTTGCAGAGGCCCCGCGCTCTTCCCCCAGGCATTTAAATTAAATGCCAGGGGATCGTGTGAGGCCCCTGCAACTATTTACTTACCGGGATTCAGCCGTCTGTGTTGCGTCGCCATGGCAACGCGGAGTCAATAGACGCCGCGGCACCATGTGACCTGACGTCACACGCCCATGCAGCGTCATCTGACACGGCTGAAGGAAGGCATGGGGGCGCGAGAGCCGGGGGCAGAGAGACAGGGGGGCGCAGCACAAAAAGTTTGCGCTCCCCTGCTCTAATGTATACCAACTTTACTATACGCTGGATCTGTTAGATGTGTGAAATCTGTTACATCATAATAATTTGAAGCACACTTAAAGTAACATGTTTCATATTATGCAAACACAGAATAGGTAGCGCTAACTATATACAGGAACAAACCCTATTGAGAGGGATACCTCACATAGGGGGCTGCCTAAATACTAAAACTGACCCCCTGGTCAGATAACAAGACTAGAGAAAAAGAAAATTAGTATTAAAAAGGCGCCAACAGATAAAGGATATATTCACCAACAGGAAGAGACCGATGTGGATGCCAGGCGGTAGAGATGTGCTTAAAGAAATTATTAAAAAACACAAAACATAGTGTAATACTGTAAGTGTAAAAACAAACAACATATAATATGAACTAATATTAATAAATAATAATAAATATATATCAGCTGAGATCAAGGGTGAGATGAATATTACAACATTTAATAAAATAGTTTAAAAACACTGGACATAAAAAACATATACAAATGATTAAATACAAATAATATGACAATTATTAGGACAATTAATATGGGACCAGTAATCAGCTACACCAGGTGGAGTGCCCACTCACCGGACGAATCACAATTTTTTTAACTTTATGTCTAAACATTATTTACAGGTATTACAGGTCCCTTCATTGTGCCACATCACCCCACAACTTACACATGTGAAATATAGTTAATACATGAGAATGCGGCATATACAACCTAATGTATATATTGTTCTCGAATAATTAAAATACAAAACTTACATGCTTATGATCCATAGAGTTTGTCATAGGAATCCATGACACTTTCAACCAGGATGTCATTTTCGCGATGTGTAAAGCGGGGGTTTCTTAGGCCCTCCGGCCGCGCCCTGCTTGTTGATGGCCCTCATCACTTCCATCATCATCATCATCACTGTTTGTATGGTGAACAGTGTCCCTCTCTCCCAGTCCAGTAGTCCCGCTACCCTCATCTACCTGCACTCCACCACCTGGAGTGTCATCACGGGACGTACTGGCCCTGGCACGACGTCTCACTCCACTCCCACCAGCCACCGCACCCCCACTAGCCACCGTACCCCCACTCCCACGCTCCAACACTCCCCCACTCCCATCAGCCACCACACCACTCCCACAAGCCACCACACCACTCCCACCAGCCACCACACCACTCCCACGTCCACTCCCATGTCCACTCCCACATCCACTCCCATGTCCACTCATCCTCTCTATTTGACTCACTCACAAGAAACAAATATAAAGAAAAATGACACACTAACAAAGTTCAATCACACTAACAATACAAAAAAGTAGATAAACAAAATATAATAACACAAGACAACTCACTCAATATTCGCCAACAAATCACCAACTCTCTCCAACTCTCTCCAACTACTACCACCAACTCGACTCTATCTCTCCTCAAAACAACACCCACACTAAATGAACAAAATGGACACTTTATATATGGTATCCTTCCCAAATAGTTGGCCACAAGTGTGATTACTATTGTTTTCAGGTGATTGCCTAAGTTGACGACGTCAGCATTTCAGAATTTAACCACTACACTGCCATGTTCCAACCCAAAAATAATGACACACTGTAATTGACAAGAAAATTATATTACATGGATTCACTGCTTCCATGGTCTCTCCCACATATACCCCAGAAAAATAAGGGGACATACATGAACCTCAGGGGACCATCATTGCCTTAGCGTGTAAATAAACACATATAAAAATTAATGATTATGTTTGCTTTAATAATACTGTCAATGAGCATGGGGTCCTCGGAGCTGAACAGCATTGGTTTCAGGTCCAGGGACCCCCTTCTTCAGGAGTTACAGGACCCTTTATGGGGTGCCGGTATCCCCTGCTGAATGTACATTTCCCGGTCACGTGACGCGGAAGCTTTAAAATTACAGTGGATACCGGCACCCCATAACGGGGCCTGTAACTCCAGAAGTAGGAGGTCCTCGGACCTGAAACCAATGCGGTTAAACTCGGGAGACCCCCTGCTCATGTACACTATAATTAAAATGTATTTATTTAGTGTACGATCGTCTGTAACAGTCGTGCATGGAGATAGCAAATCTCCATGCAAATGTTAGAGGCGGCTTTTTTCAGCTAGTGAACGGAGAGGTTCAGAACGCTAGCAGGGGGGGAAAAAACAAACAGTACGCTGTGGCTGTTTTGAGCTATTTTGAGCAGGTGCGTTAAAAAATGGTCTCAAGTCTTAGTGCTTCGCGTCCCCGGCTTCACTTTTTAACGAACCTGCTTTTTGGTCAAATCAAAACGCAAAGCCATTGAGCTTAGTGCATAGCCCCCATAGGGGCCTATTATAGTAGCCTTCATAACCAAGTTATCGGGGCTTTATACAGTAGCTGTTATCTGCCAAAAATAGCTACTGCACCGACACACTTTATTCGAGCAAATACCCAGTATGTACCTGGCAGATACCTGGAATGCGCCGCTCCTCACCTCAGACAAGCCCCGTTGCGTTTGCCTTCCCAGCCTGGGTTCATGCCTGGCTGACGGGCGGCTGATCTGTTAAATGATAATGATTAGGATTTAATAGGCTGCAATGCTTCGCGTGTCTACCAGATGGCATAAATTCATGAATTGTAATGCAGTATATATATATATATATATATACTGTGCAGTATTGCAGCCAGCGGGAATAAAATGCTTCAATCCCTGCCTGGAAAATACCTCAATGCACTCGGGCAGAAAACAGTCACAAACCTCAATACACCCGGGTATACCCGAATTCGTGGGACTAGCCGAGCTCGAATAAAGTGTGTCGCCAGTGTACAGCGATCCAGAAAGCCTCGATAAGTGGGCGGCGAAAGCATTAATCGCCATTTTTGGCTCTCGTCCAAAACACAAGCCCCTTATCGCCAGTTTTGAAATTTGTGTAAGTCTAGTAGCCTCAATTAAGTTATCGAGGCTAATCTTGGCTCTAGAATGGCGATTTTCTCACAAATTTCCTCTTGCCAGAAAAAGTTGGCGAGAAGCTGGTGAGGCGGTGGCAAGAGGGGGACCTAGACAAAAATGCATTTTTCTGCATCGTATTGATGCTGGGGGTCTCCAGAGCTGATACACATGAATACCAGCACCGGAGACCTCCGGCATGAATCCGATGCAATAAAAATGCATTTACAGGCAACTTCATTAACTTAGCGGCTAACCGCTAAGGCAATGAAGGGGTTAACTACCGGTGCCATATTTATTGTGGTAGTAGGGGTGGGTGAAGGTGGTATTTGGCCCTTGGTAAGTGTTTAGGCCTTGCAGGGGGGATGTGGGAGGAGTTAACCCCTTCATTACCTTAGCGGTAAATACTGCTAAGGTAATGAAGGGTTAACCCCTCACACTACCCACCCGGTAGGTCGGTATAAACACCCAGCAAGGGCCAAATGCCAACTTCACCCATCCTTGCTACCCACAATTAACATTGAAAAACAACAACCCTACTACCCACCACCTCTCACCCCAACAACCCCCCACAACACATACAGTATAGTAATGGGCAAAATTACCATTATTCAGATATGGATACTAGCTCATTTGCCCATTCGAAAAATCAAACATTAGCCGACCAGCATAAATAAAGTAAATAAAACTTCTACTTACCCCTACAATGATGAAGGGTGTTCTCATCACCATACTCCAGGTCCATGTCCACCTTTGGCAGCAAGAGCACAAGAAAAAATACAATCTAATGGCCCCTAACCCCTTAATCACCTTATTGGTTAATAACCGCTATAGTAATTAAGGGGTTAACCCACCCTCCCCCCTGCTAGCCACACAAGTCCTACCTACTGTATCCACCCCGGTACAAGTACCCCCACCCTCTACCCATTGATTGGCACAGTGGTACATGATACCCATATAATATGGGCATGATAAGCCACTATAGCAGTCAATGGCCAACCTATAAACAAAATCATCAAGCTGAAAATACACAACAATTAAAGAAATACACAAGCACATAACCCCAACAAGAATAAAAGAACTAAAAAGCCTCAAGTACACATCAATACAATAATTCTAACACCAAAGCCGCAAAAGAATAACAATTATGTTATACCAAAATACTAGAATATAATTAAATAAACACCTAACCAACAAAAATATTCAAGAAATACAACCGCTAACCAATCCTAAAATGTTATCGAAACAAGCCATCCAAATACCAAACAATTTAGTGAAAACAATAAACAGAAATCGAAAAAATAACAATCAATTGTAAACAAGCATTTGCCAATAGGGCACAGATTAATACATTAGCAGTCAATGGGCAATGAAAAACATACAAATAAATAAATATAATAAAAAATCCTGAAAAAATACAATTAAATACATTCAATATTTATCTTACCTTTAGAAGTCTTTACCCTCCGAATCCCAGTGTATCAGGAAGCTCTCGACCTGCAACGTCATACGCTGCAATCCAACGCCATCCTCCTTGAAGTTCAGCATCAGGTAAAAAAAAAAATTCTTTCTGTCATCTTCTTTCACCTTCTTCAATCTTTTTCTGTCATTCTTTTCTTTAATCTTCTTTCTTTGTAATCCAATAGAACCCCATGGTAAATCTATAACGGAAGTTGCCTTGTCGTCTTCTTGAGCTAAAATGAGATGGAACAGGCCTTTAATAGGCCTTGCGGGGAGGGGGGCGGGGGTTGCGGGAGGCTAATCCAAGTGGTCACTGTATCATGTGACCGGCTTTTTAAAGGATGTAACATCATCTCCAAGGCAGGTACGTCACATCCTTAAAACCACATGGCTGATATCACATGGTATTACAGCCAATGGGAATGCAGACAATCCCATTGGTTCCTGTACCATGTGATATGTTCCATTAGTTTTAAAGTATGTGACATCATCCCTTAAAGTGATGTCCCATCCTTTTTAACAAATGGAACATATCACATGGTACAAGAACCAATGGGATTGTCTGTAATCCCAGTGGCTGTAATACCATGTGATACCAGCCATGTGGTTTTAGGGATGTGACGTACCTCCCTTGGCGATGTCACAGCCTTAAAAAAAAAAAAAAGTTGCACATGATACAGCGTCCAATCAGATTGGAGCTGTGACATCTGACCCTAAAATGTGACGTCAAAGGCACTATATTAGGCCTGTTCCATCTAATTTTAGCTCAAGAAGTCGACGAGGCAACTTCTGTTGCTGGAATTACCATGGTGTTCTATTGGATTACAAAGAAAGAAGACTAAAGAAAAGAAGAAAAGAATTACAGAAGAAGATAGAAGGTTGTGATGATGATGGGGTAACCAGGCTCTTAATAAAGGTCAAGCCCTGTTTGATCCGAATATTAGGGTTAAAGAGTGTCAGCTCTATATGCATACTCCGTACTTTGTGTGAATAAAGACTTTCTTTCCAGGGATGTCAGAAAGCAGGGATTGCTAAGGTATGAGTTTCAAGGTTTTTTTTTGCGGAGAAAGTGTTGTCAGAATGTGCCTAGGTAGTTGGGGTCCGGAGTTGTCGGTTCCCCTAAAAATGTACCCGAGAATCATGCTTGGTT
The DNA here is from genome assembly GCF_040206685.1 of Ascaphus truei. Classification (NCBI taxonomy): domain Eukaryota; kingdom Metazoa; phylum Chordata; class Amphibia; order Anura; family Ascaphidae; genus Ascaphus; species Ascaphus truei. The sequence goes on from NC_134483.1 coordinate 369,696,298, forward strand.
CTTGGATACATGTAGGCACATTGTCCCGGCAATATCTCCCCTTGAAAATGCTTATGTGACTCACTGCTATACAACCACTATACCCCCCTAACATACAGTACTTATATGTAATTTTTGGGATGCACAACAATGATACTATAGGCCGGTTGTGGCCCTCGGGTGTTCCCCGCAGGTGTCCACACTTGCCTGCAGTACCAATTCTGTGTCCCAAAAAAATAATTATAAAAACACATAAATACTTATAGATAAATACCCCCCGTCCCTTAACACATATAGTATAGTAATGGGCAAAATTACTATTATCCACATATGGATAATAGTGCATTTGCCCATTTAAAATACATAAAGCACAATAAATACAATAAATACATATTGCTCTCACACATGCCCGGCTGCCACGATGAAGGCCATCCTCATCTTCATCACCATCCATGCCCCCCTCCGATGCTGCAAAACATACACAAGAATAAAAAGAGCCAATGTAATGTCCCCTAACCCCTTAATCACCTTAACGGTCATTAACCGCTATAATCATTAAGGAGTTAATCCACCCTCAACCACCACTCAGGAGGCCTAAACACCCTCCCCCACTACCCACCCCATGAGGCCTAACCACCCTCACCCACTACCCACTCGGAAGGCCTACCCACCCTGGCTTGGGGACAATACCCCTTACCCCACCCTGCTGCCCCCAATAAACATCACTATATTTAATAAACAATACATAACCCACCCCCTGTGCCCCCCATAAATACATGATTTATTCTTTTACATACAGGGTTGATACCCCAGGACCACGGGAGTCCCCGTTGGTCCTGGCGGGTGTCTGCAGGCCCCACAGTGTACCAGAACTCCAGGGTCTGGAGGCCTGTGGGTGGTCCCCACCAGGTGCCGTGGGCCTCCATGTGGTCCCTGCGGGTCACTGTGGGCCCAAAATGGGGTCTCCACGGGTGGGCCCACGGGTGTCTGGGGTCTCCGGGTCAGGCCCACAGGTGTCTGAGGGTCCTCGGTTGGTGGTTCCCATGGGGGTCTGGGGCCCTTGGGTGGTCCCTATGGGTCTGCAAGGCCCCCACAGCTGTGGGGCCCCCGGTTCTTCCCCACAGATGTCTCCCGTGGGTCCGCAGCCTTGTACCCGTGGGCGTCCGGGGAGTCCTCAGGTGGTCTCCAGAGGTCCCCGCAGACCCAAGGAACCAACCCTGTATTTAAAACAAATAAACCTGTCCTATACATTTAAATAAATTTAAAATAAAACAAACACATACGCTACAGTAATGTGCAAAATATCTATTAGCCAGATATGTATAAAAAATTATTTGCGCATTATTAAACACCTAAAACAGCATCAATAAAGTAAATAAATAGAGTTCTACTTACCCCCTGGCAATGTGATGGGCATCGGGTCATCAAACGGCCTCCGTTGGCAAAAAAATACATTGCAAATACTTTCAAATGCCAGTTAACCCCTTAATCACCTTAGCGGTTAATAACCGTGAAAGTAATGAAGGGGTTAACCCACCCTGCACCAATACCAACCCTTCACCCATTCATTTGTACAGTGGGTATTGTCTATCTGTCTGTCTATCTCTGTCTGTCTCTGTCTATCTCTGTCTGTCTGTCTGTCTGTCTGTCTATCTCTGTCTGCCTGTCTGTCTGTCTATAACACCAATATACAAATACATGGTTAAGGATTACACAAAAATGCAGAAATTAAAACATGAAATCTCAATCTCAAAAAAGCGCATTGCATCAGAAAATTAAACCAGCATATTGCATCAGAAACTTATACTAGCACATTGCAAAATATATTATATCTCATCTCCCAACAAACCAGCACCTAGACAAATAAATATATACCAAATGGCAATCAAACAATTGCATTTTAGTGTGTACATGATGCAATTAATCTGTCCATCATGTAATACTATGACAAATCAATGTTAAAAATAAAATAAACAATTACTAACAAGATACAACAACTAAGCAAGTAAACATAAAAATATTTACCATCAATTAATCTAAACAAAAATCAATTATAATCCAATCAAAGTCAATTACACAATTCGCTATTCAATTCCTAAAACCAAAGTATAGTGAAAATATTTCAACTTCCAAGTAACCACCATCATACAAAATCTAACTACCAAAAGTAAGCCAATATTAAAAAGCAAGCCCCTGAAATAAACTATTGCAAAGAGCATCAAAAATTTAATGTAACTAAGTAACAATTACATTACACACACCAATTTCTAAATAAAGCTGCCAAATACATTTTAAAAACATCAAAAGAGCATAAACAAACATTTGCAAAACAATACTTTATTATCCCTGTATGTCTAGCCATAGAGATATAAATACATCCATACAGGGGCAATAAAAGAGCATAAAAAACAACGAATTGACATAAAAAATTACAATACAATACAACCATTCAGTGTCCCTGTATGTATATCCATAGGGACATACATAAATACAGGGTCAATAAATTGACATAAAAAAAATATCACATAAAAAAATAAATTCAAAAACCTGTAAAAGTAAAATAAAATAAATTTATTTTGTTTACTTACCACTCATCGAATTCCCAGGGAACCGGGTGCTCTCGAACCAACAATCCAAGGGTAACCAGAAAATAAAAAACCATTACAATCCAAGTGTGTCTTCTTTCTTCTATTTGTAATCCATACCGTCAGTCTTGGGGTCTTCGGGGTCTTCTTACCTTCTCCGGGGTCTTCTTTACCTTCTCCAGTGGTCTTCTGGGGTTCTTCTTCTGCCACGCCCTGGTTCTCTTCTTGGAAGGGAGGTTCTTCCTCCACCGCGACTGGCTTGAAAATGAGACGTCAGGCTTTTATAGGCCTATGACGTCACATTTTTGTCATATGGTTCCCACGGCCCTGATTGGCCCATGAAAACCATGTGATTTTGGCAAAAACAAAATTGGATGACGTCATTGAAAGGAAATGATGCCAGCCAATCAGAATGGCTGTGCTTCATTTGCCTTTAAGATGACGTCATCAAAAGCAAGATGGCCACCCTTACATGGTACGGGAGCCAATCAGAGCGTGGGAACTTAATCCCAACTCTGTCTGAAGTAGACCATTTGACAGAGGTTTGGGGGAGAACGGATGTGATGTCATCCAAAGTCTGTCACATGGTACTTCAGCCAATCAGATTGGGGATTTCGTTCCATTATTTTTAACACTGGTAATCCATGTATGCAGTATAGGCATGGATTTCTCCAAGCATCATGACTTGTCAACCTCCTCATGATGTTGTAAATAAAATATAATGGTTTACAATGTCTAAATACTATATTAAATGAGCCAAGCACATGGCAAATTTTGGAATCACACGTTCTCGCGAGACCTCCTATTTAAAGAGGCCATTTGCGTCACCATGTGCCAGTGCTGTTGGGAGTGAGGGTGAGACAGACTGGACTTAGTGGTAGGAGGAGAGATTTGGTGGTTTGTGAGTGACTTGTTGGTGATTATTGAGTGATTTGTCTTTGATTTTGGATTTGATTAATTGATGGAAATGTATTTCTGTTTCCTTGTTTTGTTTAAATTGTAAGCTTGTTTGATGGAATTGTATCTTGTGTGGAATAGTTATTTTTTTATTTTGAGCATTGCTGACCCGGGGACCCCCAGGCACCCGCAGGCCTACCCGTGGACCCCATTTTAGGCCTGCAGTGACCCGCGGGGACCACCTGGAGGTCCACGGTGCCTGGTGGGGACCACCCAGAGGCCTCCAGACCCTGGAGTACTGGTACACTGTGGGGCCTGCGGACACCTGTCGGGACCACTGGGGACTCCCACAGGTCTGGGGTATGAATCCTGCATGTCAAATAATAAATCATGTTTTATGGGGGGGGGGCACAGGGCGTGAGTGGGTTATGTATTGTTTATTAAATACAGTAATGTTTATTGTGGGGCTATTCTGTGTATTGTTTTTCTTGTGGGTAGTGGGGGTGGGGGAAGGGGTATTGTCCCCAAGAGTGGTTAGGCCTCCCTAGTGGGTAGTGGGTGAGGGTGGTTAGGCCACATGGGTGGGTAGTGGGGGAGGGGGTTTAGGCCTCCCGGTGAGTGGTGGGGGAGGGTGGGTTAACCCCTTAATTACTATAGCAGTTAATAACCACTAAGGTGATTAAGGGGTTAGGGGACATTACATTCGCTCTTTTTATTCTTGTGTATGTTTTGCAGCACCCGAGGGCATGGACGGTGATGAAGATGAGGATGGCCTACATCGTGGCAGCCGGGCATGGGTGAGTGCAATATGTATTTATTGTATTTATTCTGCTTTATGTATTTTAAATGGGCAAATACACTAGTATCCATATGTGGATAATAGTAATTTTGCACATTACTTTAGTGTATATGTTAGGGGGCGGGGGGTGTATTTATTTATAAGTATTGATGTATTTTGTAATTATTTTTGGGGGGCACAGAATTGGTACTGCAGGCAAGCGGGGACCCCCGGGCACCCTTGGGGACCACCCTAGGGCCACCGCCAGCCTATAGTATCATTCCTGTGTATCCAAAAAAATAAATATATGAACTGTATGTTTGGGGGGTATAGGGGTTGTTGGGGGCACAGGGGGTGGGTAGTGTATTATATATAGTAATGTTTATTGAGGGTCTAGGAGGTGGAAAGTGGGGCTGTAGTGTTTATTGTTTTTTTTGTGGATAGCGGGGGTGGTTTAGGGGGTATTAGCCCCAAGGATGGGTATTTAAGCCTTGCGGATGGGTAGCGGGAGGGGTTAACCCCTTCATTACCGTAGCGATATTAACCGCTAAGGTAATGAAGGGGTTAAGTCCACCCGCAATCCCCCCGCGCCCCGTAAGGCCTAAACACTCACCAAGGGCCAAATAATCCCTTCACTCACCCCACTAGCCACAATAAACCTGGCACGGGTGGTTAACCCCTTCATTGCCTTAGCGGTTATCCGCTACGGTAATGAAGTGGGCTATAAATGCATTTTTCCTGCATCGAATGCATGCCGGGGGGCTCCGGTGCTGGTATTAATGTGTATCAGCTCCGGAGACCCCCGGCATCAATCCTATGCCGGAAAAAGGCCGGATTTTTTCTAAGTGCCATCCCTCTGCCCTTGCCGATACTTCTCCCCACCAACCTGCCAACTTTTGGGGGCGGGACAAAGTCCCGGGGGAAAGTATGCTAGGGGGGCGACATTTCGAGGGACTACAGTAAAGGCTGAACACAGCTGCAAGAAAGCAGCTTGCAAAGAAGCACCAGGAGTCCACAACAGTCAATGAAAGTTAATGGGAATAGCAAATGAAGACAGTAATCAAACCCTCTGTGACTCTGCTCCTTGCTGAGCACTCCACACAAGCACAAGGAGCAGAGCCACAGACTCCTAATGCTTCTTTGCAAGCTGCTTTCTTGCAAGCTGTGTTCAGTCTTTACTGTCCCATTGCCCACAGTTTCTTGTGGTACTTGAACTATTGGCATTGACTTTAGTGGATTCTTGCTGCCCTGCTATTAGCTGTTCAGCTGTATTTAGCCTACACTGTATGTTTGCTATCTATTTTCAGGGGTGTCTGATTTGACCAGTTATAGGGGAAGGGAGGCTTAGGGAAGTACCTCTGGGACCTTTTGGATAAGGGGGAATGGGCCAGATGAAGAGGAAGTCCCTCGAAACGTCGCCCCCCTAGCATACTTTCCGTTCTCCGTTTTTTGTGTATATTCCTTGTGTTTCATGTTTTTTCCCCTTTTCCTCCCCCCCCCACCCCTCACTTTGTGACATGCCCATTTGTGATACTGGTTTCTGCAAACACATTTGATTTTTTCTGGTTCGTTTTATTATTAAATGTTTATTCTGCATTACAACTGTTTTCATCATTTAGCTATAAGACAGTGAATGCTGGTACTTACGTAGATTTGTTAGTACTATACAGGGGACTAAGGGTCCCCTTTTGTTCCGTGCACCCTGCAATTGCATAAATTTAACACTATCAGAGTGCTGTCTATTGTCCCCTTTTACCCTTAAATATAAAGCAGGTAGGTTCACTAGGGAAGCTAAACAGAATAGAGGGGTCCTGTAGACGAGAACTCCCCAAAGGAGGGGAGCCAGCAGGAAAGTCCCAATAACATGCACTCAAACCGCTCGCGAGATGTCTAATGATGGAAGGATAACCCGAGTGCATGATCGTGGCTGAACAACAGTACAGGTATTAACAGTGATGGTGACACAAAACAACGTGTGCCCAGCAGGTAAATGGACCCATATGAATACTAAGGAGAAGTCCTAGAGGAATGCAGCCAGTATTTGTCTCCAAGAAACGGATAATGTAAAGTGAAAATAATTAAAAACAATTTAATGGTAATATATATATATATATATATATATATATATATATACACATATATGTAGAGGTATCAGTACCGTGTTAGCCGAGCTTCAATAATCAAAAAATAAATAGATGATACCGTTCTGTGGCTAACGAAATGCTTTTATTTGTGCGAGCTTTCGAGATACACTGATCTCTTCTTCCGGCAATATTACAATGAATGAAGCAAGCAAAAGCTATACTATAAACAGTGTCTATTGGAATGTTATCTGTGCTGGTCCTTCCCCCGGTGTGGATGTGTTTTATGGCTGGAGGTGTCAAAAGGTTCCTGAAAGCAAGTGATGAAAGAGTGTGTATGTGTATCAGTGTGAATAAAAATGAATGGAGAGCCCACAGTATATACAGTGCTTTACAAAAGGTGTGTGTGGAGTGGGAGTGGATATAAATGGTGTGGGTGGGTGTGGAAATGTGAGAGTTAGTAGCACAACTAAAAGTGTGTGTGGATACTATGTGGTCCCTATTGGTGTATAGGGATGGAAAAACAAGGAGTATAAGTATGTGTGAGAGACAGCTGTGTGTGCATACATATAGCACAGTATGTACAGACATGGCCTATAGCGCTCATGGGAAGAGAGTTCACTTGTGTCAGTAATGACTCATAAAATTTTGATCTCTTTTTAGGCCACTGCTAAGTGTCCCGAACAGTTGCATAAATTTGTATTCATGCAACCGTCTCTCTTTCGGTGTTTTAAGATTACCTTTGAGTATGGCAACCCTCAGATCGTTCATCTTATGGCCAGAGTCAGAGACATGTTCGCCAACAGGACTGTCTCTTGTTCCGCGTGTGATGCTGTGGCGGTGCAGGTTCATTCTCTTGTTTAGCCCCTGCCCTGTCTCAACTATGTAGTAGCATCCCCCTGGGCATTTCATGCACATGATGAGGTACACGACATTGCTGGAGGAACAGGTGAACCTTCCTCTGATTTTGTATTCCCGATTCCTGTGTGGTATTTGTATTGTGTCCGCTGTGTAGAGCATTGCGCAGGTTTTGCATCTTGGGTCCTGGCATGGTTTTGTCCCGCATTCAGTTGTACTACTGAATACTTTACTCCTCACCATAATATTCTTGAGATTATGGGGTTGTCTGTATGATAATAAGGGTGCTTCAGGGAAGACCTGTTGCAGTCTTGTATCTTCCTGGAAACTACAACCCATCCTCCAGGAAGATTCCCAGCTACATGTTAATCATTTACATCATCTTACAGTCACATTTTTTTGACATTCAGATATTGCTTTTTATACTTATAAGGACAATCATGGTAAAAATCACACAGTCATAATTTACTTTGGCAAAGTGACATTGAGCCTTAAAGTGATTTTATGATGCGTGGAAGCTCTCAGTTAACTAAGAAATACACAAAACAAGAAGATACATATTGGGTTTAATGTAAAACAAACCCCTGAAATTAAATGAGAGTGATTTAATCACAGATTGTAGAAACAATACTGCAGATGACATCTTTTTATTGCTGCTATAAAACATAGGAATTCCTAGACAACATGGCAAACTGTTACAATTTAGCATAATGCATTGGACAAAATATGTATGTTATTATACCCTTAAGTGTGAAGAAATCAGATCCTCTATAAATAATAAAGTTGATACTTTTGGTTATTCTGTCTCTGTTACATGATCACAAATCATATCTTGGGAGCAGTTGGAGCTGCGACAGAGTTGTTTTGAGTTTCTTCAAACCCTGATTTATACAAGCAATTGGGCTTTTTATCGAGCAAACAAATGTCTCGCTTTGCATAGCTCAATTTTTGTTGAATATATTAAAACTCAGAGATATCCTCGGAGATTGAGGATTAGTCGTCTTCTTATTTAATGTACAAAGAATAAAGAGGTCTTTGGAAATGGAAGCAAGTTTTAAACAGATGCAACCATGACCTGATGCTCCTGATGCTAATGACAACCAGCAATTAAAAAGGCGAGAGCAGGAATCACTCAAATGTAAGTTAAGCTGAAAACTAAACTCTTACTTGAAGACTATAAACAATTGAATACAGAATTTGATGTTTCCATGCATTACTAGAAAATAAATATTACAATGGGGGAAAAAAAGGAAATATAACAGAGATACCAGAGATTATGAGACCAATCAAGTTTTTTCTTGGAAAGGAGCAAGGAAAACTCAAAGAAGATTTACAGTAGGACATAAAGTAGGACACATTCATTATCTGTTTCACGTTCTTCCGGGAGTTATAAGTCACAAGTGGAATTTACAGGATCACTGCTTTTTTAGGTAGACAACATTGCAACACAAAGTTCACCGAGGTGGGACCCCGAGGAGGAAGACACTGTGCGGGGGGGCGGGCAAAGAGAACATCCATTAACACAGAGAAGACAACTTCGGGAGAGGTAATGGCTCACAATTAACATTCTGACTAGAACTTTGAATGTTGCCGAAACAATCATTAGCAATACAAGATTGGGCTTTCTTTCAACATATTCAGGAACCTATTTACTTCCTGGTAAAACATTTTATAAATAAATAAATTTTGACTCGAAAGCAGAATTACTTTCTCCCTTTTTTTATTATTTTTTATGTAAAAAGCATGTGCCAATGTATAATGTTAGATTCTTATTTAAACTGGCAATCGTTCGATGCTCCTATTCTAAATCTGTAAAAATCCTGATTGTGTGCCTAACATAATGGCTGCCTCTCAGTTTCAATCAATCCTTCAGTCAACTAATACAGTATATTACTAGGGTAACATTATCTATTACTACAGTTACCAGCTCAAACGGCTGGGAACATTGGCAACAAATTATCACAAACAGGAAAGTATTTCAACGATCTTGCACTGCTTGGGTGGTGGACTAAAACCTGCTATAGAAATCAAAGGATGTTTTAAAACTCATTAAAAATGGCATTAAGTGTGGAATAGAAAATAAAATACAGGCATACCCCGGTTTAAGGACACTCACTTTAAGTACACTCGCGAGTAAGTACATATCGCCCAATAGGCAAACAGCAGCTCACGCATGCGCCTGTCAGCACTTCCTGAACAGCAATACCGGCTCCCTACCTGTACCGAAGCTGTGCGCAAGCAGGGAGACTATAGCGCCTGTTACACATGCGTTATTTACATCAGTTATGCATGTATATGACGATTGCAGTACAGTACATGCATCGATAAGTGGGAAAAGGTAGTGCTTCACTTTAAGTACATTTTCGCTTTACATACATGCTCCAGTCCCATTGTGTACGTTAATGCGGGGTATGCCTGTAGTCACTATTATCTAATACTACAAAAATGATTAATTAAAAAAAAACGATTTTGCTTGTTTTTTGCTGATTTAAACTAGACGTTTTAAAGTTTGTACATACTGTATGCTGAAATTAAAAATGTATTAGATTAAGTGTAATACTGCTGAGTTTGTTCCATCCAGTCAAACAGTATATTCTGCTAATAACTACCTTAGAAAAAAAGAGTGATTTTATAAACTTGGTCAACAAAAGTTCTCTTGACGCATTTTATAACATGGTAAATTCAGATACTAAGGAATTATGGAATGTTAAAAATTATAAAAACTCTAAATGCCAAACATTTTATGTAATGCTTTAAATTGTATAAACTAAAATAATTAGTGATAAAAAGTGGATAATGATAAAGGGGATGCAGTGGTAATAATGGATAGACATTTGTATGTGGCGAAAGCCATATCCACAGTAGCAAATGGCTCAGCTATGTAACGACATATTTCTTATTTGGAATGGTAAAACTAAGGATTTGTAAGGAATTATTAAGCTTGCTAATATGATGCATAACTCCAAGTTTACTTTGAAGTATAATTAGCAAGAAATGCATTTTATTGATGTTAAGAAAATAAAAAACAATATAATAAAATATTGACAGACATATAACAAGAATTTACTAATGTCATCTAGCTTGAATCCACCAGGCACAAATAGTGGTTTACCAAAAAGTGAGTTGATCAGAACAATTTTGTCAGATGAGGATCTATTTGAAATTATATCTAATTAAATGATAAGCACATTTCCTGATAGAGGGTACAATAGAGATGCATTTTAAAACCATAAGGCGGAAAAAAAAGAATTCCCAGTAAAAATGTATAGTAAAGCAAAAGAAAAAAGACCAATGTTAATCATATTCTCATCATATGCTATCTGTCACTACATTTACACTAGATTCTTAAAGTCAGAAGGGACAGCGGCATCATATCAGAATTATAAGGAACGTAACAAAAGTTGCAAAAGGGCACTCAAATTAGTAAAAATGGGTAGTGAAAAGAGAATTGCAATAAAAAGTAAGATCAATCCTAAAAAGTTCTTTAGATACCTTAATAACAAAACAAATTAGAAAAGAAAATATATGACCCGTTCAGCATGAGATGGGCAGGGGCTCTCTTGAGCTGAACCGCGTCAATTTCAGGTCCGGGGACCCCCTGCTTCCTGAGTTTCAAGCCCCGTTATGGGATGCCGGTAACCCCATGCAATGTTTAAATCTCCCGTGTCATGTGACCATGACATTTAAACGCTTAGGAGATACTGGCACCCCATACCGGGGCCTGTATCTCGGGAAGCAGGTGGTCCCCAGACCCCGTGATCCCACACACTGCGAGAGCTGTGCAGGGAGAGGCGGCTCTCTCTGTGCAGTTCTCTATGATCGTACGGGAGAACATTGAGAGAGAGGCTGACCTCATCTCTGCTATCCCGAGCGGTATTGGCATTTTCCTGCCTGATGGTTTCAGATTCTTTCTGAATACCGTGATAACACATATATACAATGGTTCCCAGCACACTATCAGAATAAGAATCAGACAATATGTTAACATGAAAAAATACAAATTGTATTGAAAATAGACAAATAGACAAATACAAAATTGACCCTAATGAAGGCCTGGAGAGTACATCTCATGGGGCAAAACACTATGCATAAAAATGGAGTGAGAGGAGGGGTGGAGGGAAAACAAAGGGAGTGAAGCAATACAAAAACAATAGAGGAGGGGGACAAAGCGTACAATACACTAATGAATAGGGTAATAAATAGTAAGGGGGAAAATATTTCAAGGCCTAAAACGCCCTTTCTTCATGCCCGTGCCCACAGACTGATGCAGTCTATGGTACTTCCCTAATTATACACCTCCATCCAAAAACCTCTCAACTTAATGTAGCCCTGGTAGGTTTGGGCTATTATTCTATCCTCCTCCTGGCGGTAATTCCTGCATAAGGGCAGGTTTGCCAGGAGTATTCATGGGTTTTCCCCACTGAGGCAGTGAAGGCAGGTCACAGACTCTGTGTCCAATCAATAGACACAGGGGCGGTGCCTGTTGGAGCTACTAGGGCATTGCCACTTTCTATTTAGGGTCTTGAGAGTGTGTCTTTGGAGTGGAAGGGACAAGGGTGGCACAGACCAAGCTGCCAGGACTGGCTAGCTTGAGGCGTCCCTCTGGGGAGGGAGAGTGTGCACCCCATACCTCCTACCCTGCTTAGGGAGTAGGTGAAGAGCTAGACCCACTCTGGGTGCCCTAGGCCTGGAGTAGTGTCAGGGACATCCTAAAGGAGGACAGCCTGCCGTGCAACATCAAGAGACAATAAAGAACTTGCATTTTTATGGAAACTCCTGCCTGAGAGTGGAGTGTATCAGGAGGAGGGGAAGGTATTTTTCTTGTGGGCACTTCACCCCATACTGCTGGGGGCTACAGGAGATGGAGGTGCTGCACCAGTAGAGAAGATGGAGGCACAACCCCAGAAGCCTGTCCTGTTCTCTCCCATGTCATCGTGGGAGATTCAGGGCCCCCTGTTGCCAGCAGGTACGCACCACAAAGAGACATGTAGCCTGAGCTTTAGACTCCCTAGGAGACCCTATCTGAGATTGGGTGGGGGAAACAGGGTTATATTAACAAGGTAAGTAATATAGAGAATATACTGAATGGACCTAATAAACCTACTAAACCTAATATAGACAATCAAAGTCAACCTGTTATGTCAGAGTTGGAGAATGAATAACAGTATACAGTATATAGTTCCTCAAAAGCACCTAACCATAGCACCTGTGTTTGCAGACGTGGGTACTTAGATAATCCTATGCATTAAAGAACCAAGGTAATGACCAAATAACAGTATCAAATATACTGTGTACTGATAGAGCATAAGAAAAAACACGAAACAGCTACACAGAACACTGATTTGTAACCCAGAGATAAGCTGATAAGGCAAAAAGTGATTAATATGAATCCTCTGTTGTGTTTTGTCCGTAGCTCTCATGTAGTCATCTGTAGTTGTCCCAGTGTCAGATGACAAACCGTTCGAAGGGAACATGCCAAACCATTGGAGATAGCAGCAAAGTCATTGAAGCTACTAGAGAAGGCCCCAATGTTTCTTAACTTAAATGGCACAGTTTGGAACCAGTGAGTACAGCACCAAGAGGGCAGGACTGGGTTAATTTACTTCATCAATGAGAAACCTATTTGATTGGAAAAGGTTACATGAGGAAGTAGCAATGAATTACTTTATTTATTAATCTAATTGCTATGGTGTGTTAAAGCTGTTAAGATATTTAAGATGTGATTCAATATCTAAAACATTGTATCCTTTGTGTGGCAATACTAATAATATATCAAATGGTGTCAATTGTGCCCTTTTTGTTGTGGTCAATATTGATCTAGTGCCATGATTTAAAATAGCATTGGTGTATATACTGTATTAGCACAGGTTAAGTTTGTTTTGTAGTCCAAAATTAACTATTGTGATAGTGCTGTACAGGTGGTCCTCGTTTCATTTCACACAGATCATACGACACATCCTAATGAATTCTGCAGAATGGATTATCTGACGTCAGAACGGATTATCTGACACTCACAGCCGCTCATTAACATGGGATTCTCTTTCTGACCTTTTCACTACATCTCCAGAAGTAGGGAGTCCCCACAGTTGAAATTAACGTGGTTCACCTCCGGGGACCACCTGCTTCAATATAATATAGCAAAATGGATTTAAAGGACAGACCAGAGTCTGTAAGAGTTACTCTGGGGAGACACAGAGTGTAACTTTCTGGGACTCCTCTGCACAGCTATTACAGACTATTTGGCCCCGGACGATTAACACTTCTTTAATCCTCCTGGGCTGCAAAATGTGCTGCTGCTGGAGTCGCGGACCAACTGCACACAGGCTGCAGATTTCAGCCTGGTGGATTAGGTGCACTAGCACTAACATCATCATGTCTGCTTTGCAAACTGATGCTGCTCAGAAGAGCACATCTAGCACCCGTGCTAGCATCATCAATCATCATCATTATCATCACTGCTATTGATTATCATTATTCGTGATATACCAAAATCATCTAAATCAACATCATCATAAGACAATGGTGATTGTGTTGTGGTTGAGTGTGTTGTTTACTGATGCTGGTGACCTATTGTTTCCATTTGAACCTGTTACATTACACTGTGTTGTCTGATTGCTGCAACCCACCTTTGTCTTATGCTGGCTATCTACGGTTGGCTGCCACTTTGTGTGGTGTTGGCTAGTCATGCGAGCTCTTAATGAAGGGGTGCCCGGCTTACCCCTTTTCACAACTGTACTACATAAGCAACATGTAGCTTTAACGTGAACCTTTAAGAGTTTAAAATAATGTTGTTGTATTTGAAGTATGGGCAAAAGAGACATAACTTGTCTTTGTGAAAGAACTTGTGAATGTAATCATGGTTGTCTATGTTGTTTGTGCAGGTGGTGTTGGCCTTGGACGGTCAACATCATCATCATCGTTATCACAACAGCCAGAGCCACGATTGGTCACTTGTCGTAATGATAACATCTGTGTAACAGAGCATGTTGTTGTTGATGTTGCTGATGAGGAGGAAGGAAACATCAATGTACATGATGATGATGATGATGATGATGATGGACACAGAAGCAAACAAACACAACACACAAACACCCACACAGAGAGACAGCAATTATAAAAAGACAGCCCACACAGAAATCTCAACAAATATCAAAACTTAAATAAACCCTCCAACTCCTTATGGCCTGGTGTATCCTCTCTCCCTCCCAACATTACTGCTAGTGTGGGCGCTGAAAACATGGCTTTGTATACCATTGCACATAGCAAACTCTTGCAAGATTTTGCTACCATTTTAGCAGTTTTGCGATATATATCACACAATTCAATGCAACATTTTCAGGTTACATCTCAACATTTTTGTGAAAGTGAAAATGTTGATTTATAGCTACAAAAATGCGGCTTGATTTTTATATTGAATGCGATACTATGTAACTTCATATTAATGCAGTTTGATGTATCTATTAGCATCAAGGTGTCAAGGTATTTTACACCAATTCTAACTGTCTTAGAACCGTGTGTATTAGTGGCCTAATTGTGGGGAAGTTTATGGCAGGAGATAAGGGAAGGGTTAAGGAATGCAGTATTATTATGGCGTGTACTGTATTAAGTTGTGCAATTTGAATCAATACCCTCACTTTTTCCTCCATTGTTTGTGTTAGAAAAAGCTCTAAGTTGTGAGAAAAAACCATAAGTACAATATTAGAAAACTCATTCGATGATCAAACCTCTACACAGTAGTTAATCAAGTTTTTGAATTTTTATAAGAATAACATATGCAAAGGCAAGTTAATCTTCAACAATAATTTTACACAGACCTTAGGTTTTGTGCTCAAATAAGTATAATTGTGTAATAATGATGTTACTATTACTAGTTTATTGTCTATTTGTCAAACCCCAGAAGAAGAAGAAATAATTAATGGTACTCTGCTGTCAAAACACCACAGCGGAAAGGGAGGTGGGAGTTATTACTTCACATGGGCTACAACTAGGGAAACATTGCAAGAAAAAGTGGTTTGGGAAGCGAACGAGTTACTGAGTTGTATAGGAAAAGGTATTAGCAGCAGGAAGAGAGAATGTAAAACTGAAGCGCCGTGCAAAGTCTGGAGGGCCGTAACATGTACTGTCTAGAAGAAAGAAGGATGAAGAAGCATTTTTAATGAAAGAGCCTTGCTAGAGTAAGAGCAAATGCTCTAAAGCTGGATGGAAGGCCAAGAGGAAATGTGAGAAAGTACTTCTTAATGGAAGGAGTTATTCAATAATGGAACAGTCCCCAACATAGGTTGTGGTGATTCAAAAAATACATTCAAAACTGTTTGGTATTATAAAACAAAGGGCGGGGGGGATATGTGTTAGGCACTATATTGACACTACATAAATTATTTTGAACATGCATCTTTTAGCATCAATTCAACAAGATAATTTTCATCAATTTTAAGAGCTTCCGAATCTTGTGCAAGTACAGTTTATTTTTATTTTTAGTGCCACCCAAATACGCAGTGTTTTTAACATTATTACAACACTAGAAAACAGTCACATTACAAGGAATATATTAATACAGATGTGTTAAGCGCATCAAGAAATGTAACCTTGGGAGAAAGGGGACCCGTCCCCAAAGAGCTTACATTCAACCTAGGATGTGTCTAGACTAACAGAAAGAGAAGGAACAAATTTGAGTGCATTGGTTAGAATATGTACAAGAGCATACGGTAGTTTAGTGAGTAGTGATCATCCAAGACCATTTAAATGCTTCATTGAACACAGGAGTTTTCAGATGGGTTTTGACGTTATAGAGAGAAGGTGATTGGTGAACTTTGGGAGAGAGATCCAGATGTGCAGTAGGGTTCCACATGTGAGAAGAGATATAGGCGTGAGAGAGCTGTAGTGACATGGTGGGTAGATACAAGACAGGTCTGAACAGAGTGAAGATAGCGAGTAGCGGTATAGCGAATGATTAAAGCTGAAAAGTAGGCAGGAGCTGTGGAATTAAGAGCCTTGAAGAAGAAAGGAAGAATGCTGTAGTGTACTGTATAGTGGTTTAATAGGGAGTCAACTGAGATCTTTCAGAGGCAAAGAAGCAAAGACTGAGCGAGAGAAGAGACAGGTTATTCTCACAGCAGCATTTTAAATAGATCAAAGGGTAGAAAATGATGAGGGAGGAAGGAAGGAGCATAGTTCCAACGAGAGAAAATGAGGGCATGCATTAACATTTTAGTATAGAAAAAAAGATCAAAAGTTGTATTTTAGCATGAGGTAGTGTTAAGGGATGCAGAATTATAATGGGGTATAACGAGGTATGCATGTTGTGTACTGTAGAAAGAGACTGAGAAGAAGAAAAAAGGGGTGTGGAGATGAGAGGAGAAGTGGGGTTGGGAACGGCGATGAACCAATTATGAAGACATTCGCACAACATTAGTGGCTGCTATTCAATATGTTATGCAGCTGCTTCTCCATGTCATGTGATTAATTTAAATGGATCTAAAGATCACCTAACATATTGTGGTTGCTTCACAGAATTTTTCATAGGGACCTCTGTCCCTGTCAGCTTGCTCTATTGCCCCCCCCCCTCCCCACTGTTGCAAAGAGCTAGTATTTTTCTATAGGGAAGTGTTTGATTAGTGTGCAGTTTACATAAAATGTTAAGAAAACAATATCACCAAGGTTGAACAGATTTTAAAACTCCAGGAAATATTTATAAATTAAATCCCTTTGAAAGCTAATTGCATTTAGTTGAATCACATGGGTATACTTTTATTATACAGATTTACATTTTGAACTATTTAGTATTTCACTTACAAAAAGCTTTGTAAGAGAATGTAATGAAAAACAATGTTTCCCGAATTTATCTCAAGGCTTTTTGTGGGGAAAAATACATATTCATGTAACGGGTATTCCCTGTGAACACAGACGCTACTGATACTGTATTTTACCTGTGTGGCTCTCAGGAGCCTAAGCCTCCGCTCGGGGAGCCTGGGGTACATATATATAACTCTATCTCGTGGTGCAACGCCTCCACCTGGGAGGGATCCCGACAGTGCGGGAAGGGCCCCTCACAGGACTCAAACCAATGACACACACTTGGTATGAATAAACAAGAATAACCTTTGCTGATATGTATATAATAATCTTATACTCTAAAGTCCCAATGTCATTCACTCCCTCTTCTGAGTATATAACCCTTTCCCACCACTGTGTACCCCCCACACCGTGTCCACAGTAACCCTTGTCCCGTGGTCAGCGCTGCCACTATGTATGAGTATTCTGTAGGTGGTGCATGTGTGTAACAATACCTGCCCAGTGCGACGGCACCTGGGCGTTCAAAGGATCTTCGAAAAGGATCTGGCGACCTCCTGGCGACGTTCGGTTCCTCCAGCGGGTTGATCGGTCAGGGTTGTCCACCCTGGGTACAGTTCCGCTCTCTCGGCGGAGTAGGCTTGATCCCAGTCCTCTTGATGGGAAGCGCAGCGTCCGCTGTGTCCCTAATTGACACTGTAATAGCTAAGGGGCAGGGTCCCTAACCTGTGCCGGTCCCTGAAGCACGACAAACTACTGAGTGGCTCAGGGCTAACTGGGGCCTAGGGGGCTGCTGGCCTAGTGCAGTGGGTCACTGACCCCTGCACCCTCACCTCTTTCCCCTAGCCTCTCCTGGCGCCGACTGACTTGTCTCCCAGCGTGCAAAATGTATCAATCCCTGTGAGCAGTGAGATACTGCAGCCCTATTGGCTCCCTGGCATCACGTGGGGTCCTCTAAGGCTCATGGGACTTGTAGTCCCTGCTTAGAGCCTTCTCCTCATTGGTGGCAGTTTGCGCGCTTCCACTGCACATGCGTGAGCTTCCTGGCTGGCCACCGCGATAGAACCCTTACTGCGCATGCGTGCGCTATCTAAGATGGCGGCGCCCTGCACCGGGAGCCGACGGGAGTCCCTAACGCCGCTCCGCTACTGCCCAGTCTCTCCCCTGCTTAATGATGCACGCCGTGCGCGTACACACGCCCGCACCCGCACCCGCCACCGGCCGCCCTACTCCCGACCGGGCGGTGAGTACCTGGAGACGGGGGGGTCCGTTGAGCAGAGGGGGACCTGGCTACATTCATAAAATATATTGTTGAATGTACTGTACCGTATACTGTAGGTCTCACCGAATTGCTATTATGCTGTAAACTTGCCTACGAGTTAAGGATTAAAGTAAATGCAAAAATGCTGCAAAATGCTATTTTACACATACAGTGCTGCAGCACTCTGGCAAAGTGACCACAGGCACTTCCAGGTACAGTACAGTTGCACATACAATATGTGAAGCAATCTTGCATACTGTAGAAGTACTGAACAATTCCAGTGTTATATAATCTCCCAAAAATCTGTAATGAAAAGCATCTCCCTGGTATTTTTTACCCACATGGATTCTGTATGGGGGAAGTTGATCTAATACTGCCATCTAGTGGTCATAATTAGGTACAAAAAAAATGTTATACAACACATACATCATTTGTTTTTCATAGCCGTTGCTAAAATGAATGTCAGAATACTATGAATCAAAGCATGTTACACTGAAGAGAAGTAAAACTCTAATATAACCCCTTTCCCCCCACCCCAAGGGAGATTTGGTCCTGGTTACCGGTGTAGTGCTGCTCACCTGTTAGGCTTTGATTCTGAGTGTCCGCCAGTGTTAGTTGGGGATAGACAGGACAGGCTTTCGGATCTGTAGCTATCATCTTTGGTGCAGCGCCTCCATTCCAACAGGGCCAATCAGAGATAGGTGCAGTCCCTGCGGGAAAACCTCTCCCTCCCCCTGAAAGACTGCAGTCTCAGACAGGAGTAAAACATAATGGTGGTCTTTATTCTGCTCTTCACAGCATACATTACAGCACACTGACATTATCACAGCAACCTCTTCTTCTGTGTCCCTGGAGTCAACCCCAGGAGCTTGAGGCCCCAGGAGTCTCTCCTTGTCTCCCACACTCCCTGATGGAGTAGGGGGAGGGAAGGCCTGAAACCAGGTCCCTGCCTCAGCACACTGAATCACACACCTCCTACCACAGAGGGGGAAGAAGAGAGAACACTGAAAAGGGGGCTGTAGCCCCTTTTTGTTACCAGAGGAGGTCTTAGCCCCGGTGTGGGCAGGACCTAGGCCTCAGCCTCCCCCCTCCCCTGCCCCCCCCCCCCCCCGTCACTCTAGGGAGCTGTTTACTGCAGCAGGGCAGGGATTTTTATTTTTAATGTAATTTCATTATTTTGGAGGCCCATTTATTGCTCCTGTTTTATGTATGTCTATGGATATACATACATACAGGGACAATCAATGATTGTTTTTGCAAATGCTTGTTTTGATGTATTTTAAATGTAGTTTGCTTGTTTGTTTAGAAATGTTTGTGCAGTGTAATTTTTATTTTTATTTAGTTAGATGTAATTTGTTGTGGTGTTTTCAATAGTTTATTTCAGGGGGGTGGTTGCTTTTTAATAGTGGCTTCTTTATGGTAGTTAGATTTTGGCTGATGGTGATTACTTTGAACTTGCATTTATATCATAATGGTTCGGTTTTGGTGTTTTACATAGTTACATAGTAGATGAAGTTGAAAAAAGACACAGGTCCATCAAGTTCAACCTATGCTAAATTTAGACAACAGATACTTTATCCTATATCTATACTTACTTATTGATCCAGAGGAAGGCAAACAAAAAACCCCATTAAGGGGAAAAATTAATTCCTTCCTGACTCCAAGAATTGGCAATCGGATTTATCCCTGGATCAACATTCTTCCCATGTATACTTATTTGGTATATCCCTGTATACCTTTCCCATCTAAAAAGATGTCCAACCTTTTTTTGAACACATCTAATGTATCTGCCATCACAGTCTCCATGGGTAATGAATTCCACATTTTAACTGCCCTTACTGTAAAGAACCCTTTCCTTTGTTGCTGGTCAAATTTCCTTTACTCCAACCTTAAGGGATGGCCCCGAGTCCGTAGTACTGTCCGTGGGATGAATAGTTCTTTTGAAAGTTCCTTGTATTGTCCCTGAATATATTTGTATATAGTTATCATATCCCCTCTTAGACGCCTCTTTTCTAATGTAAATAAATCTAATTTAGCTAGCCTCTCCTCATAAGTTATATTGTCCATCCCCTGTATTAATTTGGTGGCTCTTCTCTGCACTCTCTCTAGTTCCATAATGTCTTTTCTTAGGATTGGTGCCCAAAATTGTACTCCATATTCAAGGTGTGGTCTTACTAGTGCTTTGTAAAGGGGCATAATTATGTTTACTTCCCTTCCATCCATTGCCCGTTTGATGCAAGATAAGATCTTGTTTGCCTTTGCAGCTACTGCATGACATTGGGCACTATTGCTAAGCCTGCCGTCTACACGCACTCCTAAATCCTTCTCCATCAAGGATTCCCCCAATATATCTCCATTTAATTTGTAAGTCGCCTTTTTATTCTTGCATCCCAAATGCATAATCTTACATTTATCTGTATTAAACCTCATTTGCCATTTACCTGCCCACGTTTCCAGTCTCTCCAAGTCCATCTGAAGAGAAATTACATCCTGCTCGGATTCTATTATCTTACACAATTTAGTATCATCAGCAAAGATGGAGACTTTGCTCTCGATCCCAACTTCAAGGTCATTAATAAACAAGTTAAAAAGCAGGGGTCCCTGTACCGATCCCTGAGGTACTCCACTCACGACTTTATCCCAACCTGAAAAAGTTCCATTTATGACAACCCTCTGTTGTCTGTCCTTTAACCAGTTTTCAATCCAGGTGCATATATTATTACTGAGTCCAATTTGCTTTATTTTGTACACCAACCTCTTGTGTGAAACGTATCAAAAGCCTTTGCAAAATCTAAGTAGACCACATCAACTGCATTACCCTGGTCTAAATTCCTACTTACCTCCTCAAAGAAACAAATAAGGTTAGTTTGGCAATATCTATCCTTCATAAATCCATGCTGACTATTACTAATAATTTTGTTTTCCATTAGGTATTCCTGAATATTATCCCGTATTAAACCTTCAAGTAGTTTCCCTACTATTGAAGTCAGGCTTACAGGTCTGTAATTTCCTGGTTGTGATCTAGCTCCCTTTTTAAATATAGGCACCACATCTGCTTTACGCCAATCTTGTGGTACTAGCCTGTGGAAATGGAGTCCTTGAATATTAAATATAATGGTTTTGCTATTACTGAGCTTAACTCCTTGAGGACTCTTGGATGTATGCCATTGGGGCCAGGTGCCTTATTTACTTTAATTTTTTCAAGTCGCTTATGAACTTCTTCCTCAGTTAACCAATTGTTCATTAATATGGATGTTGAGGCTTTCTCCTGCGGCACTACTATTGAACTTGATTCTTCCCTGGTAAACACAGCGGCAAAGAATTTGTTTAATACCTCAGCTTTTTCCTTATCGCCAATAAACTGCTTAATAGTGAATTGTGTAATTGATTTTGGATTGGATTAATTGATTGTGTGTAATTTATTTCTGATTACTTCTTGCTTTGTTTTTATTTTCTTATTGTTTGGATGGCATTGGATCTTTTTTGTAATCGTTTCTTTTATTTTGAGCATTGAGAGGATAGTGTTACATGATGCACAGATTATTTGCATCATGTACCCACTGTACTATTCAATTGTTTGATTGGCATTTGTTATATATTTAATTGGCTATGTGCTGTGTTTGATGTTGCTATGTGATATTTTGATATGTGCTGTGTTTGAAGTTGCTATGTGATATTTTGAGATGTGCTGTGTTTGATGTTGCTATGTGATGTTTTTATTTGGGCATGTTTTGCTAATCCTTAACCATTTCTTTGTATATTGGTTAATCATGCCGATATTATATATATATATATATATTATATATGGGCATGATCTACCCACTGTACAAATGAATGGGTGAAGGGTGGGGGTAGTTGCCTGGGGAGGGTGGTTAGGCCTCCTGGGTACCACCTGCGGACCCACGGGGGACACCTGCGGGGAAGAACCAGGAGCCCCACAGCTGTGGGGGCCCCCCAGACCCCTGTGGGAACTACCCGAGGGCCCCCAGACACCTGTGGGCATGACTTGGGACCCCCTAGACAACCGTGGGACCACCCGTGGACCCCATTGGGGCCCACAGTGACCCGCAGGGACCACCTGGAGGCCTACGGCGCCTAGCAGGGACCACCGTGCACTGTGGGGCCAGCGGACACCCGTCGGGACTACCGGGTACCCCGTCGGCCTGGGGTATTAAGCCTGTATGTAAAATAATAAATCACGTTTTTATGGGGGGCACAGGGTCGGTGCGCTATGTATTAATGTTTATTAAATATGGTAATGTTTATTGGGGGCCTAGGAGGTGGGTAGTGGGGCTGTTCTGTGTAGTGTTTTTACTGTGGGTAGTGGGGGTAGGTGAAGGGGGTATTGTCCCCAAGGAAGGGTGGTTAGGCCTCCTGTTGGGTAGTGGGGGAGGGTGGTTAGGCCTCCCGTGGGTAGTGGGTTAGGGTGGTTAGGCCTCCCGGGTGAGTAGTGGGGGAAGGTGGGTTAACCCCTTAATGACTATAGCGATTACTAACTGCTAAAGTGATTAAGGGATTAGAGGACATTAGATTGTCGCTTTTTATTCTTTTGTATTTTTTGCAGCACCGGAGGGCATGGACGGGATGAGGATGGCCTGCATCGTGGCAGCCTGGCAGGGGTGAGTGCAAGATTTATTTATGTTATTTATTCTGATGAATGTATTTTAAATGGGCACATGCATTATTATCCATATGTGGATAATAGTCATTTTGCCCATTATTGTACTGTATGTGTTAGGGGGAAGGGGGGTGTATTTATTTAAAAGTATTTATGTTTGTTATTTTTTTTGGGGGGGGGCACAGGATTGGTACTACATGCAAGCGGGGACCCGCGGACAACCACAGGGACCACCCGAGGGCCACCGCCGGCCTATAGTATGATTCCTGTGCATTCCCCCCAAAATTAAGCTATTTGATGTATGTTAGGGGGGTATAACGGTTGTTGGGGCCACAGGGGGTGGGTGTGTTGTATATTGCAATGTTTAGTTGGGGTAATTGTCCCCAATTGCTATTGTGCCTTAACCCCTTAATTTCCTTAGCGGATAGCCGCAAATAGTGTGCGGGAGCAGGGGTCTCCTGAGCTGAACCGCTTTGATTTCTGAGTCAAGGAACCCCTGCTTCCCGAGTTACAGGCCCTGGTTTGGGGCATCGGATGCCAGTGTCGCCGCCATTTTTATTTCGTCCACGTCGCGTGACGTATGACATGTAAAGAACGGAGGAGATACCGGCACCCCACATCTGGGCCTGTAACTTGGGAAGCAGGTGGTCCCCGGGGCTGAAATATATGCGGTTCAGGTCAGGAGACCCCCTGCTCCTGCACAATATTAATTAAAATGACATTAATGCAGCTTCATTACCATAGCGGCTAGCCGCTACTGTAATGAATTATTGTTTATTGTTATGTGTGTTTTGATACTAGTGTAGATGTGTAGGGGTTCCCTGAGCTGAACCGCATTGGTTTCAGGTTCAGGGACCACCTACCAAGTCTTTCCAGTTTAGCTTGTGTGCTGATATACTAAGCTCACGTTTCGTCATTCCCTGACTATACAGCTTATTATACAATCTTTTCTTTTTTTCAAGTGGATACTGACGCTTTATATATATTTATGTTGATTATTATCATTAAATATGTACTTACACATGTTTATATGTATTGCTATTAGTCTATCCACTTGATAGGTATTTTCTTTCTTTTAACAGAGATTTTCATATAGTTATGATATTTCTTTTTAATTTATATACTTTTTTTCTAATGTTTCTTTAGTTCTGGAAGCTATACCCAGTATTTGCATGTCTGTTTTCATATGGATAGTGTTTTTAATTTATAAATGTTTTTGTCAATAAAGTTGTGATCGTTTTGTACGCCACGCGCTGACGTCATTACGTATGCGTCACTCCTGAGAGTTTCAGGAAGTGAACCACGAATGGACGACAGCACGTCTCAAGGGTACTTAAGCAGACTGGTGAGTAGTCACCTTGAGAAAGAGCTCACGCTCAAAACGCGTTGGTGGGGGTCTGTGTACCCCATAATGTAGCTGTATTTTTTTTGCTGGTTCCATTAAATCATTCTTTATATGGGCACACGCTCTCCTGGATTTCATTCAATTTCCATTTTTTGTTCTCTTGAGAATTAGTGCCTGCTTTTTCCTTGCTTTGTGTCCGTTCCCCAAAGAACACCTGGTTGATATCCAAGGACTCTCCTGGCAGAGGCATCAGCTGCAGATGAGTATCATCTCATTTGAGATCGATTTTCTCTCAATGGTTTTTATCTAGCTCAACTTGTGAGTTTGTTTTTTAAAGACTATCTTCATTATTTAACATGAATTTATAACAGAATTATGCTATGTGGCATGCGCCTCTCTTTTTTCTTTATATATATATATATATATATATATATATATATATATATATATATATATATATATACACACACACACACACCATCCATGCATCATATATATTCACACACACATACCATCCATGCATCATATTCATATATATTCACATTCACATACCATCCATGTATCATACAGTTTATATTCACGCACACACACATACCATCCATGCATCATATATATTCACACACACCATCTATGTATCATATACCCATACATTTACACACACACTTACCATTACCAGCAGCACAATGTAGGCAGCCAGGGAGAAGAGAGGAGGAGCTAAAGGGCTCTGCATCGCCACCTGTTGGCTAGAACCTACAGTACACGCACCCAGCTTTTCTCCTCCCACTACAGGACCAATTTCTTTTAATCTGACTGACCCGGGGGCAATTTCCCCCATTTCCCCCTATCCATTACGACACTACACACGAGAACACAAGCAAAATACAGTGGTTGAACACTCTCCTCTTTAAAGCACAGTATAAGTTTCCCTTGAAAGATGGTCTTGTCTCTTTTAAATGCACTCCACCTCATCTTCTTTCTCCTATAGTAAATATTGAACGTGAATCTTGTATGGGTGCTACTAACTGAGATCTGAAGGGTCTGTGGTATAAATTGTCTCAAACCCAGTAAGTATAATGTGGGACATCATAACAGGCTTAATAGGTGTATTTGGAGATTATGTCTATAGCCATAGTGTGATGAAAGTTAATATTGGCCAAACGGCATCTTAACTCTGACCAACGTGGAGCCCAGTGTCAGGAGAATAATATCTGACCTGCGCTGTCTGGAGGTGAGTCTCGCAATCAAATAACTCCCTTCCTGCAGCAGGCTTTTCCCATGGCTCCGGTCCAGAGGATTTCATTGGTAATTTCTTAAGTGATTCCACTTGGCTGCACTGTCCGGAGGTGAGTCTCGCAATCACGGAACTCCCTTCTTCCTGCAGCATGTTTTTCCCGTGGCTCCGGTCCGAGGATTTCTTTTCAATTTCCTTAAGTGATTCCTCTTGGCTGGAACAAAAGTAATATAACAGTGAGTCTGATATGTGATACTCACAACTCTGAAAATGCATACACCTTTTCTGAATTCGTCCACGTCGCGTATTTCAGTCCGAGAATATGTCAGTAGAAGAAAATGAAAAAAAAGGGGAAGCTGAGCACTGCTGATAAATTGAGGCTGGCTGGAGACTAAAAATTAAAATGCATTCATTTAATTGGGCATATTTGCCAATCCACTAACACAGGGGTGTGCAAACTTCCTGCACTGCGCCCCCCCTGCCTGCTCTCCTTCTCGGTCGCGCCCCCCTTACCTCCAATGAAGCATCAAATGATGCTGCGAGGTCATGTGATGTCACGTCTCCATGGTAACAGGCATAATTTGATGCCATGTTGCCATGGAGATGCGTGGACTGAAGCCGGTAAGTAAATTTAAAGAGGCCTCGCGCTCTCAGCGAAGCAACGCCCCAATAACTGTGGTAACCACCATGCCCCTCCAATAAAGTCTTGTGCCCCCCTGCACTAACAGACAAAAAAAGTCCTCAGGGAAACGCATCAGAGGACTTTTTATTTGTCTGTTAGTGAATTGGCGAATATGCCCAATAAAATGATTTGATTTTAATTTTTTGTTTCCAGCCAGCCTCAATTTATCAGCAGTGCTCACACATCCTCTCTCCCCCCCTCCTCCCCCCTCTCCTTTATTTCATTTTTTTTTTCATTTTCATCTTTCTCCTATAGCTTTCATTGGAATGGTTTCCGTCCATTAATACTTGCTGGCCAAGGTAGACTTTTTTTTTAACTTCTTTATAGCGTTGACACATTTGTTGAGACGCACTTTGGTCTTACAGAGATTCATATGGAGATGAGCCTTTTTATTTGCTTTGGCGCGTTTTCTGTTTTCTTGCTGGAGATTTTCTAGAACTGTTGCAAAACTAGCAATGTCGCCTGCACATCCTACAGTAGGTGACAACACAAACAAAACCCCGCTACAGTTCAATATTGAAAGGGAGGTGCTCACTAGGTACAACTAGACATATACACGAGAAAAGGAAACCTAGTTTCAGAGCACTCAATCACTAAAATGAATTAGTTAAAAATCTTTTAATGTCATCAAATTAATATAAAATTATGGGTTTTAAAATCGAACAACACTATCAGTAACTGTGATCGTGTTTTCAGTGCTGTATAAGCTCTGATGATCATACAAATGTATAAAGTTGGTGACTAGGACAAGTCATCAATATGGTGCTATGTTCTCGTGTATACAGCCTGGCTGTCTCAAATATTCACTGTTGATTTTGATTTTGATTCCTTTTTCTTCCCACTTTAGTGTCTTGAACAATTCTTTGTGTTGCTGTTATGAGCTTTGGTGACATGGTGTCTCAATGTCACATTCCTTTGCTGATCCTGATCTTGCTTGTATCTTCATGTATGAAGATGATTGATCTGGCATTCTGGTAAGTGTTCCTTTTAATATCAATGTATGCTTATTCAACAATGTGTGTTCTTAATGCATTTTAAACAGCTGAGGTGTTCACAAATCAAATGCTTTTTCATAATCTATGAATCCTAAATTTAGTGGTAGATTCTATTCATTACTTAAGGAAACTCATCTGGTACAACTTGAATGTGGTCCATTGTGTTATATCCTCTGCAAAATCGGCTTGTTCTCTAGGCTGGGGAAAGGCCAGGGTCTGTTGCAGCTGATTATAAACTGTATCTTCGTACAAATTTGTAAGTGATTGGAAATAGATTGGATTATGCCCTGTGTTCTTATACAATTTCTTGTAATTTTTGATCCATCGTCTTGTATTAGTGCAATAATTAGTTTTATCCTAAGTCACTATTTATTTTCTTTAAACTTGTGTTATCTTCGATAGTCTTCTTCAGTTTCATCATATCACAGTTATAGTCCCTTACTGTACATCTTCAGTTAGATGCTTGCAAATCACCTTGCAAAGCTCTTTATATTCAATTTATGTTCTTGCACCATGGGATTGCTTAATTTCTTTCTTGTTTTCTCAGTAACTGCTTTGCCTCATATCACATTTTCTTATCCTGTTTTGGCTAGCAATTCCTCCAGTTTTTTTCTGTGTTTAGTAACTAACATAAGGACTACTATTTGGTTATGAGGTTAGCGGCTGTATGAGGTTAACTGTGTGGGCTCACACAGAGTAACATCCCTCTCCCCTCACATGGTGTAGAGTGACTCTGGTGACTTGGCAGGAAAGCAGTCACTCCCACAATATGCTTAGTGACCAGTGACATCACTACCATGGTATATATAGCCAGTCCAGAGGTTCTAGAATTAGGTTCCGGGGAGTGACAGTTGGAGGGACCTCACTGTTATTAATGTAAATATGTTTCTGTATATAGATATGTGTACTAAGATAGATCTGCCAGCGTTTGTTGTTTTATAGTTAGGGAAAATATCCTACCCAGATAGCGTCCTCAGCAATAGTCATGGTGAATCTATTTGTTCAGATACGAGGAAGCCTAGGCCCAAAAGGGGTTCCCCAGATAGGAACTTTAGGGCATAGTCAGATCGGCCCTATTGGAAAGTCTACAGCTAACTCAGACGCAGCCAGACCCTGAAATATAGACTATAACGGAGCTCTGTGGATCGACTTTGTTAGAGGGCATTTCTTTTGCATATCATTAGCACTAATAGGTGTTATAGTTAATGGATGATAATAGCACTTAACACTGCGTTAGTGAGCTTTGAAGATATATGTTAACAATTACAGTATCGAGGCATCAACTTAGATCAGGGATGCGCAAACTTTTTTTGCACCCCCCTGCCTGCTCTCCTCCGTTGTTGTGTGTCCCCCTTACCACGCGCGGCGTCAAATGACGCTGCGGGGTCGTGTGATGTCACGTGACCCGCTGCGTCATTTGCCGTCATGTTATCATGGCAACCGTGAGTATTTTTATTGCCACAAGTAGATTTTGATAGAATTTCCTATTTGTTTCTGCTGAAATGCCCATTGTTGTTCCATAACGCACAAATCTCCCTCATCTGGCTGTCTGGAATATGTCTGTCATATTCTTTATCAGTGTGTTTTTATCTAGTCCAGTTGACAACAGTGGTTCAGAGAAAAAAACTGGTGTTTGGACTGATATTTGGGGCTAATGATTCAGGGTGCATGCACAAGTTTCTCGTATTTGCTTCAAAAGAAACTTACTGAACTCTTTCCTTGATATGAGCTAATTGGAGTCCTGACTGGTGTTAACACAACTTATCTACTGTACCCCAGTGTATTGTACACTATTTCCACAATATTACTCATAGTTCTGTAAAACTGGTTGTATACTCATGTATTTTGTGCTGTAAGGTCATTGTAACAGGGCCTAATCCCTGTTTAAGCTGTCCCTAAATACACTGAGGAATCCAGCAGGGCACTGGTTAATTGCAGCCAGGCAATTAACCAGGCTCCACCTAGCTAATCAGAGCTCTAAGAAAAAGCCTCATGTGAGAAACAGACAGGGAGATTTCCTTAGCACACAATGCTGCGGACACGAGGAGAGAGTCTTGAGTAAAAAGGCTGTGCTGAGATCAAGACACCCGGATACCACTGACCTGAAGGGTCACCTGCTTAAAGTACCGCTTGAGACTTTGGAGTGGTAGGCTAGTAAGGGGCTTTTCCTCCCAATCTTGTAGAGAGGGACTGGGGAAGTAAGTTAGCCCTTACACAGGGTAGGTGTTTGTTGCTAGTTTATTTTGTTTTTTGCATGCTGTGCATTGTTTAAAGGAACAGGCTCAATAAAGCCATGTTTTAATCTCACCAAAATCAGTCTCCATTAGCATACATCTGCAGACATCTCTTACAGTCATTTGTACAGATTATTATACTATGAGACAACATTGCTGAATTTATGAGAATCAATGTGGTGTATCAGATATATTGTTTTATTTGTTTCCCATCATTGCTACAGTAGGATAATAAAAATAAAGGGTCATTTAAAAAATGAGAAGAGTATGCAAGATAAGAAAATGAAACAGAACAAGAAAATGAGGAGAAAGTAATAGTAACATGTTGTGAACCACACACATTTGATTTCATATATTACTGGCCTAAATGAAGAAATCTGAATATTCCTTTATAGGTGAAGCTTTTTTTCTGGAACACAGATGCTTATTTTTGAGTTCTGAAAAAGATAATACAAAGATGTGACATTAAAATAAAGGACACCAGAATTAACATATGTCATTCCAGTCATAAATTGTAAAGAAAAAAGTGATATCTTACACTTTTGTATTTTCAAGAATCCAGTCTGTGAATTCAGACACTTTTGTGTAAACTCCCGGCTTCCCAGGGCGAGCACAGCCCTCTCCCCAACTTGTAACGCCAAATATATACCATGTCTTGTCAATATTACAGGTTAATGGGCCACCAGAATCACCCTGTGGCAAAAAGACAAAGATGTCTGATTTTAATCTTTTTTAAGCATTTCTGAAAACTGTTGAGAACAATTCAGTAGTATATGTTGTGTGGGTAGGGGGAGACTTAAAGTAGAAGTGTAGACAAATATTTAACTTTTTCATAAATTTACACTCCCAGAACAACCGATTTGTATATTTTCTGTAAGTTGTGCATTCACCATGGCTCCCAGGAACATAATAGACGTGAGTCTATTTCACGGATTGTGTAGGTTTTGTTACAGTTTTGAGTGCACACATGAAAATAACCAGAATTTGTTTTATGGATGATCCTTTGAGGCCACACATGGTCTTATCCATAGAGGAAGGAATGAAAACGGAGCACACGGATTTCCAAAATAAAGAGATTTGTTAAAGCATACACTGTGAAATTGTACTATGATCCAACACTAAGATATCAAACAGAGATTAAGAGAATCCTACAACTGGGACAGAATAACCTTTGGATTAATGAGGATACGGTCAATTTTCTCACTATGAAAAGTCCGAGAAGGCTGGTATTATACCTTTTACCAAAAATCCATAAGGGTTTGTTAAATCCCCCTGGGAGACCCATAATCTCTGCTATTTGTTCCATTAGTCAGCCATTATCAATATATCTTGATACTTTCTAACAGCCAATGGTTACAAAGTGTAGGTCATATATTCGTGACACATTTGATTTTCTTACAAAGGTTAGATCAGTCCCTATTGTAGGGACTTCAATCATAATGGTTACAATGGATGTTTCCAATTTATATACGTTATTCCACATGAGGAGGGTCTCAATGTCATCCGTCACAATCTCACATCTTCACTCATAGCTGACCCACCAATCGATTATTTAATGCTGCTTCTACATGTTATTCTTTATAAAAATTATTTAAAATTTGAGAATAGTTTTTATTTGCAGACAGCAGGGACTGCGATGGGTAGCAGTATGGCACCATCATACGCAAATTGTTATATGTGTGATTTTGAGGAGAAATATATCTATCCTACTAAATTTTTTGATAACATACTGTACTATTTTATTGCAGATATATAGATGATTAGTTTTTTCTTTGGAACCTCAGATGAATTGATAAGATTCTTTGATTATCTTGAAGGATTAGATACTACCATTCGCTTCACTAAAAGCTGGAGCAATCACCAAATTTCTTATTTGGATGTATTACTGACCATTGATAATGGGGTTTTACACACTGATTTATACAGAAAACCCACTGACAGGAACTCCACTCTACACGGTACTAGCTTTCCCCCCAAACGTCTTAAACACATGTTACCATTCTCCCAAATCAGAGCTACTCGTATCATAGATAGAGATTATAAATTAAAGAAGCTTTATTGGATATTGAAGAGAGGTTTGTTGAACATGGGCATACAAGAGCAGATGTTGTTGATGCATTCAACACTACACCAAGAGAAACATTGATTTCATCAGAACAACCTAGGATGACATTTGTGAGCAAATTTACAACTGCCAGTGGTTTTGTTAAGAATATCATCAAAAAACACTGGAGAATTTTGCAGACTGATGAGTCTTAACAATGTTTGTAAGGAATTCCCCCGTTTTGCTTACAAAAGGGGAGAGAACATTAAGGAGGTTCTCATAAAGGCAGATAATCTGATGCACTATAAAACACCACATATCATGGCACAACCCAAAGCTGGCTGTTACAAATGTCACAATTGCAGTGTATGTAATAGCCTGATCTTGGGGGATAAATTTTACCACCCTCGTAGTGGGAAAAAATATATGATTAAGGATCGCATTTTATGCACCACATGTAATATCATATACACTGGTGGCCGCTTTTATTCTAATGCGGCCGCCACCGCAATGTTGCGGCAGACGCGACTGGTTTTTTTTGTCCCGCCGCATGCCGCGCGTCAGCCGGGCGCCGGTCACACGCGCCAGGCATCCCCGAAGATGCCAGGCATTCCCGAAGACGCCAGGCATCCCCAAAGGGGGCTTAAGGTAAGGTGAGGAAAGGGGGGGTATGCGATCATCCAGCGTTGTGTGCGTTGTACCGTTGTGGAGCGCAGCCAGGGGGTTGCGAGGTGAAGGGGAGGGGAAGATGGGGCTGGCAGGCGGCCAAGTTTGGCGCCAGCCCGAAAAAAGCCGCGGGACAAGACGGGCAAATGCAGCAATAAAGCTGGCCGCAGCAGTATATGATCAAATGTCCCTGCGGACTGTGTTATGTGGGGAAAAGCACAAGAATGTTAAAAACACGTTTTATAGAGCATAAGAGCAAGATCGGATTACATGCAGAGGACACTGTTCTCATAAAACTTTGAGCAGATTTCAACTATACTACATCTTCTTTGCAAATTATGGGTATAGAACATGTTAAGATAGCAAGAGGGGGGAAAGAAACGGATACCCTACTGCTACAACGAGAGGCTTATTGGACATACAGTATACATTGAATACAGTTCAACCATATGGGCTCAACGATTATTTATCTTTAAATAGTTTTATTGAAGAGAGATAATGCTTTTACTACTGTTTGCTCCGTTTCTCCTTTTATGCTTAATATCTAGTAAATTACCTTTGGACAATCATATCTCCATTTTTAATTTTATATTTACACTGATCACTATGGTTTTCATATCTGGGGTATTTTTCTGTTTTATTGTTGTGCTTACACATTTCTCCCCCCTCTTTTTCATGCATGAACCTCGAACAAATAGTCACCATCACATCCCTATTGCAAGCTTATCTGGACATGGCATTAGTTACAAGCTACACTCAACCCGCCATTTAGGGGTTAAACATGAGGAGGAGCAACCATCTCACGATGATATCGGAGTAACAACAAGCAAGAGAGGCACTCAATGGCTGTTTGCCAGTTGCTAATAGACAAGGAGGAGTTGGATACGCCGATTGATGACATGAACGGAGCGACATTACCCAGGAGGCAAAAGCAATTGGGTATTAACCCGTTGAGTACCGAGTCTCCGAAACCACAGACACTGTAGGATCTGCAATCATCCCATAGAACTTGGAGCTGACACCACTTATATATAAGCCAAACAGTTTTTTGTTGATGAAAGGCAGTGATAGTACTAGCAGTGGGCTGGTTAATCCGTTAGAAATACAGCGGAGCCTCTTCAAAGAAAAGACCCCAAGGTAAGTCACAGTACGGTACCAAGTAGCCTCACCTCTGCCAAAAACATATCTGCATGTAATCGTTATGTACTCACGACACCCGTTCTGCAATGCTGCTGTAAGAACGCT
This sequence comes from Ascaphus truei, assembly GCF_040206685.1. NCBI lineage: Eukaryota > Metazoa > Chordata > Amphibia > Anura > Ascaphidae > Ascaphus > Ascaphus truei. The sequence continues at coordinate 369,729,586 of NC_134483.1, forward strand.
CCGGTGGCCATCTCTGCTCCTCGTGGTATCGGCGTGCTCCTATCCGGATATGACGTGTGAAGGGGAGGAATTGGTAACCGTGGTCACAGCACTCCACACAACCAACGCTTGGAAAAATATAAAAAACTTTATTTAAACTCCACAGTGAGCATACATAGCACCACTCTGACGCGTTTCGTCTATAGAAAGACTTTTTCAGAGTCTTTGAAAAAGTCTTTCTATAGACGAAATGCGTCAGAGTGGTGCTGTGTATGCTCACTGTGGAGTTTAAATAAAGTTTTTTATATTTTTCCAAGCGTTGGTTGTGTGGAGTGCTGTGACCACGGTTACCAATTCCTCCCCTACCCAGGAGGCAAGACCACGGACGGTGGTTTCGTTGCTAAGGGTTACAAGGAGTAGTTGGATTCGCCGACTGATGATGTCCCAAGGCTCAACAAAGTATCCAGCCGCTCCTCCTTCTCTTACCGTGCACGCCAAAACTGGAACAACCTACCGGAGACTCTCACATACACCACCAGTTTAAGTTCTTTCAAAACTAAGGCTGTCTCACATTTTAATCTGGTCTGTAACAGTTACATTAGCCTATAATATACATCTTCTCTAACTCTGCATGCAATGTATTGTATATAATGTATACCCTGTTCATTTATGTAACTGTATTTGTAACCATGTATTATTTGTCATAGTAACTATGCCCAGGACATACTTGAAAACGAGAGGTAACTCTCAATGTATTACTTCCTGGTAAAATATTTTATAAATAAATAAACAGAGTGACATTACCCAGGAGGCAAGACCACGGGCGGTGGTTTCGTTGCCGAGGGTTACAGGATACAAGGAGGAGGAGCCATTGACTGATGACATCAACGGAGCGACGATAGCATAGATGCTAGCCGGATGAATTTTTGCGGTCAGTATGAATATACGGGAACACTGTTAATAATATGCAATGCTTGCCAGAAGCTAAAATGATGGAGTATTAGGGTTACGTGACTCATTGATGATATGACTTTTATTGCTGCATGTATAATTATGAAGGGAAGGGAGGAGAAGTCTTAATTATGTCAATGGATGATGAGTAGGCAGTTCCACACGTGTTTAAGATGAACAATTAGAACAGGAAGCACTGTGGGTATTGATGGGTGTTATTTAAAGATTCATTGGTGTTCTGTTCATTAAGCCACTTTTTACACTTGACAAAGACCTTAGGGTCGAAACGTTGTGTATGCTTTAATAAATCTCTTTATTTTTGGTGTATGCTTTAATAAATCTCTTTATTTTGGAAATCCGTGTGCCCCATCTTCATTCCTTTTTGTATGCCGTGGATTGGATGCAGCCGATCGAACATTGATGGGAGCACCGGTAATTGTATCACTCTTTATCATATTGTGGTGTGCAGCATTTACTCTTTGTTATATCACCTTATCCATTGAGGATACATTTTTTGTTTGGTTATGATACTTTAGGTTGTGATGATTTGCCTTATTACTTCTACTGGGAAACCAGCATCATGGGGCAATAGTCCTAATAACCTATTCGTGCACAGTATGTGGGGGATTTAATCCACACTGGGGATCACATTGTCTGATGTGCAAGGATTCAAAGGGTTGCCATTTAGGTAACAATAGTGATTCTTTTCCTTAACTTGTTTGCAGGTGACTATGTATAGCTCTGCATGGCATAGTCGGATAATGTATACTTTTTTTCTCTGTTGGCACATATTTAGAACCAGTTTCTCTGTGCATAAGATTACGCGTGTAAACATGAAAATCATATACTTACTGTATGTATATCTTTATTTATATAACTCAATCCATGCACATAGCGCTAATCATAATATAAGACTGTTACTTTTTGCTTCTCATATATCAAACGATCATTTTAGTACTTAAACAGGTGAGTCTTGGTTTAGTTAGTCCAAAAATAAAAACTGGTTACAACACATTGTTTTTCTAAATGCTTACCAGTTGTATCTTAAATAGGATAAGAATCTATCATCTAAATTTAACATAGGTGGACCTTGATGGACATGTGTCTGTTTTCAACCTCATCCATTACTGTATGTAACTGTAGCAGGGGTCCCCCTTCTTACCTCATGAGGGAGATCAGCTCCATGGCTGTGAGAAACAGTGCAGTTGCGTCTGCCATCTTGGTACACCCAAAACGGGCTATGGGACTCCTATGTAAATGGTGAGATGGCCATCTTGGTACAGCCACACAGGATAGAGAAAGAGAGAGGATGTCCTGAGAAGAAGGATTTCCTCTGTGGGACAGAGGTGAATTTGCCAGTTGATCCGGAGCCTGCGAGGTAGTGTCCGGGGAGCCAGTCAAGCTCCTGGACTAGGCCAGAGAGATCCACCCCTAGGCCCCAAGTAGTCCCCTCACCTTAGTGAAGTGTGTACTGTATGGCCAGCCATACAGTTAAGGATCTCCATGTAGTGAGTGATTGCCACAGAGCATGACCAGAGCCGGAGAGGAGTTCCTCCAGTAGGTAGTGTCACCATACAGCATCCAGACATGAGGCATGAGGGGCTGCTGTCGGAGATCCCGTGGCGTGGGACCCTGCCGCTGATCATTTTCCATCCGGAAGTATTCCCTGGTTAGAGACTTAACCATTAAGGTACACGTGCACCACCGCAAGGGGAGGGTAGCGCTGCCCTCATACACACATTGGGAAGGGTTGTTTGCCGGACACCGGTGTATAGGTGCCCAAGCACCCTAGGTATTATTGGGGCTAGCTACCCCAGGGCTGTTCATATTTTTATTATCATTGTTGTTATTGTTGCTATTGTGACTGTGGGTATTAGCTGGCCTACTGTGGGACCACAGTAAAAGAGTTATTATATAATCTGTTGTATTGCATTATTGTGGTATACCATAAATCTATACGTGTTCCTATGAGGAGTCATCCTGCAATGCGGGATCCTCATAGGTGGAGGCGCTGCACCAGAGAGAGAACATACCATCACCCCAGGCTCCCCAGGAGCGGAGGCTCAGGCCTTCTGTAAGTCTAAAAGGTAGCACCAGTGACCGTAATTACCGCTGTTTCCCTTAGTGGTAGGGAAAGGGTGTTACATTTGGAGGCGCTTCTGAGATTCAGACCTGGGTTGCCCGATCTAAAGTAAAGAACAAAATTAAGTAAAGAACCATGTCCTTACCATCCAGGTAGAGTGTCCATCAGTGGGCCCTGGACTGCCATGTATCTCCCGGCCACATATAGCTTGTGTGTAGCCTTGAGGTTGTTCCCAGTGTTATCTGGAGCCCACCTCGTAGTCCGAGAATGGGACCCTGTCTCTCTATGGAGTACACTACTAATTACAGGTGGTGATGACCTGACTGAGGAAGATGGCCCTCAGATCCTGCATTTCCCTGGAGCCCTGCCCGGTGGGTGTCTCCTCAAATACTCCAAACTGACAGTCAAAATGGAGAATCCCAGCCCTGGCCCTACCTCAGAAATGCCCTCGAGGGCATAGTCCCAGCCGGAATGAGGCTAGCTCCGAGTCCGTCTGCAGCCGAAGGCTGGTCGAAGCAGCCGCAGTTCCCACAGCTGTCTGGAGACAGATACTCACTGAAGTGATATAGCAGCTGGCTGGAAACCTAATACATCACTAGCGTAATTTAAAGGCCTTTCCTGGGGTGTCGCCAATGCCCGCGGGGGAAGAAGCATTTGAGGAGTGGAAGGACCATACCTTACAAGTACTAGATGAGTGGTCCATCTCTGAAGCTGTCAAGAGACCGCGGATAGTGGAATGCCTAAAGCCCCCAGCCTCAACGATGGTAAGAATGCACAGGGAGCAGAATGTGGACATAACAGCGCAGATGTTAGTTGACTTCTTAACACAAGCCTATTCCCTGGAGGAAGACGAAAGTGAATTTTGGATTAGATTATATGGCCTTCAACACGAAGAAGGAGAAGAACTGTCTGCATTTCTACACCGCATTCAGTTAGCATTGTGGGCTCTACGCTCCCACAAAAATTATTTCAGCCTCGAACGTGGATGAATTTTGCCGCAATCAATACCTGAGGGGATCGATTCTTACCCATCCTATAGCTCTAATGTTCTGGTGTTCTCTCCTACAAGGGAGTCTTCCTACTTTTGAGGGGTAATTGAGCCAGGTGAAAGGGCATGAGGATCATGCACGGCTACACACTCCCAAGAAACCTAAGAATTCTCGCAAGGGAGAGAATAAGGGAACCCCGTCCCAGAAGCCTAACAAGACGAAGGATTCTGAAGATAGCTAGCCTCAGGAGACTCCTACATACGCCTCCAAGGCGCCCCGGAGCCCAGTGCCTAAACCCAGCCCAGGCGCAGCCATAGGTATGTGCTGTTATACCTGCAATAAAGAAGGTCACCTAGTGAGGGACTGGCGTCAGATGACAACTCCCACCCCAACTGCCCTGACATACATCACGCACCCAGTGGAGCGGCTGGCTGCCAGAAAGCAACCCTTCAACTAACCATGAAAAGGAACTGTCGCTGGAGGCCTATAGTTGAGTGGGCCCTACGGCCATAGTACGGGTACTAATCGAGGGGATATATGTCTTTGCTCTGCTGGACACCGGCTCTCAAGTAACAATTGTCTACCAGTCCTTCTACTGTATTATATTCCCTCCAGCATCCGTCTCTGCAGTCGGTGGAGAAAATAGTATTATGGGGCCTCAGTAGTCAAGACTACCACATAGATGGAGTGATCTGTGCGAGGATGGATATACCGCAAGTCAACACGAATATGACTCATCCCATGGAAATAGAAGCATTGGTGTGTCCTGAACCAAGGGAACATCCGAATTCCTCCATATTAGGAACCAATGCTGATGTAGTACAATCCTTGATCAGGGCATTCATTAAAGATGCTGTGGAATTGCCATTGTCTTCTCTGAAGATTCAGCCGGCCTTCAAGGAAAAGTGCTACAGAATTTCTGCTCAAGAACGGTTTGGACAGTCCTTCAACCTCGAGAAGGGGGTGACAGAGATTCCGCCAGGTGGAGTGAGACATGTGAGGGCTAGGCCCACCTACCCTGCTCATGATGAGAGAGACTGGTACTTCTCCCTGGAAACCATGCCAGAAGACAAGATAAGAGGATGGAAGTTGGTGCCACAGATGGAGTGGAAATCTATGCTTCCTCTGCGATTTACAATATCCATACAAAATATGTCGCCTCACCCTGTTCGGTTTGATGTCTCCCAAGTACTAGGCCGAATATATCCTGTCACTCACGTAGAACCCCTAGTTCATGTAAACGCTGCTTCGGTGCAGGAAGCTCATCTTAATTACGATTATTATAATAATTATTCGACTTCTGAGAATTGGCTTTACCACCAGTGTGGAAGAAGTGGTTTAGTGACAAACTGGCGGCGCACAAATAAGTATTCTCCACCAGTGAAATGAATGTGGGTTGTAGCAGGATCCCTCAACACACCATTCGGTTGAGTGATGCACTGTGAGAAATCCTCGGGAGGATTTCTCACAGTGCTATCTATCATCGCCTGCACGCTGAGCTGCGACAAGCACTCCTTCTCTCCTGAGAACAGACCCGGAAGTTCCGCTTTTGCCGCCGGTCAGGTGACCACCCACCGCGATGGAGCGGATGCAGGGTTGGCGGTGAAGAGACCTTCGGCTGCTCGTGAAGCTGTGGTGACTCACCTCACCTTACAACTATACAGCTCCAAGGAAAGTTCGGTGAGCAGGAGAATTTATATCGTTGGAGGACGTTACAGGCACGGAACCGATCACCCCAGTTTCAGTCACGTGAGTCTTTTCATTACAACTATATGGTGCTCTTAGGGAGCCTGTTGCTGGAAAAGCTACCATTCATGCATTATATTCTTTATTTACTGGGGTGTACCACTGCCTAAGTCCCAACTCACAGCGATAACAGCTATCATACCAATGAGCAGTTTCACGTTATTTCTGAGCGCCTGGTGAGTCAATCGTCAGATTTACCCGTATTATACACTCGGTTGAGTGATGTAACCCCCTTCCGTGAAAGGTCCAGGCGTATAGCTCTGAGAGATGTGGACGATGTTAGGGACATTCTGAATGAGATGGAGAACGCTGGCATCGTGAATGAGTCCCGTAGCCCCTACGCATCACCCAAAGTGGTAGTGCGGAAGAAGAATGGTTCTGTGCACCTACTGTATGTGTGGATTATCGTACCCTGAATCGCGGCACGGTTCCTGATCAATATACGCTACCTCGAATCGAAGAGATCCTCAGCACCCTGTCCAGCTGTCAGTGGTTCAGTGTCCTGGATCTGCGTTCGGGGTACTATCAAGTCCCTATGAGCCCAGACGACCAAGAGAAAACTGCGTTTGTCTGCCCATTAGGATTCTATCAGTTCACCCAGATGCCTCAATGCATTTGTGGAGCACCCACTATGTTCCATTGGTTGATGGAGAAGACCATCAGGGATATGAACCCAAGAGAGTGTCTGGTCTACCTGGATGACATTATCGTCTTATGTCGGACACTGGAGGAACATGAGGAGCACCTTCTGAAGGTCCTGAACCAATTGCAGAAGGAAAGATTGAGGTTGTCCCAAAACAAGTGCAAATTCTGTCGGACCTCCGCCACCTATGTGGGTCATATTGTTTCCGCAGACGGAGTGGCAACTGACCCTACCAAGATGGAAGCGGTGGTGAACTGGCCCCGGTCTGAGAATGTGATGGAGCTCTGCTCATTCCTAGAATTCTGTGGCTACTATCGGAGATTTGTGGAAGAATATAAATGTATTGCCAAAGTTTTGAATGACTTGCTGAAGATCTATCCTGAGGACCCTCTTCAGAAGGCTGTGAGTCCAAGAACACCGTTTGGTGAGAAATAAACCCCTGCCTGTGAGGAGGCCTTTTTGAAACTGAAGAAAAGGCTTACTGAAGCTCCGTTTTGGCCTATGCTGACCTGGATCAACCGTGTCGCACGTGGATGCCAGCATCAATGAACTGGGAGCGGTACTCCATCAGAAGTACCTTACGGGGCTTTGGTCTGTCACCTACGTGAGTCGCAGCCTAACTCTGAGCGAGAGGAATTATCCGGTACATAACCTGGAGTATCTCGTCTTAAAGTGGGCCATTGTAGACAAGCTGAACGACTACCTCTATGGGGTATACTTCGAGGTAAGAACGGACAACAATCCGCTTACCTACATTCTGACACCGGCCACAGATGGTTGGCCACGCTATCCAACTTCAACTTCACCCTAAAGTACAAGCCGGGCCCCCTGAACGTGGGAGCCGACACTCTGTCCATAAGACCAGGGCAGAGCCCAGTACCTGACGATGGAGTGTGGGAAGAGATCCCTGGTCCCGGGATTCAGGCTATGTGTTCCACAGCTTCTATACTAGAGGGAAACATAGCCTTCTCTGAACTTCGAGTGGCAGACTCCCTGGGTTTCAATCAGGAGCACTCCCTGCTGTGTACTGCTGTCCTGAGGCCATGTCCATCACTCAAGCCACTGTAATGAGTTGGAAAGACCTCGTCCATGCTCAGAAGTCTGACTCGGTGGCTAGAACTACAGTATAAGCCGGGCCATACAAACCCAGAATCCCTCCTTAGTGAAGCGTGCCCCCGTAGACACGGTTGCTATCCTCATTCGACAATGGGATAAGTTTCAAATAGACAATTGCGTACTTTATCGAGTGGTTCCTTATCACAACCATCCATATAGAAGACAGCTAGTTCTGCCAAGGAAACTGCAGTATATGGTCCTAAGGTCCCTGCATGATGACCACGGGCACTTGGGAGTGAACAAGACCTTCGGATTCCTACGAAACCGATTCTTCTGGCCCAAAATGAGGGAATCAGTGGAACATCATTACCGAAGATGCTTGTGATGTATTTACTGCTGCGGTCAAGTTTATTCGAGCATTTGCCCGTTCTTGGCCGCAGCAGTAGCCTGGTGCGCGCCCGAGGGTGACGGGCGCGCGCCGAAGCAGCGGAAGAGCGCCCTCCGATCGGGGCGCTCTCCCTACCGCTGCCGGGTCCGCCGGGTCCCCCGGAACCCCCTGCCGCCGTCCCGCGATCGCGGGACACCAGGGCTCCCTCGGGGAGCCCTGGACGTGCGTGCAGGGGGCGCAGGCTCCCGAAGACGCGTGACCGCGCGTCTATGGCGCGCGGCACGCCGAGGGGCGGCCACTAGCAAGCCGGGAAATCTCCCGGCTTGCAGTACCGGCCACACTTTAATAAAGTGTGTCGGTAGTGTAGCATAAAGCACTGCCTACAAGGGCAGCCCCAATGGGCCACCTGAAGAGTTCTGGTCCTAAGGACATAATATGTTTGGACTTTCTGTGTATTGAACAGATTCCAGGGGTATTGTAAATGTGCTTGTGATAACTGACGACTGCACCCGATATGCCCAAGCCTTCCCCACCAAAGATCAAAAGGCCCTCACGGTGGCTAAGGTATTATGGGAGAAATACTTCATCCACTACGGGCTACCCAACCGAATGCACTCAGTTCAGGGGAGTGACTTTGAAAGCAGACTCAAGAGCTGCTGAAACTACTCAACATTGAGAAGTCACATATGACCCCTTACCATTCTGAAGGAGATGCCCTACCGGAACGGTTCAATCTGACCTTGCTTGATATGCTAGGTACCATGTGGGACTCTGAAAAGGCCAGATGGAGTAAACATGTGGAACACTTGGTGCATGCATAAAACTGCACTAGGAATGAGCCCACTGGGTACTCTCCATACTTCATGATGTTCGGCAGAGAAGCCAGATTACCTGTGGATATTCGCCTGAGAGTGTCCATCGATGGAGTACCCAATATGACCCATTATCAGTATGTACAACAACTAAAAGATAACCTTCATAGGGTGTATCAGTTGGCAGAAGAAGCCACCGCCAAACTGAATCAGAACAACAAAAGGCGATATGATTGCAAAGTGCGCTATCGGGAACATCAGCATGGGCACAATGTACTCCTACAGAACCTGGGAGTACCAGGGAAACATAAGTTGGCTGACTGATGGAGAGATGCCCCCTTTGAAGTTGAGTCACAGATGCCTGGCCTCCCCATCTACCGTATCAAGGATGCTGAAGGTACAGTAGGTTAAATGTATGGCATCGGAACCATTTGCTACACATTCCGCAGGTGGACGCTGATAATGAGATTGATCAGTCAGCTATGATGCCACAAATGGAGCAGGAAGACGCCAGTGGGATCCAAGATCTCACAGATGAAGAAACCCAGGCTTCAGTGGAGGAAGATTTTCCAATCACAGATGAAGAGTTGGGTAATAGTCCTGTCAAGCAAGAGTCATCCCCAGTGGCTAAACAACAAGTCAGCCTCTTGATCCAAAAAAGCCCAAGTTTCACCCCAAAAAGAGACTATTCAGACAGACAATCACACACTATGAGAGGGCCAGGGCCTCAAGCCACTGGAAGCCTCTCCGACCAAGAAGATGTGGAGGAAGAATCCGAAGTGATCATTCAAGACATTCGTTGGGGTCAAAGAATGAGTCACCCTCCAATGAGGGTGGCTTATGATTCATTGGGGCACCCTATTATGAATCTCAGCAGTCGTCTTGGAGCTAGCTTGTGTCCATAATGAAGATACTCACTGAAGTATTTAATGTAGTTTAAGTACCTGTGTTATTAAATTATGTTGTATGTTATGCTATTGCATTTTCCATAATAGAACTGTGTGTTAATGTTGGTTTCTCATGAAGGGACGTTGAAGTCTTCACCAGGGGGAGAGTAGCAGGGGTCTCTCTTCTTACCTCCTGGGGGGAGATCAGCTCACTGGCTGGGAGAAACAGTGCAGTTGCATCAGCCATCTTGGTGCACCCAAATCGGGATATGGGACTCATATGTGGCAGCCATCTTGGTACACCCAAACCAGATAGAGTAACAGAGAAAAGATGTCCTGAGAAGCAGGATTTCCTCCGCGGGACAGAGGTGACTTTGCCAGTTGCTGCAGAGTCTGCAAGGTGTGAGCCAGTCAAACTCATGGACTAGGCCAGAGACATCCACCCATGGGCCCCATGTAGTCCCCTCACCTTAGTGGTGTATAGGGCCGGGCATACAGTTAAGGATCTCCCTGTATTGAGTGATTGCCGCAGAGCAGGACCAGAGCTGGAGAGGAGTTCCTCCAGTGTCACTGTGCAGCATCCGGATGTGAAGCGTGAGGGGCTGCTGTTGGAGACCCCGCGGCGTGGGACCCTGCCGGTGATCCTTCTACGTCTGGAAGTATTCCCTGGTTAGGGACTTAACCAGGAAGGTACAGGTGCACCACCGCAAGGGGGAGGGTAGCACTGCCCTCATACACACATTGGGAAGGGTTGCTTGCCAGACACCAGGCTATAGCTGCCCAAGCACCCTAGGTATTATTGTGGCTAGCTACCCCAGGGCCATTCCTATTGTTATTATTGTCACTATTGTTGCTATTGTGACTGTGGGTATTATTTGGCCCTACTTTGGAACCACAGTAAAATAGTTATTATATAATCCTGTTGTATTGTATTATTGGGGTATACCATAAATGAATACGTGTTCCTATGAAGAGCTATCCTGCTATGCGGGATCCTCAAAGGTGGAGGCGCTGAACCAGAGAGAGAGCAAGCACACTGTCACCACAGGCTCCCCAGGAGTGGAGGCTCAGGCCTTCTGTAAGTCTAACAGGTAGCACCAGTGACCGTAATTAACGCTGTTTCCCTTAGGGATAGAGAGAAGGTGTTACATAACTGTAGCCCTGATTGGTTTTTGGGCTATAGGTCTGCTCACCTCCTGGCAGTAAAGCCTAGTAAGGGTAGGTTGCCAGGAGTAATCATGGGTTTCCCCATTCCTTGCAGTGCAGTGAGTCAGAGAATGTACTGTCATCAGGCCTTGTGTCCAATTAGAGGCACAGGGGTGGTGCTAACTGGATCTGTACTTAATGCACTGTACTTCCTGTATTTAGCCAGTCTGCCTCTACCGTGATAGAGGCTGGTTTTCCCAAACTAAGCTGTCAGGCCTCTGGCAGTTTGAGGCCCTCTCTTAGGGGAGCGGTGGGAAACCATTACCTCTTATCCTCTTAAGGGAAGAGCAAGGACCACTCTTGGTGCCCTTTGGCTGGGAGTGGATCCAGGGACCTCCTGAGGGTGGACACCCTTCAACTGATATCAACTGCTGCTGCTGAATACAGAGACCAATAAAGAAGTCTGAGTTTTATTATACCTCCTGTCTGAGAGTGAAGTCTATTGGGAGGAGGGGGAAGAGATTCTTCTGCAGAGACGTCTCCCCATACACCTGGGGGCTGCACGAGATGGAGGCGCTGCACCTGTGAGTACTATTCGGGCAAGACCTCAGAAACCTGTCTTGTTATTCCCCTATACCACCATGCGGGAGACCAAGGGCCCCCTGTTACCAGCAGGTTTGCACCACACTATGCCATGTAACTAGAGCGAGTTTCCCAGAGAGAGGCCCTATGTGAGATTGGGTGGGGAAAACAGGGTTACCTAACTATGTAACAATTACATATACCAGCCATATAGATTCATTTGCATATGCAAAAAACAATTTGTAAATGTGTTGGGCTGGGCTGATAACAAATACTATACAGCAAATGTAATATATAACAAAAATAAACTTAAATTCACAGAGAAACTTAAATACTATAAATTAAGAGACAACCAACATGCAATTAAAGAGCACTTTAAAATGTGTAAAGAATGTCCCTATACATAAATAGTACCAGTTGTCAGGCTTACAGGCTAGAATTGAGTTTATTCTTTGCAAGTACTACAGATTTGTACATATATAATTATAAACTAGTCATCCACTTACTTTACATGCATCTATTTGGCCATGTTTATATCCAGCACACAACACCTGATTAGTAATATTATGATGTTGATAGTTCGCTTGGCATTCCTCATTTGAAATTAGAGGGACTTCTGCCTTTTGGAGAACATTGCTCGGACTTCCTGCAATGAAATAGAAAATAGATTTACAAATAAGCATCCAGTGTTGGCCAGGAAATCCCTTTTAAACATATGACAGCAAAATGACCCCATCATTTTTTTTCTTCAATAATTGAGTTTGTGTTTACAATTGATATTCTGCACTGAAATATAATAGAACATGGAAAAACTATAGTGCACAATATAGAGGAGCACAGCACTGCTTGCTAGTGTTCTACAGTAAATCTAAATGGAAAAGTAGACATCAGTTTCTTCTATATAATACATATTTTTTGTATATTGCGACCTTTTAAAGCATTCTGAAAGCATACTAGTTTAATTCCCATATTTTGTAAAGAAAGAATACCGGTTATAAGTTTGTCCTGCACAGGACGCATGTGCCCTTAAAACTTAGAATAAATAATGAGACCAGACAGTAGTATATGAAAATGGTGATAAAAGCCACAGCTTTATTAATTTAACGTTCATCTTTAAAAACAAACATAGCAAGATGTTGCGTGCAGCCCTATGGAAGCAGGAAAGAATACCTGACATGAATATGGTAAAAGTCAGGATATGGCAGGTATACGTAATAGAGAGGTTGACAGCCTTGCTGAAAGAAATAGGGTTACATTTTGGTGGATTTTGACCCCATGGTCGATGTCCGAGGGCAGAGATGGGTTTAATATGGACTTAGCCCTGATTTGAGAACCTCCTGGTCCCAAGTAGGGCCAATAGAAGGGGGATGCCTTGGGAAGGTATAAAGAACAGTGCGCCACATATTTTAAATACACTATTTATTGCCAATAGAATGACGTGACGTTTCGGCCATACATGGCCTTTATCAAAAGCAGAATGGCATAAAGTTCAATGTCCCAAACAAAACCATCTTATAGCCCTATAACCAGGTGTCCCATATTAGTCCATAAGCTCATCATAACCCAGCTCCGTCGCATTGCTCACGATTGTTCTGGTGTTGACATCCTTCAGGCTCCTTATTCTTCCATCCCCCCTCCAATAGCTGCTCCTACCGGCGCTCTCGCGAGAGCGTGACGTCATCATGGTATTTTCTTTTTTCGCTGTGCTTCCCAATGCGGTCCTGCTTCCGAAGAGAAGACCTCCTTGCTTCATGATGTCATCACGTATGGCGTCCTCGTCGTGCGCCTTCAGACACCTCCTTCTGTATATTGGTTGCCAAGCAACCTTCTTCTGTAAACATAAGGCAGGATCGTGTTAGTCAATAAAGTCTTTTGAAATTGGTCCTGTACAGCAATACAGACTTCCTGCAGATGTTTGGCTGGATGATGAGCTTCAAGGTCTTAAGCCGGTAAATCCAGAGGGTCTCTCTTCTGGATAGATCATTTTCCCTATCACCTCCTCTCCAATCTTTAGAGACAAAGTCTATGGCCTTGAAGAGTACACACCCCGGGTTTGACTGGTGATAAAGTTTAAAATGTAACGAGACGTTACGTATTTTGAGCCCTATTCTAATATTACATAGATGTTCTAAAATTCTTATTTTTAATAATCTAGTCGTCCGGCCTCAAGAACATTCCAATTGATAGATGACAAAACTTTTATTGCAGTTTGTCAAATGTCTAATCGGAAATATCTCTTTCATTACATTTGAGCTGAACTCCATAGACTATTGATCCCATTAGGGCAGGCCTTACAATGTAAACAAGAAAAGAAACCTTTTGGATAGGTTTCCAGCCACATATCTTTAGAACCTTCTTTTTCTATTATGTCCTGTCCTTTCTATTATGTCCTTTAAGGACACTTGGTGCCAATTTTTCTTTTAGATTTGAACCCCTAGAAAATATTAACTGAGGTCTTGGAGGTAGAAACTCTCCTAACAAAGGATCCTGCTGTAGAATCTTCCAGTGTTTGTTTAGAATGTTTTTTTATTTTCCCCGATTGGGTATTAAAATGGGTTATAAACGGGATCCAATTGTCCTGACATTTTTCTAGTTTACTCCTTTTAGATTTATTGCTAGATATGAGAGTCTCCTCTCTTTTTAAATTGCTGACTCTCTTCATCGCACTGTCTAAAAGATCAGAGTCAAATCTCTTCCCAAGTATTGCAGTCTATGGATTTGAAATGTGTTTTGCATTTAACCTTCTTGTCCTCAACATATATATTTAAATCTAAAAATTGGATATTGTTCTCACCCACAGTGTATGTGAAATTCAGATTCCAAGCATTTTGATTCAGATTATTTATGAATTCTGTGGCATCATCTTTGATGCCACGTCATACAAAGATCACGTCTATGTAGCGATGCCACCGGACCAGGCCCACCCCAAGAACGCCACACCTCCAAACATGGTCCTCTTCGAAGGCCCCCATGAATAGATTGGCATAACTTATGGAGAACCTGGTCCCCATGGCCGTGCCACATAGCTGTAGGTAAAAACAATCATTAAACCAGAAGTAGTTATTTTTCAAGATGTAATTAATCCCCGAAATCAAAAACTCCAATTGTTCTTTTTTAAGTGAATCATCTTTTATTAGTACTCTCCTTATTGCTTCTAAGGGGGCTATGCACTAAGTTGTGATAAGTCATTTTAAGAACGTAAAGTGCTCTTAGAACCTGAAGTTCCGCCGACCGCGATTCACAGTGCTGCGCAAACAGGCACTTTGCGCTATGAAACTGACTTTTTTCAGGGGTCCCGCGTGTGTCCCCGGCTGACCATGTGGGGGTCCCCACGGGAGTCCGGGGGTCCCCGCGTTTGTCCACGGTAGTCCCCGCGGGAGTCCCGGGCTCCCCGCCGGCCTGCGGTACCAATGTTGTGCCTCCAAAAAAATAAACAATATTTCTAACTAAATACACCCTCCACCCCCTAATACATACAATACAGTAATGGGCAAAATTACTATTATCCACATATGGATAATAATGCATTTTCCCATTTAAAATACATATAAATAACAATAAATACAGTAAATACATATTACACTTACCTTTTCCAGGCACCCACGATGAAGGCCGTCTTCATCCTCAACTACATCCTGCCCATGTCCCCTCCTAAACTGCAAAGCATACAAACCAATCAAAATATCCAATGTAATGTCCCCTAACCCCTTAATCACCTTAGCGGTCATTAACCGCCATAGTCATTAAGGGGTTAACTCACCCTCACCCACCAATCGGGAGGCCTATACACCCTCCCCCACTACCCACCCCATGAGGCCTAACCACCCACTACCCACAAGGAGTCCTACCCAGTTTGCTTGGGGACAATACCCATTTCCCCCACCCCCGTTAACTACAATAAACATCACTATATTAAATAAACACTACATAACCCACCCCCTGTGCCCCCCCATAAATACCTGATTTATTCTTTTACATACAGGGTTAATACCCCAGGCCCACGGGAGTCCCCGGTGGCCCTGATGGGTGTCCGTAACCCTCACAGTAGCCCAGAACAAGGTTTCAAACAGGGTCTGGAGGCCTACGAGTGGTCCCCGCCAGGCGCCGTGGGTCACCGTGGGCCACAATTGGGTCTCCACGGGTAGGCCCGTGGGTGTCTGGGGGGCCCCGGGTCAGACCCACAGGTGTCTGAGGGGCCTCGGGTGGTTCCCACAGGGGTCTGGTGGCCCTCGGGAGGTTCCTACGGGTCCGCGGTGCCCCACAGATGGGGCCACCGGTTCTTCCCCGCATTTGTTTTGTCCCCGTGAGTTTGCCAGCCTGGTACCCGTGGAAACTCTGAGGAGACCTCAGGTGGTCTCCAGAGGTCCCCGCAGGCCTAAGAAACCAACCCTGTATGTAAAAAAAATAAACCTGTCCTATAGTTAAAATACATAAATACCCCCCGCCCCCCCCCCCCACACACACACACACACACACACACACTACTTACCCCCTGGCAATGAGATGGGCAGTCCTGTCATCAAAGGTCCTCCGTTGGCAAAAAAAATAGCAATTTCTTTCTAAGGCCAGTTAACCCTTAATCACCTTAGCGGATAATAACCGCTATAGTAATTAAGGGGTTAACCCACCCTGCACCGATACCAACCCTTCACCCATTCATTTATACAGTGGGTATATTATATATATACAAATAAATAAATGTTAAAGGATTACATAAACATGCATAAATAAAAACATGAAATCTTAATCTGAGAATCACCACATTGCATCTTACAATTAAACCAGCAGCACTTTTAAAAATAAATGATATCTCCTCTCCCAACAAACCAGCAGCTAGACAAATATATATCAAATGCCAAACAATTGCATTTGAGTGTTGCCCCCTAAGCCTTTATCATGTTTTATGCTTCTATAAAGCGATGTTTACATCGCATGTTACAAACATAAAATCATCCTCCCATTCTAAGTGATCAAATATATTTATAACTTGTGTTGTGTCTCTTAAATAAGAAGGGAGTTTTACCACATATTTCTGGAGGAAATAGTTAATATATTCTGACAGGTTTTGGGTTATAGAATTTGTTTCCGATATTATTGGCCTGCCAGAGGGCCGCTCTAAATGTTTGTGTATTTTTGGGATAAAGTAAAAAATTGGGAGTCTGGGATGCTTGTTATTTAAATATTGATATTCTTTATCGTTAATTATCCCTATACTTTTTCCTTCAACCAGTAATTTCTCTAAAACTTTTTGGAAGCTGATTGTTGGATCGCCCTCCTATATTCTATACGTTGATGTATCTCCTAAAATACGATTGAGGCACTATTCCTCCACCCTTATCAGCTTGTTTTATAACAAGCTGTTTATTGAACTGTAAATCCAGAATTGCTTGGTGTTCTTTTTACTTAGTAGATTAAACTTTTTCTTACTGCAAGTCTTTGGTAAATTTTCAAAATCTTTGGTGATTAGCGGAAAAAAAGTTTTTAGGCTCGAATGTTGATAGAGTACCTGGTTATCACTAATAACTATCTCTTCTTTCTTCTCTTTTTCATGAAAAAAATTTCTTCCGCATTTTGTTTTAAAAAAAAATAGCGTTTAAGAGTCAGTTTCCGCAAATATTTGTGGGCATCCACAAATAGTTTAAAAGAATTCTGTCCTTGGGCTGGTGCAAAATGTAGTCCTTTGTTTAAAAGTGAAATCTGATCTTCAGTTAACTCCACATTGCTAATATTGAAGATACCTTTTGGCTGTATTACCTCATCTTCTTTTTTGTTATTCTGCCTTCTCCCGCCTCTGGTCCCTCTCCATTTTTTCTTTTTAGGGTTGATGCCACCAGAGACAGCTATCTCAAGGGGGAAAATCTGTTGGGATGGAGCCACAGATAAATAGGTTTCTCTACCACCTTTGTCTTTTCCGTGGTCTCCCATTCCCCTAAAAAAGGAAAGTCTGAGAAATATCTGACTCTCCCTTCTTGGTTTCCAACATATTTTGGCACTTCCTGTGGTTTAGAATAGTTCATCGGAACAGGTGTGTAATCCCTCCACTTGCCCTTTCTTGATGGTTTGTAAAATCTCTTATTCCCCCCCGTATGGTAATCCATATTCCATTGTGGGGTTCTATTCTCTATATGTTAATTTCGATTTTCGTAAAGCTTTTTCTTATGGTAATTAAAATTACCCCTCCCCAATGATCATTCCTTTTTAGCGGGTAAAAACCTCTAGGAGGGTAATCATTCTGATTGTGATCATAATGTCTAAATTCTCTCCGTGGTTCATGGTATGTTGGATTCTGGCTAACATGTCTGGTGTCGTAGACCTTCTCATCTAGTATTTCTCCTTTGGGACTACTTTGGGTATTTTTAGGTTTTGACCTCATTACATGACTAGTCTCTATTTTATTGTTGGAATCCTTATCCCTAATCTCAGGATTACTATTGGACCAGTTCCTAACTTCATCCTTTAAGTAATCCTCTTTGCCTCTTCTAAAAATGTTTTGTTTTGTGCAAATCACAGATTCTTCTAATTTATTTATCCTAGCCTGAACGCCTTTGTCCCTTGTTTTAAACTCAGCCAAATGTTCATAAGGTTCAAGTTTTTCTTTTAGATCCTCTACTTGTAGGTCATTTCTATTTAAAGTTTTTTTTTATGGTGTACTACAATGAGTCTCATAAGTTCAAATGAACAATTGTCTAAAATTCGGTTCCAGGCTTGTAGGAAAACCTGATCTTCTTAATCAAATGTGGGTAGTTTTACAAACCTGAGTCCTCTAGGGATCCGCTCACTTTGGAGATATCTCTCCAGAGTGATCATATCCCATAATTTCCTTGACTCAATTGAGAGAAGTTTTTCTAATTTTGAGAAACCTTCAGCTAAAAAAAATCAACATCCCTTCCTTTAATAAAACCTTCTTCTCCTGAAAATATGGCATCATAATCTACATATTTAGAATTTCTTTTGGAAAATATAGAGGTGTACTTCTCCTCCATAATAACACTATAAGATGATCACTTTTAGCTAGAAATATCTAATGGAGTGAGTGACTAAAGAAAATAACAATGTGATATACAAAATTAAGAAATAATATAATCAATCTTATTGTGCAAACAGTGCATATATGTACAAAGTAAAAATTGTTAAAACTTAAGGTGCAGCTCCTAAAACTAGAAGTGGTGACAAGAAGGTGAAAAAAGAGAAGCAGAATCTTAAATTAACAATATATAGTGCTTCTCTGTGCAGCTCAAAAAATGACAGTTTCTAGGTACTGCATACATGTGTTGATAGTGGAAAATTAAGCGCAATAGAGTGCAACCAGCAATACTAAATTACCAATGATACCAAAAATTAATTCATTAATAGTGCTCGAGTGTTAAGTGAAAAAATCACTTGCATGAATTTCTGTAGAAGAATATCTTGACACGCACTCCCTCTCTTAAAGAATGTATATAGAGAGAACATAGCGTGATACAGTTTAATAAACAAAAATACAAATATGGTGGGAAAGGGGCACACTCCCATTTTCCCAAATCTTTAAAGCATTGAGTGCTATAAGTGCACACTCACACCACTCTGCTTCATCCAAAGTTTCCCGGAACAGAGTCTCCTTGTTTGCAGAAATCCCACGCCAGTAGCTTGGATCCAACGCCAACGCCAACATCCACGTCTGCACGTGCTGCAGTATGGTGGCTCACCAGGGACAGGACTCTCCGCAACCGGCTATGGGACCCTCAGAGGGTCAAAAAGCCCTACGCGTTTCACCTTTGCTTTCTTGTGGCTTCCTCAGTGGTTGTTAGTTCTCTACTCTGCCCTTAGATTATTTATAGGCACAAGAGCCAGAGTCTGTTTCAGAAGAGGAAGGGGGTGTGACTTGCTTCTTTAGAATACATTAAAAATGTCTTTAACTTTTTTTTTTTTTTTTTTATGCAACAGGTTTTTTTTCATAGTACAGAACTGATTTATTAAAAAAAAACACATGTAGGATATTGCTTGAACTGTAGCTTTAATGCGAAGAAACTGTGTACTAGTGTCATATACACATGCAGCGGCCGTTATTCGAACAAATCTCAAAATGGATTTCGAGATTTCCCTGTGATCCGCACAAGTTTTGCCAGGGCAGACTATAATGGCCCCATTATGCTGGCTGTATCTCAGGAAGCAGTGGGTCCCGGACTTGAAACCAATGCGGTTCAGCTCCGGAGACCCCCTGCAACATTACAGTAATGTTTAAAATTAAATAAACCCCTCACAATCGCCTGTGAGGGGCGTGCAGTAGAGTGACTGATTCAGCCTATCTCTTTCTGCGCGTCTATTACAGACAGGAAGACCCCAGTAGGACTCACACAGCAGGGACCCCTGCTGTGTTAATCCGATGGGCCATTATGTCTGCAGCGGCACAACTTGTGAATATATCGCAGCCTACACACGGCACAATGCAAAATGTAACCAGGTAAATGTTCGAATAATGGCCACTGCATCTGTCTACGTTAGCAAAACTTCCAATGCAAAACAAATAATAGACTTGACTAACAAAATAAAAAGTATGAACTTTTTAATATCCAAATACCTTTTTCTTCTGTGAAACCCCATCCAGTTATCCAACAAAAGGTAGGAATTTTAAATGAATGTTGTTTTGGTGGGAGGCAGATAGCTTGTTGATAATCTGAAATATTACAAAATATAACATCGGCATGTTAAGAAGGACTTTAAAGAAGAATTGGTTAGGATGTATACAATTCCAAAACGTAGCACACTAGAAAACAAAATGGTTCGTTTGGAACCAAAGATTTTTTTTTTTTAATTTGGACTTGAGCTGACAGTGGCTGTCAGTGCTGTTCTAAATACAGAAAGAAAACAAAAAAAGAAATATAATGCTCACTAAATCAATTGATGTGATAGTAATATGATGGTGCCTGAACCGTCAAGATTGATGGTGGGTGCAACTGATGAGCTGAATGTACTAGAATTAACTGCAGCTGGAAAGTGAAGCTTCTAGTTGTTAAGTTGTTAAGTGGTGGCAATAAATATGTCTTCACTTTCCAGCTGCTGTTCTAAATACAGTAGGGCCCCATTTTTCGGTGGCCTGCTTTACGGCGTTCCACTCATACATGCGCAGAATGGGGGCTGCTGAGGTCGCGCATGCGCAGAACGAGGGTGCAGAGGTCGCGCATGCACAGAATATGGTCGCGCTTGCACAGAAAAGAGGTTGCACATGAGCAGAAGGGAAAATTGCCGGTCTGCGCATGTGTAGCTGCCGAGAATCGCCGATTCCGCTTTCCGGTGATTTTTACTTTGCGACGGGACCATAGAGCGGAACCCACCATATTACCGGGGCCCACCTATACACGTCTTACTTACAAAGACGCACCACTGATGTACATTATTATTACACATGTATACATTTATGCAACTTTTAGAATACTTACCATTATATGGGATATGTGTTTTTAGCTTTAATAGGGCAATATCATTGCCATATTCTGATCCAGTGTAAAGAGGATGAATTATAATTTGTTCAACTTCAAAAAATGGCGTTGCTGGAGTTATACTTGACTGTTTTACAATGCCCCCATAAACATTCCATATTTGTGGTCTTCTTAAACTAGGAAATACAAAAAAAAAACCTCTAGTCATACTGTATTCAAATAATAGTGATAAACATTTACAATTGGTTACCTTTATTATAAAAGTTCTCCCAGTTCATTAGAACAAAGGCGATCTTTATTCAATTCTCATTTCATGTGTAATTTGATACCCAATACATCTTAGACTTTTTTTTGGGGGGTGGGTTGGAGGGATATATCTGGGATTTTTTCAATAGGCCATAATTTTGTGTCACTGGCATTATTCACTCAATTTGATTTCCTTGTTAGCCTCTAAAGCAGTATGCATTGTTTGTTCAGTTGTTTATCATTATTCTGTCTTGCAGTGACTGTAGGCTTTTTAAACTAATTTTGAACAACCTTTAATCACATTTTCCATTGAAACAATATTAAAACGGTGCTAAAGAGCTGATTTTATTTTATTTCAACTGATTGACATGTTTTCAGGATGATCAAGTACACATAGGTCAACACAGTGGTTGCTGATAATGGATCCCCCACACCAGTGCCTTTTGTGATAGGCAGTTAACTTGCGGTGCAAACTCACTTGCGATCGCCATTCACTAATCAAGCAATTCGTTCCCCAGACAAATTTGTTTGCTAGTTTAATGGGCTTCACACATCAGCAGCATTGAAAAGTGAACACATAAAAGAAAATGTCTTTTATGTGCAGTTTGGAGGTTCAGTTTTTCTATGACCAAAATTAAAGCACACAATATATGTCATACAGTTATACAGTGTTGTTGTATATGTGCCTTTGGGATGATGTCCAAAACTGGAACAATCTACCGGAGTCTCTCACAGTCACCACCTGTCTAAGTTCTTTCAAAATTAAAGCTGACTCACATTTGAATCTAATGCAAAGAGAAAAGAGCGTGGCGCTCGACAATGAAGTGACAAATAGTGCTTATGTTATATAATAATCAGGAAGTACTAAAGTGCTAAAAAAGTGAAGTGTGATCTAATATTAACTGAATAATAATGATCACTTGAGTGAAGAACAATACTGAATCCTGCAATATTGCCCGATGTTGTTTTCTCTCTCCTATGGTGCCACATCCCCTGCTCCCCTGCTTTCTGTGGATATTGCTTGTGGAGGATATTGAAACATATCCTGTTCCAGGGCTTACGAGTGAAGGAGTATAGACTTTTAATTATTATTATCACTTGTTATATTATATGGTCTAATTATTTCTAGACCAGTATATTTATATTTTCACCTTATTGTTCACTTAATCATTATTATTCTGTTAATATTTATATAGATCACGCTTCACTTTAATTAACATTTAAGTACTTCCTGATTATTATATCACATACACACTATTTGTCACTTCAGTGTCGAGTGCCATGCTCTTTTCTCTTTGTATACGTTTATTTGTTTCACATTTGGGTGGCTGCACCACTGAGTTTGTTCCAATATGGAAGGTGGCAATGTTTTTTTCGAAAAGATTGCTACGACATATGGATTTTAATACAATTCTTAACATTGAAGAGACATCAACAGTAGGAGAGGATAACATTATGGAGGCAGAATTTCAGAAGTTAGAAAAACTATTAATAAAAGTGTAACAGGGAAAAACGTGCCTCTAATCCAGCAGTGTGCTGGTTAATTGCCCAACAGCAATCAACCAGACTCCCCCTGGCTGATTAGGACTGTCAGAAAAAGCCTGTTCTGAGAAACAGGAAGGATATTCCTTAGCTCACAAGGGAGCTGAAATAAGGAAAAGAAAGACTGCAGAGATTCCTTAGCTCACACGGGAGATGACCAAGGAAAAAGACTGCAGAGATTCATTAGCCCACACCTGGGATCAAATAAGGAAAAGAAGATGTCTTAATGCACACAGAAGGACTGTATGCTGCCAGCAAGACAAGAGGACAAGATCTCTATACCTGGACACAGACAGTCCCATAGCACACAAGGATGTTGACCCAGGAGAATAGATTCCCCTCGATCAGGGTCTTTTTTAAGGACCAAAGAAGTCTTCAAATTCATGGGGAGAGAACAGATTTCTTCCTCTTATAGCATAGCCTCCCAGTCGCTACTTCTTTTTCCTGGGCCCTTCCAGTGTCAGTCCTGTTAGGAGCAGGCAGTGGAGGGGTTAATTCCTTTATAGGTCTGTGTGTGTATTACAGACCTGGATCCAATTCTGGTATCCAAGGACAGGCCTAGCAACCACCAGAGAGTGTCAGCCTGAGAGAAGGATACTGATTGGTTCATCTAAAAGCAGTGATAACCAATCAGTATTCAACCTGTGCTGTTATGGGACAGGTTCCAACCCCCAATCTCAGTTTATAAATCCTGACACACTCCTAAATTCAGTAGGTGAAGTTCTAGAAGTGATGTGAAATTCAAGAAGATTTCTGTTGATCCCCTCCACTTGTGGAGAGGGGAGACTCTTTCTCCATTCCATCAAGGGATGGGAGGAAAGAGGAACAGGCCTGAATCAGGGCTCTTACCAGGAGATGGGAACAAGGAGAGAAAAGGGATGCATCTGTGTTGCTGTCTGATATCACCTATCTGCAATAAAGCCAGTTGTACCCAGCATCATTGTAATTACTGCCTGCTGAGATGAAAGATCAAGGTGTCAGCATGGCTCATCCTCTGCCCCTGCAGAGAACCTGGGTTGACTGGAGGCGCTGCACCACTCAGGAATAAAAGGTAACCTGCACCATTGTTCTTGCTCTCCCCACACCATCGCGGAGCACTCGGCCCTCCTGTTCATCAACAGGTCACAGCCCAACACACTTAGAAGTAGCTGAAGATAGCATACCCACCCCAATCTCACTTAGGAGTAGGGGAAAGAGGGCTACACTGTAATGGAGAGAGATACAAGAGCAGAAGAAAACAGGGGAGAGGAAAAAGGAAACAAGTCAAAGAGGTATGCAAAATAAATAATATCTTTAACCTTAGTGATAAAATTCTGACTGTCACTCAAAAACAAGTTATATCTAAGGGGCTTACATTTGCGCCCACGGCAGGACCAAACAATTTTATTGATGCGCAAAAGTTTTTGATTAAACAGACTATTAAAACGTTTTTTAAAACTAAAGAGACTGAATTAAGGATTTATAATAACAGGATTAATATCAGTTCTGTTTTTATAAGTCCTTAATTCAGTCTCTTTAGTTTTAAAAAACGTTTTAATAGTCTGTTTACTCAAAACTTTTCTAATCATTTGGAAGTTTTCACACAACTCATACAAAAAGATTTTGAAGAATTAACAGGAAGAGAGCACAGATTTAAACACAATCTCAATAAAGCTGAGAGATGCTGGTACTGAACTAGTTGAGGATAAGAGCATAGTAATTAAACAAGCATATAAGGGGGGTTGTAGTTATAGACTGTATTGACTATGTGAAAGAATCTGAGAGAATACTAGGTGATGTAGAAACCTATTTTAAGATTAAGACTGATCCTACCGCTGAATTCCTCATAGAACTGAATGATCTACGTACCATAGGGAAAGAAAGTGGAATATTGAAATATAAAGAGTTCTTTTATCTTCTGAATGAGAAACGCAGTTGCCAGTGTTCTACTTCTGTCACGGTTGTGCTTGCCACAAACCAGGGTCGGACCACATGGCTGAGGTGGGGTTGTATAAGCACTGACCTTAGACCGCGCAGGCTGATCCGGATTGCGCAGTTCGTAGTCGTACTGTACATAGCAGGGTCGGGACTGGAGAGAGCAGCGTAGTCAGTGGACGAGCCAGGATCAGGATAGGAAACATCAGGGTAAACGTAGTCCAAGCAGGGAGTCGGCAACAGGAGATCAAGCAGGTCTTCCTGCTTCAGCAAAATTGCTGCAGGTCGGAAACGGGGTTTGCGCAAGTGGCATCCATGGCCCATGGCGCCGGTCTCAGGAAGGAGAAGGCTGACCGGAGTGGGCACACTGCCAGGCAGCACTGGTAAACCAATGCTTCAGCGCAGGAGTCCAGAACAAGCCTGTGCGGGGAGAGAGAGCTACAGAACTCAGGACTCAGCGACAGGCCTCTGCTATGGCAAGGGCAGCAGACCTCAGGAAACAGGAAGCTGAAGTTACGCTGGAGATCCACCGCTTCAGCACGGGAACCAGGACACGGCCTCTGCAATGGAGAGAGAGCAGCAGGTCCCAGGAACCAGAGACAGGCCTCTGCTATGGGAAGGGCAGCAGGCTTCAGGAAACAGGAAACTGAAGTTATGCTGGAGATCCAACGCTTCAGCACAGGAACCAGGAACATGGGCTAGGAACAAAGGACAAGAAACAGCGACAAGATGGCCAAGACAGGTGGCTGTGGCAAACACAGAACACCCAAGAAGGATTATGCTCGGCAGAGAAGGATTGTGGGGATGCAGTACTTAAAGGCCAGCGGGCCAATCCCCGGAGGAGGGTGTGAGGGTGCTCCAATGCTCTCGCTCCAATGAGTGAGTATAAGGCTAGGTTGCAGTGATAGCTTGCACAGCTACAGTAGATACCAGGGGGAGTGTTCCAGGACTGCACAGGTCTGTAAGGCAAGGTAAGCAGTAAACCGAGGTGTGGATTCTTTACAACTTCCTCCCAAAAATCCATAATAGCCTGTCCAATCCAGCGGGTAGACCCATTATATCTGGGATTGACTCTCTAACATCAAATGTCTCTCATTATATTAACATCTACCTTCACAAATATGTTAAGGATATTAGATCCTATTTTAGAGATATACGTCGGACGTCTTAAGATGCATTGAGGATTGTGTTTGGTATGAAGGCATGACACTGGCAACCTGCGATGTAACATCGCTTTATACAGACAAGACCACGACTATTCTAAAGCTTGCCTTAAACTAGCCCGGTTACATTCTGGGTATGTGCTGGGTTAGTTTAAGGCAAGTTTAAGGCATTTCTGCATTGACTAATGACCCATAGGATTAACACAGCAGGGGCCCCTGGCAGTCCCATTCAGTTTAAATGGGGCTGCCAGGGACCCCCGCTCTTAATCTGATGGCCATTAATCAATGCAGAAATGCTGGGGCTAGTTTAAAGCAAGTTTAAGGCATGTATTCAGAATGTACCTGGGTGTACCTGGGTCTTTTTGGCGATTGCCACTGGTTTGTGTTAGAATAGTCGCAGTCTCTGCTGTACGTCCATAGGACTTCAACAAGAAGTTGATGCAATTAAAATAGTATTAGACAGAGATGAAGAACACCATCGTAGATAAGCGGATTTCATTTTAGACTGTATTCGGTATATATTATGTCATAACTATTTCTGGTTTGACAGGAATTTTTATATACAGAAATGCGGAACCGCCATGGATTCGCGCCGAGTTATGCAAACATTTTAATGGGGGTACGGGAGGACCAATTTATTTGGTCCTACCCAGGACTCTGCGCAAACTTGTTACTCTGGCAGAGGTTCATTGACAATGTGATATTCATATGGAGGGGAGATTAATTAAGTTTGGTGAGTTCATAACCTACATTAACAATAATAATTTTAATTTAAAGTTCACATGTCAATGGAGTCTGATTGAGATTGATTTCTTAGACCTTTCTATCTATGTCCAGGATAATAAGATAAAGACACGGACATACTTCAAACCAGTTGATAGCGACAATTGCATATTGCAAAACAGCTGTTACCACCAGAAGTGGATTAGCAATGTCCCATACCGACAATTTAGAAGAATTAGAAGAAATTGTACCAAAGACATTGAATTTGAAAGTCAGTCTGATTTTCTAAAGAAAAGATTTCTGGGCCGAGGCACTAGATATAGTGTGTGGTCTGGATAGAAAGGCATTAATTAAGATCAAATAACCTGGAGGGAGACCGGATATTTGACAGGGCTTTGACCTAGCTTTTATGACCAACTATAACAAGGATGGAACATCATTAATAGACATTGACATATAGTTAGGAATTACCCATTACTGAGGGATGTGGTACAAGCAAAACCCAATGTCATCTTCCACAAGGCAAATAATTTGAAAAGGAGGTTGGCACCAAGTGCTCTGTCAATGATAAAGAACCAAGAAAAAACTGGCTACTGTAGCTCAGGTTAAGGTTTTTTTTGGCTGTGCAACCTCTAAGGCCTGTAACCATAGAGCAGAAGATAAATTCAAATTTGTGTCACAGGTCACTGAGAAAAGTTTCGCAATTGAGAAATACATCAGCTGTAATATAGACCATGTGGTCTATCTCATAGTGTGCCCCTGTGGCATCCAATATGTGGGCAAGACAATACGGCCTGTAAAAGTCCATGAGCATTTGGGAAATATAGGACAGAAATTAGTCACCCATAACTTCGGGAAACATTTTCTGACACATCATCAAGCAGACCCCAGGGGACTAAAATTTACAGATTTAGAATACGTAGTATCCCATTGGAGAGGTGGTGACAGGGATAATGAATTAACCAAGAGTGAAACTTTCTGGATCCACAAGTTAAAGACCCTAGTCCCGAATGGACTTAATGTGGATTTCGAATTATGTTTTTTTCTGTCTTAAAAGTAGGGATCTACCTCTATAAGTCCATTAAAAATTTCCAGTATATCTAATTATGGGACTCTCTTTGTTAATTCCTGTTTTCTAGAGACCCATGGTGGGTACTATAAGCTTTAGGTATTATTGTAGACCATGATTTACCTCTTTAATATTGGAGTAAATGTTCAATAAAATTGGACTGAAAAATATGGCCTTTATCTACCCTTATTGGTAGAATGGGATTAATATCCTCCCTTATTGAATGACCATCTATATAGTGTGGATGGTACCAACATTCCCCAACAAATTATGATACACCATCTATACCCTCCTAATTATAGGAGGAGGTATAGAGTATAAACTAGATTAAATAACAATGTACTCTTATCCTCTTATGTCTATATAATGGGACTAATGGTATGTATTGGCTATACTATAAAGACATAGCTTTATTTCTATTACTGTATATGCAGTGAATTAAATCTAAATTAAAAGTATAAAGATATTAAGGATCTGTATGTATCACCTGTTCCCCCACCCTGAGTGAGATCATGCGGCTACCGTGTGTTCTGGTGCGGTGCATACTTGTGAGGTGGAACAGGAAGCCTTGAGAAACTCCACGGTGGAATGGGGTGACATCAGTATATGTTCTCAGTACTGATCTTCCATGATGCAGTGCCTCCAGCCAGTGACGATCCTGGTGCAGGCAGGATGGTCCACACTGGCACCCAGATGTGTTCCAGGAAATGTAGACACAAGTATAATCCAACTGGGTTTATTAAAGGCATATGTTTTTCATACCAGTACAACCCTTGGAGCAGCATCTAACAAGCTTGGGGCCCTGTAGGCCCCATCCCAGCTCCTTTACCCCTGATGGCATACAGGGTAAGACATGCTCCCACTCCACAGGGGGAGGGGAGAGAGCCCTGACTTCTGGAAGCGTGTCAGATATGTATCCAGAGGGAGTGGCTTGTAACCCCATAACAGGGCAGATCTGATACTGACAGGCATCACATTTTGTGCATGTGACCCAGCCAGTATCCTCCCAGGGATGACACTCTCGGGTAGTTGCTAGGCCCGCCCCTGCATACAGTAACAGTGCATTCAGGCTGCAATTACAAGCTCGGCCTTCATCAAAGAACTTATACCTCACAGAGCCTTCACCTAACAGTACTTATACTGTTAGGGTCCAAAAGAAAGATAGTAGCAGGAGGACTAGTCTACATGTATATATTGTGTCCAAATTCCCATAGTAAAAAAAGACTCTCAAACGATTGCAGGTTTTTAGTTATAATTGAAGCTATGTCAAAAACTATTTAAAATATTGCTTTAATCTTTAATTTATTCACTCTTAGATATATTAAAGAAAATATGCACAAGAATAAGTGCAATGGTGGTGGTCTAAGATGGAAGTTATTACTGATACCACCTTGTTTTAATTCCATTATTGTATTCTAATCACTTTTTCTTTCTCTATTTTGTTTTCTCTCTCTCCATTTAAGGCTTTTGTAATATATGTATGGGGTTAATTATTTGAGTAGGGAAAAATATGTACCGAGGCACATGCCCCGAGGTGCTTATGTGGTGAGCTTGGCTCAATACACCCTTATCCCCCTGAACACTAAGTAAACCTCTAGGGGTACAGTATATGGTCCTAATCCAACCACCGGGCGGATAAGCCTTGGAAAAATATAAATATATGTAATAAAATCAATTAAAACACATTTAATCAAAAATAGAAGCGCAAGAATGAAAATAAAACTGATAAATATATTCAATGATGCAAAAAAGACCAATAAATAGATATAAAAACGCTGATAGCATAACCCTTTGGAATGTAGACCATAAGTCAGTACATATATAGTCCCAATAGTCCTAAAGGTATATAATCCTCATATGTGTGTTGGAATATTAAGTAGTTGTACTGTTCAACAAGTAGATGATGATGCCCCAGTAGATGATGATGGCCCACAGGAGAGAATGACACTCCACTCAGGATAGAGAAAACCTCAAAAGAAAGAAAAAAAGAAAGTGAAGGGCACAAGAAATAAATGAAAAAATACTTTATAAGTAGCTTTGAATATTAAAATACACACAATACAATGATGGATATTAACACCTCTCAGTAGAGTTAAAAGAATATATAACACGGTGGGATAGAAGGTAGACAAAAAATGAGAGCAAATAAAATTGAATGTCTAATGGGTGTAAGAAAATGAAAACTATAATTGCCTGACCGTAGAGTCTAAGAGACTCTCTCCTTCTGTGACCGCTGGTGGCAGGAACAGATGAGGGCAGTAGTTTTCCCAAGGCAGTCATGTGATTTCCTAAACAGTCAATTAGCTTCTTCTGCTTGACAACACTAGGTGTTGCTTTTGGGTATAAATATCGTTCTGCGCCATTGTTCTGTTCTTGGAGGAAGGTCCTTTCTAGACCAAAACGTTGGACTAAGTGTGCTTTGTATTGCCTAATGCAGGTTTTTCTTTGCATCTTACATTGAGTGCGGTTTCTTGTTTTCTCATTTGGGTTAACAGTTTTTTCTATTTACCTTTATGGAACATGCACCAAACCACATTGCTTGTATTGGAGTGCCAGCTGCTTCTATCTATCTATCTATCTATCTATCTATCTATCTATCTATCTATCTATCTATCTATCTATCTATCTATCTATCTATCTATCAATATAATGTGTGTGTGTGTGTGTGTCCCTGGCATTATTCACTCAATTTGATTTCATCTCCTAGTTAGACTCTCAAGCAGTGTGTGTTGTTTGTTCAGTTGTTAATCTGTATTGCAACTGCGTAATGTATTTTCAGGATGATCAAGTACTCACAGGTCAACACAATGGGCAGCTGTTAATATCCATTGGTTGTTGACAATGGATCCACCACACGTGTGCCTTTTGGTATTGACATTTAACTTGAGTTGCAAGCTCACTTGCCATGGCCATTCACCAATAGAGCTATTCTTTCCCCCCACAATTTTGTTTTCTAGTTCAATGGGCTGCCCACATCCTGTAAGAGAAATAAATACAATAAACATTCACTATTAAACTGAACAAAAGTATCTCATTGAATATTATATGCCGAGTATACTTGCTTTTACACTAAGACAATGTTTAAATGACTTCAATATGACAAGATTAGTATGATAATCTATAGCATGAAAATGTAAAATACAATGCTAAGCTAATTATTGAATTAAAACTAGCAATAACTTCATTATATCAGTTGAACTGCCCTTGACTATGGTATGATAATAAAGAATGCTATACATCTGATGCCTACACCTTCCTACCAATAATGCATTAGAAAGGTGTTTCCATTCTGAATTTATATTTTGACATCAAATATAAAGACTGTTCTTACCAATAATAGTTTTTGTTTTACACAACCTTAAAGAAAATCCCGAAATGCCTCCTCTTCCATGCAATATGCCAGTTGGCAGCCCATTGGAAGACATCTTCAAGTGGCATTTGCACCTAAAGAAAACCCACAAATAATTATATACATATAAATGTAGCATGGCTACTTGTTTCTGGAGCCGTGGCTGCACTCGGATGCGTTACCACATAAAAAACGCAGCATGGTCTCTTTATGGGAGATGTAGAACAGCTCTGGGAACAGTGACTTTAGATTTCTGTGACTGAAGCAATACTATATTTTTAATGTACAAGTTATATGCTCTTCCTTACTTGTTTTGAATACAGTCTGCTTGAACTTGTCTGTAGCTAAAAAATTGGCACCGAATATTACTCGTGCAAAGTTGTTGACAATCTTTCTCCCCATTAACATCTTCTATAAGTAAGTCCTCTCCAAGAAGGTTAACATCTGAGAGTAGTGGTAATGGACAAACTAGAATGGGGGAAAAATGACAAAACAAGATGTACAATTTCAGTAACATGGCAAACGCTTTTGCAACTGATAACGTAATCAGATTAAACTGGTTTATTATGTTTACCTGAAGGGCTATATTTACAGGATAAAAGGCTAAAACCAGATATAGCATGTTCCCTTTCTTTTCCATCAGTTGGAAGTCCAGTTTTAGATGTCTTTATATAGCATAGATTCCTAGGGAAAAAAATATAGAACTATATCTATATATAATACAATATTATATCGTTACATTTACTGTAGTACTATATGTAAATAGATTGCTTGTATTGTATACGTGTATACAAGTACCTATAATACAAAGAAAGCATTTGTATTATATATATATATATATATATAAAAACAGAAAACTACAATAAGCGCAATCACAATCAGACTAATAATGATATTTACCACATATATAGGAGGGTATACTACCTCACAATCTAACTTTCCCTGATTAAGTCTGCAGCCAAAAGGTCTACCGCTCCACGGGCTGGTAAAAAAGGGATATCCAAACAAGAGTGACCTAGGCGCAAGTAAAAACAAGAAAAACAAACATAGGGTAATACGTTCAAACAATTGGTCTACTGGGGGGTACGATATGCACTTACAGCAGGTAGAATAAAATCAGGCCTTGTATCCACTCTGGGATCAGGAACAATGAATGAAGATCTGGAACAGCCAGCAGCAACTCATCTACAGGAATCGTATCCTCGTGTGAAGTATCACATATAGAAAGAGAAGTGGGACACATACATAGTGTAACACAGTTTATTTTAAAAATTTAATAAAAAAGACAATAGGTAAAATACTCACACTTTGTGAGTTTGGGTAAAAGCGTTTGAGAATTTAGAGCTTCTCACACTCATCAAGGGTGGGTATACACAGACTCTATTGATTCCTTATAAAATGTCCTTGTAACCACATGCGGTGTTGTGGCCAACTTCCAAGGGTATGGAGTCACTTTATGGGGCACTCCTAATAATATCCAGAGCCTCTGAGGATGGGGTACTTGCTCCGTTGTTGCGAGACCCGTAGTAAAGGGCCGTGTGTTTCTTTAGCTGCACCTAATGTGCAAGTAGTACTCACGCTACTTCTGGGGTACAGTGTGATGTTTTTCCCCATTAGTTAGTGTCCGCCTCGATAGTCTGTGGACCTCCCCGCTTCTCTGACTGCTCCGGATCTCCGTGGCCGTCCGCCTGCACGCAGCGGCGTGGTGACGTCACGTCGTCTCGCGAGATTCTGGATCCAAATCTCCCGCTCGCTGTGTTGATCTCCGTCCCACACCTACTCGTTGGAAACATGTACCATGCCGGTACACCGATACAGATCACTGCCAGACAACTGAATATTGCTGGCTATTCTCCCAATTGTCCTGTGCTCACTCTCAGTAGTTCCAAACCACGCCCTACGCGTTTCTCCTTTCGGCTTCGTCAGGGGCTGATCTAACTATGTGTCCCTATTCCTGTGTAGATATACCCTCCTCCATTACGTGATTGGCTATCTAGTTGATTAGAAAATTACAAAAAGCACCTCTCAATTGGAATTGTTATTTCCATTCTCAGTAGAAAGTATTCTATAGGGGTTTTAATTCAAATACTAATGTTAGTAATTTAGATGCATTTTTGGTGTGTTACCAACTGCTGAATAAAGTAAATATTGCATCATTATACAGTATATACATTCACTTTCATTATAATTATACATATACATAAACATCTGAGTTAGAATTTAATAATAAGGAGCAATAGATATTGAGTATATTTAATTAACCATTTATGTCCTTCAATTTAGACAGAACTCACTATAGTTAAGTATTTTTTAGAAATACCTTCATTGTAGAGGCTATAATTATAAACCATATTACGTTCTCATACTTTATGCAGGACAATTTTGTATAAGTATTTATAAATGGGATATAGTATTCCACTTATTTCCAATATGTTACTCATAGGGGGATGGTGTAAATTTAAACCTCGTTACTTCAATTGTGACCACTGTACATTGATAATGGCATTTCAAAATAGGATAATATAAACGTACGTTCATTCATTAATTAGATACCTTTGGGATACTTTATTTAGGCCTAATGTATTTGATTAAGACCAAATTGTAATACAACGGTATTTTTTGGATATATATTGACATAATGATAACATATGTATTATATTCGAATCTACAAATGGTTGCATATTTGCCAACTGGTAATAGGCACTTATTTCTTACATTGCATATTTAATGGTGATATTGTATTCAGGGCAATTGCATATATAAATATATCTTACTAATACATAAAAACCTTACACACAAGCTGGAAAATAAACTAGATCTAATTAATCATGATTCGAAATATAAGGAAATAGAGAAGAAAGTTAAATTGAGGGTTGATAAAAATGAAAGAGATACAAAATTACGTAAACAGAGAAAAGCAAGGAGGGATAAGGAGGATTATCAAAATAATTGCTATAGAACATGGAAACAAAATAAAAAAGAGCCCATTGTTGAATCTAAAGACAATAAAGCCCCACAAAACCAAACAGGCCATCAAAATGTGAGCAATAGCCAATACTATGCCCCAAAATCTAATTATCATTATAAAAAAGATTACCACCATTGGGGAGATAATAGGGGTAGATACTGGCATGATAGAGATAGACGAGGCTCTGGGGAATATAGACCCAGGAAACAAAGTTGGAAAGGGAACTATAAAAAACAAGCCCCACAGAACCATACACGTAAAGACGAGGATATAGAGGAGGTGTTTGAAGAAGCAGAAAAACCAACAACATCCGCAGAATCCAGGTCTTTTTTAGAGAGGAGACAGGAAAAAGACAAACCAGGAGGGGGAGCGGGGGGGGAAAAGACACAACCCCAGACGATGCACAAAACATCGTCACCCCGCAAAAGGAAAATAGAAAGTCCACTAAAAGAGGGACTAGAGGAGGGGTTAAAGCCACCAAAAAAACCAACACTGTAGATACCCATAAGTTAGGCATTTTCAACTTGAGTGATGTTGACTTAACAACAGAACAAAAGTCTGTACTGGGCAAAGGTATGGCATTTGCCCCTAGTAGTAGAATAAATGTTTTCAACACATACATCGACATTAGCAAATTTGCAAGGAATCTGACATTAAAAAAGTACTTTATGAAACAAAATGTGACACAAGAAGTTAGAAACGAAAACACCACAAGTAATGAAAGATTTATACATACTGCATGTAAAAAGAAATCACTGTTCTACCCTAGCTACCTAAGGGGAGGACATATTGATACATTCAGCAAATTAGTGCAGGAGGATATGGAGAAACTAGAAGGAAGGAAAAAACAAAATTTCCCTAAGAATATGACCAAAAGGGAACTAGATGCGGTCCAAGAACTAATGGGAAGAGATGATATTGTAATTAAAACTGCAGATAAGGGGGGAGGGGTGGTGATCCTCAATAGAAAGGATTATGATCTGGAGTCGTTAAGACTTTTGGGAGATACGGTAACATACAAACCATTGGAAAGTAACCCTACTGAGAGGTTCCAGATAGAACTGTTAGGATTACTAAATAGAGGTCTTAAAGATGGTATACTAAACAAAAGTGAGTGGGAATTTTTGTATATAGAATCTCCCAGAATCCCCATATTCTATTACTTGCCAAAGCTCCACAAGGATCCCATCCACCCACCAGGTCGTCCCATAGTGTCGGGAATTAAGGCCCTCACATCGAATCTATCTGGTTATATTGACCACTTCCTAAAGGAACCTGTAAGTAAGTTGAAATCATATCTAAAGGACACAATTCAGGTTCTCAACATCTTACAGGATATTGAATGGAAGGATAGTTATGTTTTAGTAACATGTGATGTGTGATCGCTCTATACAGTAATTGACCATCTACAAGGGTGCACTGCTGTTAGAGATAATTTGACGAACAGTAAAATTCTGGAATCAACACAAGTAGATTTCATTGTAGACTGCATTGGTTTCATCTTGAGTCACAACTACATCTGGAATGATGATAAGTTCTATCTACAGGTGAGGGGTACTGCCATGGGTACCAAGTTTGCGCCAAATTATGCAAATATCTTTATGGGTATGTGGGAGGACCAGTATATTTGGTCCAATCACGAGTTTGGCGCAAACTTGGTATCATGGCATCGGTATATAGATGATATCCTCCTGATTTGGGAGGGTAGCATAGATCTTTTGGAGAAGTTTCTAGCTGGATTAAATAATAATCCATACAATCTGAAGTTCACAACTAAGTACAGTAACAAACAGATCGAATTCCTAGATCTGCTTATTTATATAGAAGATGGACAGATTGAAACGAAAACATATATTAAAAGTGTTGACACTAATAACTTTTTATTGGGTAATAGCGGACATTCTGAAAAATGGATAAATAACATCCCATTGGGTCAAATGCAAAGAATTAGACGTAATTGCTCAAAAAAGCATGTATTTGACGAACAGGCGAAAGATCTAATGGTTAAGTTTGATGAGAGAAACTACAAAAAAGACACAGTAGAGGATGCATATAGAAAAGTCTCTTTGATGGATAGGGCAGAACTGATACATTATAAAAAATAGAGTTACAAAGAGGGGAGAAGAGGGTAAAACATCAATCCCATTTGTGACGAGGTATAGTAATTCTGCTAGTGATATTAGGAGGATTGTTCATAAACATTGGGGCATTCTACATAAAGACCCTATGTTACAGCAGATTTTACCATCCAAACCAGAGATTATCTTTACTAGGGCAAGCAATTTAAAGCAAAGAATAGCCCCCAGTTGTCTAAAAAAGGACAATGTGAAACCTGTCACTATAACGACAGGGTTTTTCAAATGTCAAATGTGTAAAGGTTGCAAACTTCATCCAAATTCAACAAAGAGTTACAAATCGATTAAGTCAGAAGTCACAAATGACACTTATGATATAAAAGACATGATCGATTGTAACTCAAGCTTTGTAGTTTATTTGTTGCAATGCCCTTGCAACAAACAATATATTGGGAGAACTACGAGAAAACTGAAAATCCGCATAGCGGAACATGTAAGAAACATAGAAAAAGGTTTACAACAACATAGTGTGTCAAAACACTTTAAAGAATTCCATGGCCAGGACCCTAAGGGTCTAAAATTTGTAGGTATTGAAAAAATTAGACCTAGCTGGAGAGGGGGTAATCCTGTGAACAAGATATCAAGACAGGAAACATACTGGATCTATGCCCTTAAAACACTTACTCCGCTAGGTCTCAATATTGACATAGACCTGGGATCTTTTTTAAGAGATTAAACATTATCTGTGTTAAACATAACCTGTGTTAGATAATATCTGTGTTAAAATATATGTCTTACATTGAGTTCAGCTCCAAATCAGTAAAAAACAAAGTGGATTATAGTATGATAAAATCATCCCACTCCCAAATATAAGATTATGCTATGCAATCATACAACTATAAAGATGTGGTTAAACAACTTTTGGGAAAATTATGTTCTAGCTTGTGTGTAAGGTTTTTATGTATTAGTAAGATATATTTATATATGCAATTGCCCTGAATACAATATCACCATTAAATATGCAATGTAAGAAATAAGTGCCTATTACCAGTTGGCAAATATGCAACCATTTGTAGATTCGAATATAATACATATGTTATCATTATGTCAATATATATCCAAAAAATACCGTTGTATTACAGTTTGGTCTTAATCAAATACATTAGGCCTAAATAAAGTATCCCAAAGGTATCTAATTAATGAATGAACGTACGTTTATATTATCCTATTTTGAAATGCCATTATCAATGTACAGTGGTCACAATTGAAGTAACGAGGTTTAAATTTACACCATCCCCCTATGAGTAACATATTGGAAATAAGTGGAATACTATATCCCATTTATAAATACTTATACAAAATTGTCCTGCATAAAGTATGAGAACGTAATATGGTTTATAATTATAGCCTCTACAATGAAGGTATTTCTAAAAAATACTTAACTATAGTGAGTTCTGTCTAAATTGAAGGACATAAATGGTTAATTAAATATACTCAATATCTATTGCTCCTTATTATTAAATTCTAACTCAGATGTTTATGTATATGTATAATTATAATGAAAGTGAATGTATATACTGTATAATGATGCAATATTTACTTTATTCAGCAGTTGGTAACACACCAAAAATGCATCTAAATTACTAACATTAGTATTTGAATTAAAACCCCTATAGAATACTTTCTACTGAGAATGGAAATAACAATTCCAATTGAGAGGTGCTTTTTGTAATTTTCTAATCAACTAGATAGCCAATCATGTAATGGAGGAGGGTATATCTACACAGGAATAGGGACACATAGTTAGATCAGCCCCTGACGAAGCCGAAAGGAGAAACGCGTAGGGCGTGGTTTGGAACTACTGAGAGTGAGCACAGGACAATTGGGAGAATAGCCAGCAATATTCAGTTGTCTGGCAGTGATCTGTATCGGTGTACCGGCATGGTACATGTTTCCAACGAGTAGGTGTGGGACGGAGATCAACACAGCGAGCGGGAGATTTGGATCCAGAATCTCGCGAGACGACGTGACGTCACCACGCCGCTGCGTGCAGGCGGACGGCCACGGAGATCCGGAGCAGTCAGAGAAGCGGGGAGGTCCACAGACTATCGAGGCGGACACTAACTAATGGGGAAAAACATCACACTGTACCCCAGAAGTAGCGTGAGTACTACTTGCACATTAGGTGCAGCTAAAGAAACACACGGCCCTTTACTACGGGTCTCGCAACAACGGAGCAAGTACCCCATCCTCAGAGGCTCTGGATATTATTAGGAGTGCCCCATAAAGTGACTCCATACCCTTGGAAGTTGGCCACAACACCGCATGTGGTTACAAGGACATTTTATAAGGAATCAATAGAGTCTGTGTATACCCACCCTTGATGAGTGTGAGAAGCTCTAAATTCTCAAACGCTTTTACCCAAACTCACAAAGTGTGAGTATTTTACCTATTGTCTTTTTTATTAAATTTTTAAAATAAACTGTGTTACACTATGTATGTGTCCCACTTCTCTTTCTATATGTGATGCTTCACACGAGGATACGATTCCTGTAGATGAGTTGCTGCTGGCTGTTCCAGATCTTCATTCATTGTTCCTGATCCCAGAGTGGATACAAGGCCTGATTTTATTCTACCTGCTGTAAGTGCATATCGTACCCCCCAGTAGACCAATTGTTTGAACGTATTACCCTATGTTTGTTTTTCTTGTTTTTACTTGCGCCTAGGTCACTCTTGTTTGGATATATATATATATATATATAAAAAAAAATATATATATATATATATATATATACAGTGGTTGACAAATCACCAAAAAATCTACTCGCCACACAAAAAAATCTACTCGCCACCTAGTACCAAACATGTGCTGCTTGGGCCAATATTTACTCGCCCGGGGGTTAAATCCACTCGCCCGGGGCGAGCAAATGTATAGGTTTGTCGAACACTGTTTTAATATATATATATATATATATATATATATATATATATATATATATATATATATATATATATACATACAGGGCTTTCTTTCTGGGGGTACATAGAGATATGCTGCATCCCTACCATTTTCATAAGGCTTCTGTGTACGCTATTAACACAGTAGCCATCTGCGCATGCGCGAGAGGTCGCACATGAGCAGACGGCTCCTGTGTTAATAGCTTCTCACAAAAAGATTGTTTGAGGATGTAACGGATCGGGGGACTCTCTCTTCCCAGTGTGTCCCCGTCACCTTGGTTCCTCTGGCTAACCCTTCCCATTCCTTGCCTTCCCGATCTCTGCCTCATTCACTCGCGGCGTGGTCGGCACGCTCCGGTTCGCGGTCTGCGCGGTCCCCTCACTGTGCGCGCGCGTTCCCGGTCCCTGGTCTCCCGTCAGGGGACTCACGCCCCTCGGCGTACCTCCGTCTCCTTACCTGGTTCCTCCGCTCCTTCCCCCTCTCATACCCTCCAGCCGAGCACCTCCTCCGAGATGCTTCCCCCACGCTCTGGTACTCGCACGCCGCGCGAGCGTGACTGTGTTACAGAGGGCGCGCACACCCACTCTACTTACCAACCCTCCCCAGGTACTGGCTCCGCCCCCCGGAGCTTACAGGCCGATACCCTAGATTACCTCCCTGTCTCCTCCTCTGCTCTCACACACCTATTCCTGCAAGCTCCCAGACAAACCCCTGCTCCACCCCTTCCTGCTATTTGTCCTCCCTCCTTTATAACCCCAGTCTGTCCTCTCTTTCCTTGCTCTGCATAGCTTTCCTGTAGCTCCTGTGTGTGCAGTGTCTATGCTCAGCTCCCTTGTCTATTTCAGCTCTGGTTCCTGTCCCTGCCCTTGTTTGGATTCCCTTGGTTTGAACTTGAACTCTGCTTTGGACTTTGACTACGCTGCCTTCTCCTGCCCTTGAATCCTGGCTTTCGGACATCACTACGCTGCTCTCTCCAATCCCTGGACTCTGGCTCTTGGACAATACCTTCTGACCTCTGGCGCCTCGGACTCAGCAAGTATAACGTTAACCCTTACTCACCAGGCCCGGCAACGCTACTACCACACTCCGGGCACGCCCTCACTGCTGTGGGTGCGTGGTATACCTTTACCCACCTCAGTACTGGGGACTGGTCAGGTCTGCGGGCATACAGGCGTTACAGAGGACCAAAAGAAAAAAGAAACAAAGAATTGTGGGTGCGCCAAATAGAAATACAACTTAAAATAATGGACTAACTCTTATAAGATAATTCAAATAAATATACAATATATAATGTGACATGAACCAATCTGGAGCATGTAGGGTCTGGCAACAAAAGGGTAAATGTGTTGAAAAACCAAAACCCAAATGATAACACAGCTTCCTAAACAAGGAACCCCAGTCCTTGAAAAGATTGGTAATACAAAAGAAAAAAATATATATGGAAGCGCAGTCAAAGGGGTACTGGTAAGAAAACACCTTTATATTAAATTGTGTCAATATAATCACAAACAATAACAACAATTGTCAAATTAAACTCAAAAAATATACAGTATTAATATAAAAAACAAGTGGAAGTGGGTGCAGTACTGAAAGGCGATCAAGGCAAGTTCCTGCTAATTGAATGTCAGAGGGGTTACATCAGGATATCACCTGGCTTGCGATCAAAGTCTTGTGACCAGGGAAGTGGCCCCAGATGAATACGTAAAACGTAAGGGGATATGTTGTTGAGGGGGGTGCCCGTGGGTTGAGCCAATGCTCAGTGTGCTCACCCAACCTCCGCCGATGTCTAGTGGGGGCCTGATGGTTCTCCCAAATCAACAGCCTCTCCGGTCACGATGGTAAGATGCTGACTCTGCAAAGCCCGCCGGGTTTCCGGGTGTGACGTCACTTCCTGATGTGACGCAATAACCCTTCCCGGTTGTCTCTGGGCTGTGCGATCCTACTACGAAGTAGTGATGTCAAATTAGCAGGCAAACAAGCCGATGGCAGGTGCCGCCCTCGCAGACGCACGTTACAGTGCTGGTAGTTCCACTCCACTGCACCAAATGAGAGCACAGACCCTTGGCTCCTCCTCCTACGCGTTTCACCAATGAATGGCTTCGTCAGGAGAATCCTGATGTAACCCCTCTGACATTCAATTAGCAGGAACTTGCTTTGATCGCCTTTCAGTACTGCACCCACTTCCACTTGTTTTTTATATTAATATATTTTTTGAGTTTAATTTGACAATTGTTGTTATTGTTTGTGATTATATTGACACAATTTAATATAGAGGTATTTTCATACCAGTGCCCCTTTAACTGCGCTTCCATATATATTTTTTTCTTTTGTGTTATAGAGGACCACTGTATCCCCACCCTTTTGCGCAGAAAAAATCACTGAATATATATACAGTATATATATTCTGAGTTAAGTTATGGTGAGTAAAAAAAGTGACAAAAACCCTCCACAGCAAAGCATATAGCAAATGTAAATATACTGTATGCTCCTTTGCATGTCTTAGGCAGGTCTGCAACCCCGCCTTTCACCATTATCACCCAGCACACAGCACTTCCACTGCAGCAAGGGATTCTGGGAAATGACATGCAAATGAGCACACAGTGCCACCTTTTGTCTCAAGCTCATATCACATGAGCAACCCTTAAGCCAATGCATGCTGCTTTAAACACAGCTTTTAAGCATAGGCTGGGGTGAGATGCAAAGCCAGTAAACCCACTCACAGACATGTTTCAACCTTGATGGGTATCATCAGTGTGAGGTTGGTTGTGCTGACTCAGCTGGAGACCCTGCTTTTCACCATTATCCCCAGCATACATTGCTTCCACTGCAGCAAGGGATTCTGGGAAATGACATTCAAATGAGCACACAATTGCCCTATTCAGTACTCTCAGCTCTCACTGAACGATGGTCCCTGGACCGTCACTACAGGCCAAGGGCACCCGCAGCCATCCTAGCTCTTCCTCACATCCCTAGCGGAGGCAGAGGTATTGTCCACACTCTCTCTCCCCCGGAGGGAAGAGCACATGGGAAGGACCCAATCTCAGGTTCTTAGTTGTGTGACCTGCCTTCCTCAGAGGGGAAGGACACTCTTAACTTTGGGGCGTCCTGCCCTTAAGTACAGCCAGGAGGCGGGCACCCCGCTGTCCCAGCTACAACATGATGTACCACCCCCTGCTGTCACTCAAGTGCAGTACCAAAGGGAAGTGGGAAAACCCCATACCAACTACTGGAAATCTGATTGTACCAGGGTTTACTGCCAGCCCAAGGGCAGAATAGTAGCCATCAGGTGACCTGGAAACATTCTCCCTATGGTGGATTCCCACCAATCCCGCTTGGGTCCTAAATTTTCGAGTACCATCGTTAAAGAAAACCTGAACATTTACAAGATAACATTTTTCACACAATGGTTGATCACATTTCAATATGCATAATAATACATTTCAATGAATATCGTTATAAGGCTTATATTTGAATACAACAATCAAATTGCTGTGTTGCAGAACTAGGTCCCTCCCAACCTTCTTATCAATAGTAGTGCTCTGAGTCAGGTTTTCTCACTAGCTCCTGAGGCGACAGTGACTGTAATAGAATACACTCGTTTTGGGGTTCTTTTTGAAATGTACACCACCCTATCCATGTACACCAATCGGCCTACTTTCCAGACCTGCACTAAATACGATATTCTTTCTTGCATATTATGGAAAGTACTGCGGCTGTGCTCTAGCACGTAAGCCCTTACAGCTTCTACTAACCACTGTTCCCGGTTAGCTTCAATCTCCCTCATCAGTGGCTCAGGGACATACAGGTACTCAAACCCATGAGAGTTCCGGTACCTTTGCACTATATGCCGCTCAGCTAATCTTAGTGAGCTGGCGACTATCAGCCTGACCTGGCTGAATCCAGTACAATGGTTCTTGAACCGGGGGCACATCATTATCAGAGACATTATCCGTAGACTGAATAACACCCTAAATGATATCTGCTTCCCTTCTCCTCATTTCTCGGGCAGCCTCATCAGGACTAATCACTCCTTTAGTCCACCAATCATCCCCTATGGTCTCGGTTTCGAGTAAGAACCTTGTGCGGTCCATAAAGGGTACATATCCCTGAAACCCTGGGTGCCACCATGGTAAAGACCCAGCTGGTCCTGTTACAGCATACCCTGTGTGTGAGGTAGTGTTTGTGGATGTGGAAACATCAGATGTGACAGACACGGCATAATGACTAACACCACTATTTACACTGCACACATCATCTTCTACACATTTATCATCGATCAACATTTCATTCGCATAAGACCAGTCCTTCCAGTCTGATGATGGGACAAGAGTCTTAGAGGCCCGCAGGCTCCTCTTTTTGAAGTATCATTCTCTTGTGGTTCGATCAGCTTCCCCAGGCGGTAACCCACCCTGAGTCACTCGGATAGTAGGGGTTCCCTGGTTAGAAGTCCCAGCAAAAGAAGGGCGACAAGACACCCGAAGACCAGTCAAAATGGTCATTGGTAAAGGGGCCTTGAATGGTTACATCCCCGGGACCCGACACTAGGGTTATACTCACTATCGGCTGTGCAGTAATCGATTTTGGCCGAGGTGTCTGTCCTTGCAAATAGTCTTGTACTGAGCCAGAAAAGCAGGGGTGGGAACATCCAGACACACCAGAGGCCTATTGTCCTTGTTGGCCATCTCGTTTGCTTTCTGTTGAGCCCTGCGCTCATACATAGAGTGGATAATTGCAGTTCTCGTACACAAGGGGAAGCGGTACTCACTGGAGCGGGTATCGAAACATCTCATCCGCCCCAGCAGTCGCTATCAGCAGGATGTCCTCTCCGACAAGTTACACAGGATCCTGGCGCTCCCCCAGATCCTTCACTGGAAGGGTGTCGACATCCGGTCGCTGCGTAGAGGTAGAATCTGTATCTTGACTTGCTTCCACCATATGGTCATCAGGGCCGGAAGCTACCTCCATCGTTACCAGAGAGTCTCTGGGTAGGCTTCAGGACACTTCCACGAAAGGTGGGCTCATCCGCCTCTCAGGTCTCACAGTCGCAGTCATCGGTAAGGGAATCAGCTGTCATGCACAGTCGCTGACACCATTCGGTCCGTCTCCAATCTCGTCTGTCATAATCAACAAACACCACCGAAAATAGG
The DNA here is from genome assembly GCF_040206685.1 of Ascaphus truei. Lineage (NCBI taxonomy): Eukaryota > Metazoa > Chordata > Amphibia > Anura > Ascaphidae > Ascaphus > Ascaphus truei. The sequence goes on from NC_134483.1 coordinate 369,773,419, forward strand.
CAGCTACTGGTGCAGGACGAGGGTAGGGATACATCCGCAGGTGAAAGGCACCGGATTATTTCCGCATCCACAGTGGCAATAGGCAAGGCCTCTCCAGGTTCCTGTGCCTCTGAGAACAATGGTGCCTCATCACCCCAGGCAGTTACCTTACCCGACATCTCGTGGACTGGCTCCGGTTCACCAACTGTCTCTGGCTCCTCTGCGGGGACCGGGTCTGGTTCCATTTCAGCTTGCTCTGTGGTCATCGAGACACTCGGATCCCTTTGGGCCTCATCTCGGGCGCACTGGCCCTCCGAAGCCTGCATACTTGAGGTAGTTGCTTTAGCAGCAGTATCGACTGCCCAAATATTGGGGTCAGTCACATCTTTCTGGGCAAACTCCGTAACCCTCAACAGCGTGGGCTTCAGGAATGGTACTCCGCAGCGAGCACACTGGGCTCCCCAAACCAGGTCGCCACCTGGGAAGTCACACTTGGGACAGAGGCATCGATAGTACTTCTTCCCTTCCACCTTCACAACCAGAAGTCCTCTGGTAGCTGATCAGGGTCAATTTCCATATCTCCAAACACGGGCACAAGAGCAAGGGGCTGCTCACTCCTTTCACACGCCAGGCTCTGAAGAACTGAGGGTGCCGTCCCCCACATCCGGTACCTCCCTTATTCTCCAAAGTCTTTAGGCATTTTCTGTCGGCGTGTTCCCTCCCTCTGGTGGAGATTAGAGGAGGGACACTAGGTAACATGGATGGGGCATGACTCTGATTCCTATCTGGTTTAGTCCTAACGCTTGGGTGGGGTTCTGGCTTTTGGCCAAACCATTGCAGGACTCTGCAACAATACTTACAGACTTTTTGCAAGCCTCCCACGCAGTTCCCATTCTCGGCACAGTTCCTTCACAGACACGCAATGACCGCAATTCCGGCAGGAATCCGTTCCTTGGGGTTCCTCACAGCACATAGATTTGCAGTCTACCAAGAGTAGGTTGTACCCCAGGTTAGCAAAGCACCATCTCGATACGCATACACGATTTTAGTACATCACAAAAAGTCTTAGTTCCATATTCGGGCTACTGGCTAGTAGTACTCTGGGTTCTTCCCTTTTTGGTACTCTTACACCGCCCTGATGGCTGCCGACCTCACGGACCCTATTCAGGCAACTTAGAACAGAAATAGCCTTTTTGTCTCCAGACCATTCACCTGATAGGGCCATCTAAGTCATAGGGGGTTATGCACTAAGCTCTGTTAAGTCACTTTTAGAGCGCAAAGTGCTCTTAGAACGTGCTTTCGCGCTCAACACGATGCACTAAGCAACGCAAACAGGCACTTTTCGCTCTAAAAATGACTTTTTTCCGGAATTTTTTCTAAGTCCAACTTTGCTCGTTCGTAACCCTGTTTGCGTTAAATTCTGCCCTTAAGCGGGATGCACTAAGCAACGCAACCTTAGCGTACGCGAAAGTTGCATTGATCAGAACACGTCAGGTCAGAGTAGACGCAAAAAAAGCTGGACATAGAAAAAATTATTGCTTTTCATCTTTGCATGTGCAACACCCATACAACAGGCCGGCGGTTGTCCCCGGCTGACCCCGCGGGGGTCCCCAAGGGAGCCCGGGGGTCGCGCGGGTGTCCCCGGCTGACCCCGCGGCCGTCCCGGGGTCCCCGCGGGAGTCCCGGGGTACCCGCGGTCCTGCGGTACCAATGTTGCACCTACAAAAATAATAAACAATATTTATAACTAAATACACCCTCCTAACACATACTATACAGTAATGGGCAAAATTACTATAATCCACATATGGATAATAATGCATTTGCCATTTTAAATACATATAAACTTCAATAAATACAGTAAAAACATATTACACTTACCTTTTACAGGCACCCACGATGAAGGCCGTCTTCATCCTCATCTTCATCCTGCCCATGCCCCTCTGGTGCTGCAAAACATGCACAATAATCACAATAGCCAATGTAATGTCCCCTAACCCCTTAATCACCATAGCGGTTATTAACCGCTACAGTCATTAAGGGGTTTACCCATGCTCACCCACCACTCGGGAGGCCTACATACCCTCCCCCACTAGCCCCCCACCCCGTGAGGCCTAACCACCCTCACCCACTGCCCAGCCGGGGGGCCTACCCACATACCCTTGGGGCCAATACCCCCTCCCTCCACCCCCAGTACCCACAATAAAAACAATACACAGCCCCACAATTAACATAATTCTATTTATTAAATACATAACCCACCCACTGTGCCCCCCCATAAATACATGATTTATTCTTTTACATACAGGGTTCATACCCCAGGCCCACGCGAGTCCCCGGTGGGCCCAACAGGTCACCTCACAGACCTACAGGTTACCAGCAACTTGTTTCACACAGGTTCTGGAGGCCTGTTGGTGGGTCCCGGCAGGCATCATGGCCCACCAAGTGGTCTCCGCGGATCACCGTGGGCCACAATTGGGTCCCCACGGTAGGCCTGCAGAAGTCTGGGAGCCCCGGGTCAGACCCACAGGTGTCTGAGGGGCCTCGGGTGGTTCCCACGGGGGTCTGGGGACCCACGGGTTCTCACTACGTGTCCGCGGTGCCCCCACGGATGTGGGGCCACCGGTTCTTCCCCACACACTACGGGTCCGCGGTGCCCCCACGGATGTGGGGCCACCGGTTATTCCCCGCAGGTGTCACCCGTGGACCACGCAGCCTGATACCCGTGAGATACCCGAGGATACCTCAGGTGGTCTCCAGAGGTCTCACGCAGACCAAAGGAACAAACCCTGAATGTAAAATAAATAAACCGGACCTATACATTAAATACATACAGTGTATTGTTTTTATTGTGGGTACTACGGGTGGGGGGAGGGGGTATTGGCCCCAAGGGTATGTGGGTAGGCTCCCCGGCTGGGTAGTGGGTGAGGGTGGTAAGGCCTCATGGGGTGGGGGTTAGTGGGGGAGGGTATGTAGGCCTCCCGAGTGGTGGGTGAGCATGGGTAAACCCCTTAATGACTGTAGCGGTTAATAACCGCTATAGTGATTAAGGGGTTAGGGGACATTACATTGGCTATTGTGATTATTGTGCATGTTTTGCAGCACCAGAGGGGCATGGGCAGGATGAAGATGAGGATGAAGACGGCCTTCATCGTGTTTGCCTGTAAAAGGTAAGTGTCATATATATTGACTGTATTTATTGTAATTTATATGTATTTAAAATGGGCAAATGCATCATTATCCATATGTGGATAATAGTAATTTTGCCCATTACAGTACTGTATGTGTTAGGGGGCGGGGGGGATGTGTGTTGTTTATTGGGGGCAATTGTCCCCAATAAACATGCTAATGTGCCTTAACCCCTTCATTGCCTTAGCGGCTATCCGCTAAGGTAATGAAGCTGCATTAATGTTAATTTTAATAATAGTGTGCGGGAGCAGGGGGTCCCCTGAGCTGAACGCATTGATTTCTGCCTCAGAGACCCCCTGCTTCCCGAGTTACAGGCCCCGGTTTGGGGCATCGGTGCCAGTGTGGACACCATCTTTATAGAGCCCACGTCGCGTCTTGGACGCTATAAAGATGGTGGCGGCACTGGCACCCGATGCCCCATACCGGGGCCTGTAACTCAGGAAGTAGGGGGTCTCTGAGGCAGAAATCAATGCGCTACAGCTCAGGGGACCCCCTGCTCCTGCACACTATTATTACAAATACATTAAAGCAGCTTCATTACCATAGCGGATAGCCGCTACGGTAATGAATTATTATTTATTGTTATGTGTGTTTTAATACTAGTGTAGATGTGCAAGGGGTCTCCTGAGCTGAATCGCATTGGTTTCAGCCTCGGGGACCCCCTACTTCAGGAGATACAGGCCCCTTTATTGGGTGCCGGTATCCCCTGCAGAATTTTAATATCCCGGTCACGTGATGCGGGAGCTTTAAAGTGCTGGGGATACCGGCACCCCATAACGGGGCTGTATCTCCTGAAGTAGGGGGTCCTCGGACCTGAAACCAATGCGGTTCAGGTCCTGAGACCCCCTGCTCATGTACACTATTATTAAAATGTATTTATTTAGTGTACGATCGCCTGTAACAGCCTTGCATGGAGATTGTAAATCTCCATGCAAATGTTACATTCGGCTTTTTTTTCTATCAGCTAGCGTACGTAAAGGTTAAGAACGCTAGCAGGGGGACAAAAAAGCAACACGTACGCTGTGGGTGTTCTGAGCTATTTTGAGCAGGTACGTTAAAAAATGGCCTCAAGGCCTTAGTGAATCGCGTCACTTTTTAACGAACCTGCTTTTTTGCCAAATCAGAACGCAAAGCCATTAAGCTTAGTGCATAGCCCCCATAGTTCCATAGCGGGGAAAGTGGGCCCTGGTTATGGTATTCCAGGGTCCCCTGGACACTATACTTAGCATCCCTCCTTCAGTTTCAGCACTTGTTCTGGAAGCGTATCTATAAACTTCCAGCTTTGTTTCGCTGAAAGCCTGTCCTATTTGGTAAACATATCTCAGCAGCGCTTCCAAATGTAACAGTGTTTCCCCCACCTAGTGGGAGATTTGTCCATTACTACAGTGTATGGTGCATATACCTCCTGGTAACAGGAGGGCTGAGTCATTTGCTGATGGTAGTGGGGACGCAGGAACAGGCTTCTGGGGTTCATACCCCACAAATCTCTTCAGCAGTGCAGCGCCTCCATCTGCCGTAGACTCCAGGAACTGAAGGTGATCTTCCATGTTAGAACTTATTACCTCTCCCCCCAGTAATGTCACACATCAGGCAGGAGGTATATAACAACAGGAACGGTTTATTCACTCTGTACAGCACAGTTAGGCTGCATTAGCAGTGCCGAAGACAGCGACGCGACTTCGCGGCAAAACAAATTCATTGCCACGACGGATTGGTCACGATCGCTGGAAGTCATCTCTATTTTATTTTCCAGCGACCATCGCCTGACCGTCGTGTCGCCGGCACTACTATAAGCGTAGCCTTACACGGCAAGCTTCAGCCCGATGCAGTACTGCAAGCTCTCACTGAACGATGGTCCCTGGACCGTCACTACAGGCCAAGGGCACCCGCAGCCATCCTAGTTCTTCCCCACCTCCCTAGCGGAGGCAGAGGTATGGTCCACACTCACTCTCCCCCGGAGGGAAGAGCACATGGGAAGGCCCCAATCTTAGGCACCCAGTTGTGTGACCTGCCTTCCTCAGAGGGAAGGACACTCTTAACTTTAGGGCGGTCCTGCCTTTAAGTACAGCCAGGAGGCGGGCACCCCGTTGTCCCAGCTACAACAGGATGTACCACCCCCTGCTGTCACTCAAGTGCAGTACCAAAGGGAACGGGGAAACCCCCATACCAACTACTGGCAACCTGATTGTACCAGGGTTTACTGTCAGCCCAAGGGCAGAATAGAAGCCATCAGGTGACCTAGCTACATAAGATAACCTACAAAGTTCTCCTCCTTACCTGCAAAGCTCTCCATTCATCTGCTCCTCTCTGCATATGAGCTTTAATCTATTATTCCACTGCTTGTCTCTTGCACTCTACCCACAACTGTCTCCTTTGCACCAGTTTCACCTCTACTGTTTTCTCTCGCCTTAAACCTTTTCCCTCACTGCCCCTAACGCATGGAACACCCTCACACCTAGTATACACTAATTACCTTCTCTTCCCACTTAAGTCAAACCTTAAAACTCACCTCTTAAATTAAGCATTTCAATAGCCTAGACTCATGTCTACTGTCACACACCCACAGTCACTCCTACCAACAATGGTGGCTAAGCACTGCCATCTACTTATTGCCTCACCTCTTGTCCCTTTAAGTCTCCCAATTTACCATTTAGATTGTAAGCTTTCTGGGGCAGGGACTTCCTATTTTATTGTCTGATTGTGTTTATTGCACGTATTGTAATATAATTCCCTGTACTGTATTGTCTCTTTTTGTAAAGTGCTGAGTATACTGTGGGCGCAAAATGAATAAAGATATCCATACATATACATACATTCCAGGACAATGCAGATAATACATTAAACAAAGAAGCATACCCAGATAGTACTCAACTTGTAGAAAGCTAAACAAAAACTGCAGATAGAAATCTGGAATGGAGTGCTGAGAGAAGCAGATACACAAAAGAGAAGAGCAGACTTACTCCAACACTCAGAGAAAAAAAATGAATAAACGCAAACTGGAATTGCAGGGTCAAAGAATTTACTGAAAAAAACTAAAGATACTACATACAAAATAGTTTCCATACTGTAGGTCTTCGCTGTAGTATGTCATCCATGGGACTATATTGGAGTCCTGATCCTGATAGCTCAGTCTCCCTACAGTTTTGGATTTATTATAGCACAACTCTCTCTTGCTTTTCTGTACCTGTCACCTTTGATAATTACTTGTATGGTGAACATTTGTATTCTATTCCTTTTTTTTCCCATTTATTTATGTTGTTTGTATTGTTTTCTCCATTTAATTTGTGCGAGTAGATAATTGTCCTACATTTCTCTGAACAGTTGTCAGTACACACATTGCAGCTCCCTTTGTTATGACCCCTGTCACCTGATATTTATGACCTTGTCTACCACATACAGGCTAGTTTTACTAATGACTCTTGAGACGCTGCTCGGACATGCTTTTGCTATGTACACGCTGTTCTTAATATTCAGTACATGTTTTTCTTTGGCTTCATAATTCCTCACATTCTACACACAAGGGATTGTTTTGAGCCTGAATCTTAATAGAGGTATGCTATATATTGTTACTTGAATTCTTTTTTGTCATTGAACTAGAAGAGGGCTTAAGGTCTTTGTGTGTTACGTTTTTTTAGTCGTAGATATTTTCTGCATTTTATTTTTTCTGTTATGTTGCGTTTAGTTGTATATATTTTTTCTGCACAATACATTTGTGGATTCTTGGATGTTGTTCCCCAATTACAGCATTGCTGTGTTTCATAACTCTATTGACCATGTTGGTGGGATATGTTGTGATATTCACTGCCATTAAATCCTATAAAAAATCTGCGATTTGCGGGGTAAGTCGCTCCCATCACTCATTCCGGTGCAAAGAGGAGCACTATTTATGGACTCTGACTCTGTGATTGAGTCTTACAAAAGCTTAAGAAAGGGCTGGACTGTTGCGCTCAAAACATTGCCTGCATGTACCAACTATTGCCTGCCTTATACTTCTATTTAAATGGTATATGTTCTCTATTTTGTTATGTTTTGGCATTATAATTTTTTGTATTGTTTTTTTTTTGTACATATTACAGTACCTTTCATTTCTCAGTAAATACTTTCATGCAGCAATGACACAATTGACCTTACCACTCTTTGTAGCTATCGCCATGTCTCCTCAACTCCCATAATCTACTTGACCCTCTCCAATTGTGCTTCTGCACAGCATACACGACTCAACTGAAACCACACTCTCCAAAGTATCTAATGACTTTCTTATTGCCAAATCTCAAGGAAACTTCTCCACTATATTTCTTCTGGACCTCTCCTCTGTTTTGTATGCTGTTGACAATGCCCTCTCCTGGTCTCTTCCTATATACCTCTCCACTCCATTAGACTCTCTTTTGCCAATGCCTTCCTACCTTTATGTATCTCTCTGTTGGTATACTCTACCTCAGGGCTTGGTTTTAGGTCCCCTACTCTTCTCTAAATATTTGGATTCAGCTATTATCTCTATGCTAATGACACAACTATATTTACCACGCCTAATCTACACCTGTAGTCCAGTCACAAACCATAGAGTGAAAAAACAGAAAGTGAATCCCTGCGCTTCTCCCGTTGGGCTAAAAATAAATGGGGAAATAAATGTACATAGTGAAACCTAAGTCTGATGAAGCGTCATAGACGTGAAACGCATTGAGATATTGAGTTGGAGTTCCATAACGGATGACGTAAGACGCCATGATGACGGACGCCTGGAGTAAACGCCTCCCTAGTGAGAACACTATGGCCAGCTTCTATAGCCGTTCTGTGAGCTCTCTGCTAGTAAATAAGACTCTCCCTGGACCAAAATCAGATGGGACCGAGGTCCAGTGAACAACTGAGTCCTATTAGGACGATTGGAACATACATTTTTATGTAAGTGTTGTGAAGTGTTTCTTTTTATATAACGTAACACATTATTTTTACTAATAGTGTCCCTCCATGCGCTTCTTTTACTTTTTCTTCTAGTGTTGTATTGACCCTGTTGATCACGGGAGAAGGATCAGCTGCAGGAGCGACTCTTAGAAGGGAGTGTAGATTATCTATCAGCCAGCGCGTACTTATCTCACCATAAACTCTTTTCTTATTTGTCATATCTACTATATAAGCCATGCTAACAGTACATACAAAACAAATTGTTGCTAACCTTTGCAAAGGTTCCGTCCAGTCTTTAGTTAAGAAGGTAAAAAATAAACAGTTTGGGTAGTATGTACAAATCTTCCGGCAAGTATGTACATCTGGGGCAAAAACGGCTGTGATGTTATCTCCATAAAGCTCCATACTTTGAAACAAATCCGATTGGCAACCTATATAAAAAAAAAAGTGAATTGAGATATTTGTATTATGCTATTGTTCTATTGACATTTCCTAACCAATCAAACCTCCCTTAAACTTTCCTTATCTTCAGATTAGTTTTGAAAACAAATTAAATAAGTATGAATATTTCTACCATTTTTAACACAAACAAAGCTTTACTGTAGCTCAGCTCTACACTTAGTTGAAGAGGTGATTGTGATTATGGCGTGAAATGTATTTAACAATGTCAAATTTAACTGGTGCTTTATAGATTCCGTATAACCCTGCAAAGGGAAACACATTGCAATTATATGTTGGTTAAATATAAATATTTAAAACCAGAGACAGAACATAAAACACAGACAAAGCTCAGTTTTAGCACATCCAGTGAAACTCATACACGGTACAGTGCCTAAATATATCTGTATAAATATCTATTAAGTAAAATGCTCTTTTAGTTTAACATTTTTGGCCAAAATTGTTGTAAGCCCCTGAGCCAACTGCACGGCAGACCACAATTCAGGGGTCCCTAACGCTAATATAAATTCTTAATAACCTGTGTAATAACAGGAAGAATGATTTATAGTAAATCTGTCAATATTAGTTGCAAAGTTCTAAGTCTGATTTAAGCTTTTATTAACCTGTACATTACCAGGAAAAGCACTCTGTATTAGAGTTGTCACAACCATACTGCAAGCACGCAAGTTCCCCTGAGTGGAAGATGCTATGGAGTGAGCCCTTAACCATTTAAATGTGGGAGGGGGTGAGCTACAATTAGGTAGGAGGTTGCCACCCTCCAATCAGCCGAGACTAGCTGAACAACAATTGTAAAACATACTGGACACCTAACAAGCTCCTATTGAACCCCCAAAATAACCACAACATATATATAAGCATATGAGTGTCACAGAGGAGTGCTACTGAGCATGGCAATATATATTTAAAACCAGAGACAGAACATAAAACACAGACAAAGCTCAGTTTTAGCACATCCAGTGAAACTCATACACGGTACAGTGCCCTAATATATAATTGTGGTCTGCCGTGCAGTTGGCTCAAGGGCTTACAACAATTTTGGCCTAAAATGTTAAACTAAAAGACCATTTTACTTAATAGATATTTATACATATATATTTAGGCACTGTATCCACTCGCCCGGGGCGAGCAAATGTATAGGTTTGTCGAACACTGTATATATATATATATATATATATATATATATATATATATAATCAAAAAATAAATAGATGATACCGTTCTGTGGCTAACGAAATGCTTTTATTTGTGCGAGCTTTCGAGATACACTGATCTCTTCTTCCGGCGATGTTACAATGAATGAAGCAAGGAAAAACAGTGTCTCTTGGAATGTTATCTGTGCTGGTCCTTCCCCCGGTGTAGATGTGTTTTATGGCTAGAGGTGTCAAAGGGTAACTGAAAGCAAGTGAAGAAAGAGTGTGTATGTGTATCAGTGTGAATAAAAATGAATGGAGAGCCCACAGTATAAACAGTGCTCTACACAAGGTGTGTGTGGAGTGAGAGGGATATAAATGGTGTGGGTGGGTGTGGAAATGTGAGAGTTTGTAGCACAACTAAAAGTGTGTGTGGATACTATGTGGTCCCTATTGGTGTATAGGGATGGAAAAATTTGGGATGGAAGAAGAGATCAGTGTATCTCGAAAGCTCGCACAAATAAAAGCATTTCGTTAGCCACAGAACGGTATCATCTATTTATTTTTTGATTATTGAAGCTCGGCTAACACGGTACTGATACCTCTACATGGATATATATATATATATATATATATATATAAGCATGTGTATATATATATATATATATATATATATATATATATATATATATATATATTTATATGTGTGTGTGTGTGTTTAATGTTTCCTTGGTACCCAGATGTTTTCTGAGCATTCTCTACCCGTTTTCATGCTAATATTATTTGTTGTAACTACCACCCCCATAGTTATGGCCTTTTTTATTGAATTACATTTAAGAATATAATCACCTAATGAAGATTCTCCACAAGCTTTTAATGAGAAACCAGATACAACATTGTCAAGCTGTCTTATTCTTGTTGGAGTTCCTTTACCAGTGTACTTGAAATAGCATTTGTTGCTGTAAAAAGATAACATCAGTCAATGTAACAAACAGTATATGACATTTGATATCCTAACATCTAAAATCCCTGGTGGGTACTGTTATTACTTAGGATACCCAGTAATAATTTAATCTTAAGAAATATACTGGAGTTTAATATGGTTGCAATTACACTATGAAGATTCGCACACAAAAATCTCATGATAAACCACAATTTATTATCAACCATTAATTGTACTTAATTTAATCAGATGAGACAAAATAAGAAGTATATTTCTCGAGGTGTGATGGCTGCAATACCGAGACACAATTGCAAAAAAAAAACAGTACCAGATTTATAAATAAAAAAAACAGCTATATAATTGTTTCCTTTTGATATTTCTGGTGTAGATTTGTGTAATAATAATAACTTTTATTTCATATATTGTGCTTTTCTCCCAATGGGACACAAATTACAGTATAGTGCGCAGCACACAGCACATAGCATTTTTTTTACAGACACTGTCCCTTCGCAGATGAGCACAATCTATGGGGGCTATGCACTAAGCTCCGAGCTTTCGAAACGGTATGAAAAAAATTAGCGCGTCCGATAAAAAATGAAGCCGGCGGCGCGATTCACTGAGGCCCTGAGCCCATTTTCTATCGGACGTGCCCAAAACTGGCATCGTGCGTGCAAGGTTTTTTCCCTCAGCTAGCGCACTGAAACTTCACGTACGCTAGCTGATAGAAAAAATAAGCCGTCTGTAACATTTGCATGGAGATTCTGCATCTCCATGCTAGGCTGTTACAGGCGATCTTACACAAAATAAATACGTTTTAATAATAGTGTACATGAGCAGTGGGTCTCCGGAGCTGAACCGCATTGGTTTCAGGTCCAGAGACCCCCAACTTCAGGAGATACAGGCCCCGTTATGGGGTGCCGGTATCCCCTGCACTTTTAAAGCTTCTGCGTCACGTGACCGGGACATTTAAATTCTGCAGGGGATACAGGCACCCCATAACGGGGCCTGTATCTCCTGAAGTAGGGGGTCCCCGAGGCTGAAACCAATGCGGTTCAGCATAGGAGACCCCCTACACATCTACACACATATCAATAAACAATCATTCCTTACCGTAGCGGCTATCTGCAATGGTAATGAAGCTGCATTAATGTATATTTTAATAATAGTGTGCGGGAGCAGGGGGTCCCCTGAGCTGAACCGCATTGATTTCTGCCTCAGCTTCCCGAGTTAGAGGGCCATGTATGGAGCATCGGAGGCTAGTGTCACCGCCATCTTTATAGCGTCCAAGACGCGACGTGGACGCTAAAAGATGGCAATGACACTGGCACCAATGCCCCAAACCGGGGCCTGTAACTCGGGAAGCAGGGGGTCTCTGAGCCAGAAATCAATGTTGTTCAGCTCAGGGGACCCCCTGCTCCCACACACTATTAATAAAAATACATTAAAGCAGCTTCATTACCTTAGCAGCTATCCGCTAAGGCAATGAAGGGGTTAAGGCACCATAGCATGTTTATTGGGAACAATTGCCCCCAATAAACATAGCAATATACAACACACATACCCCCGCCTCCTAACACATACAATACATTAATGGGCAAAATAACTATTATCCACATATGGATAATAGCTTATTTGCCCATTATTAAACACATAAATAAATTGAGTTCTACTGACCCCCTGGCAATGGTGGGCATCCGGGCATCAAACGGCCACCGTTGGCAAAAAAAAACATAGCAAATATTTTCAAATGCCAGTTAACCCCTTAATCACCTTAGCGGATAATAACTGCGACAGTAATTAAGGGGTTAACTCACCCTGCCCCCATGCATTTGTACAGTGGGTTATATATATATATACAGTGTTCGACAATTGTATACATTTACTCGCCCGGGGCGGGTGGATTTAACCCCCGGGCGAGTAACTATTGGCCCAAGCAGCACACGTGTTTTTTTTTTAAATTCCCCCGTTCGCGCTGAAATTTCCCTGCTCGCGCTGAAAAAAAAAAAAAAAAAAAAAACTCCCCTACCTGACTCCTGATTGGCGCGCGCTCCAGGCTTTGTGGGCGCGCGGCCAGGCGCTATATGAGCCCGCCCCCAACGAGCAGCCATTCTGCCTGGAGCTCTGTTGGAGGGTAAGTATTCTCCATGCTGCGGCCCCTCTGCTCCTTCCCTGCGATCCCCCTGGTCCCCACATGGCTCCCTACTCCCCACCGCGGAAGCTCTCCTGTCCCCTGCTCCTGTCCCATTCCCCTGCTCCTGTCCCCTCCTCCTGTCCCCTGCTCCTGTCCCCTGTCCCCTCCTCCTGTCCCCTGCTCCTGTCCCCTGTCTCCTCCTCCTGCTCCCTTCCCCTCTTCCTGCTCCTGTCCCCTTCCCCTCCTCCTGTCCCCTTCCCCTCGATCCACCGATCGATGTCAGGGGCGGGAGGTCCCCGCTGCTGCAGCCCGGTTGGCTTGCGGGGGGGGGGCTCGGCCCTCACCACGTGCCTCCCATGCGTCCCCTACCTTCATGATGGCGCAGCCGCCGCATGAGGTGGGGGGATGTCGGCCTGGCCCCCCCCCGCCACGAGCATCATGCCGCCGCGGGCTGGGGGGGAAGAAGCAGCCTGCAGCTTGGCCGTGCACTGTGACATGCCGGCGAGGGGAGCAGGGCAGTGGCGGCCACGGCGGGGCTGACTGTCACCTGGGGCGCCCAGTGGGGGATACCTCGCCACGTGCCTCCCACCCTGCTGATTGGGGGGGGGGGTGTCGGCCTGCCCCCCACACGAGCGGGAGATGGGCGCGGGTGGGTGGGGGATTTGCGTGGTGCTGGTCGCGGCCTTTCCTCCCCTGTGTGTGTGTGAGAATGTGTATGTGTGTGTGTGTGGGAGAATGTGTGTGTGTGAGAATGTGTGTGTGTGTGTGGGAGAATGTGTGTGTGTGTGTGAATGAATGTATGTGTGTATGGGAGTATGTGTATGTGTGTGACACCAGAGGTCCCCCCCAGTCAGTAACCCCCCCAGTCAGTAACCTCCCCCCCAGTCAGTCACCCCCCCAGTTAGTAACCCCCCAGTCAGTAACCTTCCCCCCAGTCAGTCAGTCACCCCCCCCCTGTCAGTCACCCCCCAACCCCAGTCAGTGTCAGTCACCCCCCACCCCCAGTCATTGTCAGTCACCCCCCACCCCCAGTCAGTGTCAGTCACCCCCCACCCCCAGTCAGTGTCAGTCACCCCCACCCCCAGTCAGTGTCAGTCACCCCCCCACCCCCAGTCAGTGTCAGTCACCCCCCCACCCCCAGTCAGTGTCAGTCACCCCCCCACCCCCAGTCAGTGTCAGTCACCACCCCCAGTCAGTGTCAGTCACACCCCCAACCCCAGTCAGTGTCAGTCACCCCCCCACCCCCAGTCAGTGTCAGTCACCCCCCCACCCCGTCAGTGTCAGTCACCCCCCCCACCCCCAGTCAGTGTCAGTCACCCCCCCCACCCCCAGTCAGTGTCAGTCACCCCCCCAACCCCAGTCAGTGTCAGTCACCCCCCCACCCCCAGTCAGTGTCAGTCACCCCCCCACCCCCAGTCAGTGTCAGTCACCCCCCCCACCCCCAGTCAGTGTCAGTCACCCCCCCACCCCCAGTCAGTGTCAGTCACCCCCCACCCCCAGTCAGTGTCAGTCACTCACCCACCCAGTCACCCCTGCCCCACCCAGCCACTCACCCAGCAAACCACTCAACCAGCCAGTCACTCACCCAGCCTCTCTCTCTGTGTATCACCCACCCTCTGTGTGTGTCACCCACCGTTTCTCTCCTCTGTCTCCCACACTCTCTCTCCCCCCACACACTCTCTCTCCCCCCCACACACTCTCTCTCCCCCCCCACACTCTCTCTCCCCCCCCCCACACTCTCTCTCCTCCCCCCCACACTCTCTCTCTCCCCCCCACACTCTCTCTCTCCCCCCCACACGCTCTCTCTCCCCCCCACATGCTCTCTCTCCCCCCCACACTCTCTCCCACACACTCTCTCTCTCCCCCACACTCTCTCTCTCTCTCTCTCCCCCACTCTCTCTCTCTCTCTCTCCCCCCCACACTCTCTCTTTCCCCAACACTCTCTCTCCCTCTCTCCCCCACACTCTCTCTCCCTCTCTCCCCCACACACTCTCTCTCTCTCTCCCCCCCACTTTCTCTCTCTCCCCCCCACTCTCTCTCTCTCTCTCCCCCCACACTCTCTCTCTCCCCCCCCACACTCTCTCTCCCCCACACTCTCTCTCCCCCACACTCTCTCTCCCCCACTCTCTCTCCCTCTCTCCCCCACACTCTCTCTCCCTCTCTCCCCCACACTCTCTCCCCCACACTCTCTCCCCCACACTCTCTCCCCCACACTCTCTCTCTCTCCCCCACACTCTCTCCCTCTCTCCCCCACACTCTCTCTCCCTCTCTCCCCCCACACTCTCTCCCCCACACTCTCTCTCCCTCACACTCTCTCTCCCTCTCCCCCACACTCTCCCTCTCCCCCACACTCTCTCTCTCCCCCCCACTCTCTCTCTCCCCCACACTCTCTCTCTCTCTCCCCCACACTCTCTCCCTCTCTCCCCCACACTCTCTCTCCCTCTCTCCCCCACACTCTCTCTCCCTCTCTCCCCCACACTCTCTCTCCCTCTCTCCCCCACACTCTCTCTCCCTCTCTCCCCCACACTCTCTCTCCCTCTCTCCCCCACACTCTCTCTCCCTCTCTCCCCCACACTCTCTCTCCCTCTCTCCCCAACACTCTCTCTCCCTCTCCCCAACACTCTCTCTCCCTCTCCCCCACACGCTCTCTCTCTCTCTCCCCCACACTCTCTCTCTCTCTCTCCCCCACACTCTCTCTCTCTGTCACTCCCACACTCTCTCTCTCTGTCACTCACACTCTGGATCTCTTATTTACCCTATATATCTTAACTGCCCTATACTACACCGAAATCTTAACTACCCTATACTGCTTTCTTCCAGATCTGGCTCAAGCTTCACACGGAAGACATCGGAACCCCCCCCTAACCCAGAAGACAGGTAATGAACACCTCCCCAATGTATAACATTGCGGGAATGAGCGTACCTGGACATTGAGGGACTGCGGATCAGGTAAGATCCCAGGTGGGATTGCTGCTTTAGATATTGTGAAGCGGGGACATCCAGACACTGGTTAAGGGGTTCAGGAAACTAGTCATTCACACCTGGCTTTTATTTCTAGATCCGACATTTACACACACACATGTAACAAGGACTAATTGTAGTATAATGTAATACAATAAATACATTTATGTCAAAAACGAATGTTGTTCTGACTAGGAATTTATTAAATGTATTTTATTTATATTTTTTATTTTAAAGCGGGGTGGGGGCGGGACTAGGGGCGGGGTTGGGGGCGGGACTAGGGGCGGGACTAGGTGGTGAGTAGATTTTTGGGTTGGGCGAGTAGATTTTTGGGTGATTTGTCGAACACTGTATATATATATATATATATATATATATATATATATATATATATATATATATATATATATATTTGGTGAGAGAGAGAGATGACCCCGCATCCATGTGACAAATAATGGCAACTATAAAACCGACAATAACATAAAGATGTAATCATCTGTCGGTGGTGCTATAAGGGCATATAATATTGCAAAAAGAAAAAGAGCCCCAATAAAAGCACTCAAGTATGCCTCACAATACAAAACCAAATTGTTTATTAGAGTGTCACAGAACATAACATAAAATTAAAAGCACAAGAAATAAAACACGGCATGGATCCCCTGGATAGTGCAAACTTGAATTAAACTCTAATCAGGGAGTTATACTGAAAGACAAATCAAAAAGTCTAAATAGACAGATAAATACTGACAAAGTACCTGACAAGGTGTGTAATACAAAGCTATCAGCAGACACAACTCAGTGGTTATATAAGGTGGCTCATACAGTGCGTAGCAAATTGCTGCTGTCTCCCTAGTTCTGGGGACAAGTATATAACATTGCAAAATCAGCAAATTCACAGTGAACATGCAAAGATTATCACAGAAAAGCCCACCTTAGTCTGCTGTAGCAAAAAATGAATACTTCACCTTATGTCAGGTACTCAGCAAGGTCTGTAGAGAAATCAAGGAGCAAAGCAGAAGCACATCAGAGTGTCCCAAGAGGGGGACAAAACAGGGGATCCTGCCAACTGGACCTGCTCCTGCGCATTTCGGCGCGTTTCGGCCTTAGCCTTCAACTGGGAGTGGCTCTTTTTCTTTTTGCAATATATATATATATATATATATATATATATATATATATATTTATATATATATATATATATAGAGAGAGAGAGAGAGAGAGAGAGAGAGAGAGAGAGAGAGGAGAGAGAGAGAGAGAGAGAGAGAGAGAGAAGAAGATATGGTGCCACCTAAATCTAATTAAAACAGATGAATGAATAGTGTCCAAATATAAAAAAGGAATACAAATCAAAATCCAACTCCAAACGCTGTCCAATTGAGTCTTTGCAGCCTGAATACAGGGGGTAACCACTCCCTCCAAGATATCTACAGAAAAAACAAACAAAAAACAGGCGCACTCATAGCGTATTAAGGTTTACAAATTTATAAGAGGTAGGATGTGTAAAAATGCAGACTCACAAACATAAGGGAAATAAAAGCATTCATGAGTTATACTCAATCGCCAGCCCATCAGCAGGATACAGCCGCTCCAGTACCGTCTGATGTGAAGGAATACAGCGACACTGCAGTTCTACTACATGTACCTGAGCAAGTGGAGAATGTCTCTCTACTTCCAGCCCTTCGTCACAGCAATGAGCTCCTGGTAGCAGTCTCGCGAGAGCTCGTGACGTCACTGGGTTATCCGGGTAAGCTACGGCGATCCCCGCAAGGATATCGGGGGTGTTGATGGCCAAACAATGTAAAGTCCCATGTGTCGGAGTGGCATATAAATAATAAAAGCAGGACAATATATCATGAATCAATCCCTACGCGTTTCGTCTCGACATATGGGACTTTACATCATACAAATCTAACTACCAGAAATAAGACATTATTCAAAAGCAAGCCCCTGAATTTTTATTTAATTACATGTAATGGTCTTTGCAGTAGTATATTTCATGGGCTTGCTTTTTAATAATGGCTTATTTCTGGTAGTTAGATTTGTATGATGGTGGTTACTTTGAAGTAGAATTTTTTTCACAATGGTTTGGATTTAGGAATTGAATAGTGAATTGTATAATTGATTTGTATTGTATTGTAAATGATTTAGGAAATTGATTAATTGATTGATGGTAAATTTATTTATGTTTACTTGCTTAGTTTCTATTTGATTTTGTGTATGGCATTGTATGTTTTTTATTTTATTTTGAAATTGATTTTGCATATTGCTACATGATGCACAGATTAATTGCATCATGTACACACTCAATGCAATTGTGTGACATTTGATAATCATTTATCTAGCTGCTGGTTTTTTGGGAGAGGAGATACAGTATCATTTATTTTTAAAAGTGCTGCTGGTTTAATTTTAAGATGCAATGTGATGATTTTCAGATTAAGATTTCATGTTTTTATTTATGCATGTTTTATGTGTTTCATAATGGGCAAATAATCTATTATCCATATCTGGATAATAGTTATTTTGCACATTACTGTACTGTATGTGTGTGTGTGTGTGTGGGGGGGGGGTATTTATGTATTTAAATGGATAGGACAGGTTTATTTTTATTACATACAGGGTTGGTTCATCAGGTCTGCGGGGATCTCTGGAGACCACCTGAGGTCTCCTCTGACGCTTACGGGTACCAGGCGGGCATGTCCACGAGGGACACCTGCGGGAAAGAACCGGTGGCCCCATCTGTGGGGGCACCGCGGACCCATAGGTACCACCCGAGGGCCACCAGGCCCCCGTGGAACCACCCGAGACCCCTCAGACACCTGTGGGTCTGACCCGGGGCCCCCCAGACACCTGCAGGCCTACCCATGGAGACCCCATTGTGGCCCACGGTGATCCACGGAGACCATCTGGTGGACCACGGCGCCTGGCAGGGACCACCCGTAGGCCTCCAGACCCTATTTGAAACCTTGTGCTGGGCTACTATGAGGCTTACGGACACCCGTCAGGGCCACCAGGGACTCCCGTGGGCCTGGGGTATTAACCCTGTATGTAAAAAAATAAATCAGGTATTTATGGGGGGCACACGGGGTGGGTTATGTAGTGTTATTAAATATAGTGCTGTTTATTGTGATTAACGGGGAGGGGGAAGTGGGTAATGTCCCCAAACCAGGCTGGGTAGGCCTCCTTGTGGTAGTGGGTGGTTAGGCCTCACAGGGTGGGTAGTGGGGGACGGTGTATAGGCCTCCCGAGTGGTGGGTGAGGGTGGGTTAACCACTTAATGACTATAGCGGTTAATGACCGCTAAGGTGATTAAGGGGTTAGGGGACATTACATTGGCTATTTTGATTGTTTTGTATGTTTTGCAGCTTAGGAGGGGACATGGGCAGGATGAAGATGAGGATGAAGACGGCCTTCATCGTGGGTGCCTGGAAAAGGTAAGTGTAATATGTATTTACTGCATTTATTGTGATTTATATGTATTTTAAATGGGCAAATGCATTACTATCCATATGTGGATAATAGTAATTTTGGCCATTACTGTATTGTATGCATTAGGGGGCTTGGGTGAGGGGGGTGTATTTAGTTAGAAATATTGTTTATTTTTTTGGAGGCACAACATTGGTACCGCAGGGCCGGATTCCCGCGGGGACCCCTGGACTCCCGCGGGGACCCCCGCTTGGTCAGCCGGGGACACCCGCAGGACCCCCGGACCCCGTGGGGTCAGCCGGGGACACCCGCGACTTGTTGTATGGGTGTTGCGCCTGCAAAAATGTAAACAAAGAAATTTTTCTAACTCCTGCTTTTTTTATCACCTGCCTTTAGCTGGTGAGCTTTATTCAGCGCAAACGTTCGCGTACGATAAGTTTCCTTTGCTTAGTGAATCCCGCAGAAGGGCAGGATTCAGCGCAAACAGCTGATCGTACGAGCAAAGTTGGACTTTGAAAAATTTCTTGAAAAAAGTCAGTTTTAGAGCGCAAAGTGATACGCGCTCGGTGGAACTTCACGTTCTAAGAGCACTTTGCGCTCTTAAAATGACTTATCACTGCTTAGTGCATAGCCCCCTATGTTTTTTGGTGTACTGCATTTGTTCCAGTTTTGCAGGTAAGAGACTGATATATAAGTGTAATGGTGTTTCCCCAACCCGGTGGAGATTTGGGCCATGTCTGTGGTGCATGATAACTGCTTGTAACAGGAGGGCGTCCGCCGATGGTAGTGGGGACACAGGACTAGGCTTCTGGGGTTTATACCCTACAAATCTTTAGCAGTGCAGCACCTCCATCTGTAGGCTCCAGGAACTGAAGATGATCTCCCACGGTAGAACCGATTACCTCTTCCCCCAGTAAGATCACACACCAGGCCGCAGGTATAATAACAGGAACGGTTTATTGTCTCACTCTGGGCAGCACAGTACATGGCAGGGTTCTTCCCAATGCAGCAACTGTCAGCTACTTACTGAGGGATGGTCCCTGGACCTTCACTACAGGCCAAGAGCACCTGCAGCAGTCCCAGCTCTTCCCTGCCCCTCTATCAGGGGCAGAGGTATGGTACACACTCACTCTCCCCCGGAGGGAAGAGGACCAAAGAAGGCCGAATAGTCAGGCTCTTAGCTGTTGTGACCTGCCCCTCTCAAGTAGGTAGAGGCACTAAAAAATTTGGGGTGGCACTGCCCTTAAGTTCAGCCAGGAGGAGGGCACCAGGTCTGCCCCATGGTTGGACACGCTCAGGCCTGATGTCACCACCTCCCACTGTCACTCAAGTGCAACACCAAGGAGATGGAAAATCCCATGATAACTACTGGCAAGGCCTGCTTGTACCAGGACTTACTGCCAGGAGGGAAAGCAGATTCGTAGCAAATAGCTCTGGAATGAAAGCTTTGATTTCAATGTGACTTTGTATATTTGTGCTCATATATGTAGGTACACGTTTCTTTACGAAAGTCTAGTAAAAATATTTTTTTTATTTGCCAATTTAAGACAAAAATACCCAATGCTACATCCAATGTGACAAATTACATAGTTAAATAATTCAATGTTAGTATTTTCTTGAGTAAGGGTCATTTAGTTAAACCCTTTGGTCAAAACATTATAAGATTGCAGCCACTTGACAGCATGACCAGTAAGCAGGTCCTAACACTACCTTCATGTTCCTGTGCAGGACAGGTCTATTAAGACCATTCTCCCTCCACAGCAGAGGTAAATGAGATATTTTACAAATAGTGTTAGGAGCTGCATACTTGGTCATGCCGTGAAGTGGCTGCAGGCTTATAACGCTTTGGCTAAAGGGTTTAACTTGATGACCCTTTCTCATGAGAATACTAACATTGAAGAATTTAACTATGTATTTTGCACATTTGGATGTAGCACTGGGTATTGTTGTCTTTTGTTGTATACTGTACATTTGGCCACGCTCAGTAGCACTCCTTTTGATACAAATAGGTATATGTGTAGTGGGTTCTGGGGGTTAGTGCTTGCTGGGATTCTGTGTTTGTTATTTGCCAATAGTTTTCTCCAACATTTTGAACAACGGATCATTACTTTTACAAGTTATTTTAAATTGCTGTTTTTTCATGGTTTAGAAATGGTCGTTATGTCCCTCAACTCATTTAATATTGCATATTGCATCAGAGAAGATACATTTACATTTATTTGCTTTTCAATATTGATAGAGTAAAGCACTAAAAGAACATTTCTAACTGTTTAACAAGGGAAATAAAAATAAACTCCTTCCTGACACTTGTAAGTGACAAAAAACAAAATGTTCATTGTTTTATACAGTATTGTGTAGTTCTTGTGGACCTTGGAAATGTTGTAGCATTAGCATTAACATGCCAAGTGGGATAGCAGCAAGTAATTGCATGACTTCAGTTGAAGACTTTAGAAGTGACATTTAATCTGGTCACATTAGAACCTATTTATTAAACTCCAATATGTACAACTCCAAATGAAAACAGACGCATGTCCAAACTCTACAAAAATGACCATGCAATTCTATTTTGGATGCAAATGAGGCAAACTCGCAAAATGACACATTGATTGGCTTTTCACTAAGATGCGAGTTAGCAGATCACCCAGAAAGTCATGGCCAAATATCTCATCTCCCTCAGGTAGGCGAAATGCAGTACGGCTTTTGGAGGAGGGAGACAAAGACTTAGATGAGTAATCAACAAAAGTTGATATCCAGAATTTGTGCCCCACGTTTAAAAAAAATGTAAGGCAAAAATTTGAAGTTAAAAAAAAAAAGGACACTTTTGTTTTTTCTTTTTTTTTGTATGTCCCCCTACTTTTTCTTTTTCCTTTTCATACTTACCATACATTTTACTCACCGCAGTTGTACACTGTGGAATGCTTCGGTGACGTAAGTAAAGAACTGACAGTGTACGTCATTGGTGCATTGTTCCTTGCATTTCTCTACGTTTGCTACTGTAGTAATGTTATAGTTTGTCCCTATCATATCCAATGCAGTGTGAATTTTCTTACTGCAAGCTATGGGACAAAGAGAATGTGTGACAAATATATGTCCACATTTCTGGATGATTATCATTATAATTTGCACGAAAGAGTGCAAGCATATTATGTGATGTCATATGGATTAAATAAAATCAGATCAAAGCATCATACAGTACATCTTTCTAACATAGATTACAAAACCATTATAAAGAGGACAGGAAAATAAATAACACTTTCTTGGTTAACTCATGCTGGTTTCACACCTGGTTTCAGGTCTTCCCTCCCGCAGGGGAGTTGAAGCATCTACCCCATACTCCACCACTGAGTGTGGGAGTCAGGGAGAGACTCTTGTGGCCTCAAGCTCCAGGAGTTGGCTCCAAGGACACAGAGAAGAGAGTGTGCTGTATGATGTGAGTGTGCTGTTCTGATGTATGCCGTACCGAATAAAGACCACCATTATGGTTTACTCCTGCCTGAGACTGCAGTCTTTCAGGGGGAGGGAGGGTTTTTTCCTGCAAGGACTGCACCTATCTCTGATAGGCCCTGTTGGAATGTAGGCGCTGCACCAAAGATGAGAGCTACAGATCTGAAAGCCTGTCCTGTCTATCCCCAACTAACACTGGTGGACACTCAGTATCCTGTCAGACTACACCGGTAACAAGATCTCCCTTAGGGTGGGGGAAAAGGGGTTACATTATATATTACCCTAGGGAACAAGAGTGTGGTGGAGGTTCTGTGGCCTCTATTAAGTATGCTGTAAAGCTATTTTACCCACGAGTATGAAGATTTCAATAGCAAAATAAATGCAGAGGACATAGCTCAAAGGCTCACGGGAACTGGCATAAATTGGGAATATTCCTTTTCGAGGTTTGAGATGCACAGAAGGGTATTTTCATAGATAGATTTACACTTACGGACTCGGATCTGGATATTTATTTTGTGTATAGGGAGTCTACTGAGAATCCTGTATAGGGATTTTTGTGTATAGGGAGTCTACTGTACATAGAATCCTTAGTAAAAGAAGGACCAATGAAAAAAAAGGGATTTTACAGTATCTTTCAGGGATCGTTTTTTCTTTGCACTAGTATTATCTCTGTTTGGCAGCTTTAAATGTTCACTTAAATAACATTCAACTCATGGACTGACTAGTGCTATGACTACACGCACAGGATCCAAAATTGTAGCTAAGCACTGTAAACATGAAAATAATTCCATGATTCTGGCAGAGACATAAGCAAAATACGATAAATATTCTCACCATTTATTTTATTGTTGCAGTGTTTCAAGGAATGACCAGAAGTTGATCCTGGTAAGGGCAATTTTGGCAATGTACCTGTTGCACTGTCCTTTAGAAAACAGGAAAACCTATTCAAATAAACAATAATATATGTATACAAATCTTATATATTTATTTAGTAAAAAAAAAAAATGGAAAAAAATTGGCTTGTTAATTAACGTTTAAACAAAACAGATTCTTTCTTACTGTCCATGCAAATGAATGGACATTAAGATGTCCACTGATGCAGCAAGGTGTCATAAGAAGCAGCATTATTAAGTCAATATCATCCATGTACAACGAAACATTACAATTATTTATTTACCTTTCATTTTGTACAGGCCAATTTGCTGGCAGATAAGAAAACATCAAACAGCGTGGGCTGAAAGTGCACACTAATTGACAATAGTCAACATCAGGTGCAAAAACTGAACCATGGTCCCCTCCTTGGAAGTATACATCTTGGTACAGCTCTGATATACAGTCTGAGAAAAGAAATGTCACTGTAAAACCTTCCTTCTTTTTACAGTTCTATGGGGTTTATTCCTTAAACTGCAATAGTGCCGATAAGGGGACTAACACAGGGAAACTCTGTTTGATTTAGGTGCAGTTTGGTAAAGTGCAGATGGATTCATTGTGGAGTTCTGACCAGAAGGAAAATGGTGCGCAATATTTATTGCTAGAATTTATTTCTACTGTATTAGTGTGTCTGTGAGCATGGAGAGAGAGGGTTAATTTATAATAATTATCTAGATGTTGGGAGTTCGTAGCAACATTACTTGACCCGTGTACACTTGACTATAGCTCATTCTGTGCTCACTGTCCTTAAACCCTGTATCCACACCTCTTTCCCATCCCTTTTAATAACCCATTCATATAAATACAGACATTTCTTGGGTAAAAATGGCCAGAGCCTTTTATTAATCATAAACCATAACCTCCTGGACCTGGTCAGCAAGTAGCTCCAACCAGTGAACCTAATTATACTCACCACCGCTACATGACCCAGTGACCACTCATGGTTCGAACCACCAACAGGTCCCTTAGGCCCACACACCTGGGGTCCTGACACTAGAGTACAACATCCTGTTGAGACCTCCACCCCCACCCCACCCCACCCCATCATTCCATAAAATTACCACCTGAGCAAAACTGCCGAGTCCACGCCCCTCTGGTTGTGATAAATGTAATACCACCACCTGCCACTTTAACCATACCCTCTTTTAACTCTTTTTTTTCATACATTTTGTTTTTCTTTTGTAAAACTATAACGTTACAATACAATCAAAACAAGTATAAGCATAATAATACACATAACCTAAACCAGGGCCACTAAACAGGGGTGAGAGCCAGAACAACTGTCCCACTGGCTGCGTGGGGCCTCGCCTGCTGGTGCGGGAAGTTGGGCTTGGCCATATGTCAGGCCTAGCTTCTACGTCTGGCTGCTAGGCCTCTGATTGTTGCTGTGCCCAGTTCTCCCCAGATGCTGCCGGCCTCTTTTCCCGTACTGGCCTGTCTCTCTCTCGCCGGAAGAAGAAACGAAGAAAACCGAGCACTACTTCCAAGCAGTTGAAAATTAGTCAAGCAGAGAGCGTACCCACGATGAAAAAAAATGGTCACATTTTATTGGATCATATAAAAAAAGCAGCATGTCTGGGCAAAAAGCCAACACCTACAGTGCCAGTGGGATCTCTACCAGCTAATTTCAATATTTGTGGCACCATGATGTTTTTCTGAAGGTGTATTCAATATTTACATCAATATGATACAAAAGGAGTACTCCATCAGAGAACTTTTCAATATTGTGAGCTAATCAAGCACTAAGGCCTAAGCCTTTAGAGCACCACACATTTCTTGCGATATCTCTCTCTCGCCGGGTGTGCATCTCCTATCGCTGTGCTTGGGAGGCTGGACCTGCTAAGCAGTTAAGCCGGTCTGGAGTGGCACCATAGGCATGAGAACCCCCACTCCAAGATTAATCTGTCTGTGTGTATTGTGTGTGTATTGTGTATGGTGGGGGGCATATTATTGTGTATTGTAAGGGGTATTAGTATGTGTTTTTTGTGGGTGGTATTGTGTGTATTTTGTGTAGGGATATTATTGTGTGCACTGTGGGGGGTATTATTGTGTGTATTTTAGGGGGCATTTTTGTGTGGGTAATTTGGTAGGATGTGTGTGTATTGTGGGGGTATTGTGTCTGTTGTGGGGTGTTATTATTGTTGTTTGTATTGTGGGGGTGTATTGTAGGGTGTATTATTGTGTGTTTATTGTGTGGAGTGGTTATTGTGGGTGAGTAATTAGTGAGTGTGTATTGTAGGGGTATTGTGGGTGAGTAACTAGTGAGTGTGTATTGTGGGGGTATTGTGGGTGGGTTAATTATTGGGGGGGGTTATGGTGTGTGTATTGTGGGGCAGTAATTATTGTGAGGGGGATTGTGTGGGTATTGTGGGGGAAATTAGTTGAATTGTGTATGTGTGTGGGGGAGGAAGTGTGTGTGTGTGTGTGTGTGTGTGTGTGTGTGTGTGTGTGTGTGTGTGTGTGTGTGTGTGTGTGTGTGTGTGTGTGTGTGTGTGTGTGTGTGTGTGTGTGTGTGTGTGTGTGTGTGTGTGTGTGTGTGTGTGTGTGTGTGTGGCAGGGGAAGAAGGGGGGTTGATGGAGCAGGAATGACTGAGAGGTGGATGATTGAGTGGCCAAGGGTCATGCTTCCCTTCCCCTAATAGGCTTGGATTTCTTGACCCCCTTACCCTTGATTATAGCCCATTCCAAGCTTATTTAAACACTATACCAAACCAAATAAAACACAAATGGCAATAGCCTTTTATTAAACATAAACCACAACCTCCTGGACCTGGTCAGCAAGTAGAATAAACCAGTAAACCTGATTAAGCTCACTGCCGCTCAGTGAGCCCTCATGTTTTGCATCACCAAAGGGTCCCTCTTATCAGTATCTCCTTAGACCCAAGAGAGCTTCCTGTTGGATCCCTCCTATTCCACTAAATTACCACCTCGGCAAATCTGACCAGTCCTTACCCCTCCAATATCAAGGCCATTTGACCCCTTAAATTTGAATGGCTGCTCCAAACAGCAGTTTAGCCCGCTTCAAAACATCCTACAAAAGAATCCCAACTACTCAGAACTTGAGAACGCCAAATCGTGGTGTTGGAATGTTACCATCAACCTGGCTACATCCCAATGTGACACGCATTCCTCTCTCTAGCTATTACATCTGGCCCTTATCATTAACCCCCATTCGTATGACCCGAATACTCGGGGCCACTCTCCCACTCGCTAGCTTGTCTAACAATCAAACCCACAGGACAACCCATCCACCCTCACTGGAGTTTTCGCCCTTCCGAGCAGCCCTCCTTAACACTCATCACCTTCTTAACGCAATGAACTATGTTGTGCCCTTGCCCTCTGCAACACAAGCACTCGTGCTTGAAGCGCCATGACGCCCCTCCATACCTTCTCCTTTTTTTAAAAGCCTAACCTATTCCCTGCCTAACGCATGGCCAACTGCCCTGCTACCAGCGCTTGACCAGGGAATAGACACTGCGGCATCATCTTAGACAACCACAATCCCATGCCCATCAAGTCCCACTTAACTACTACCTGTCACCACATCCTCCACTATCTTCTATGCTTTCCTAAACTTAGCAGACTGGGCACCAGCCCAGCTGCCACTGGTTCTTCCATACTGTTTGCTTCAACTGATCATTTGACCACACCAACGTCCCCACCATTCCTTCCTGCCATCAGGGGCCCAGCTCCTGCTATTCTGATCCCACTACTGGACATTCCTGGGGGGAGGGGGCAAGGGTCTAAACTCCATATTTTCTTTTTCCTTTTTAGGGGCACCTCAGGCCTACCTCATCCTTGTTCCTGCCTGTGCCTTCATCTCCCTTTAGCATCATATGGTTCCTGCCTATTGCTGTGGTGATCTCCATTCCCTACAAGCATTTACCTCCCTGGGGCATGCTAGGCCTGAATTCCTTTGGGTCCTGCAAGGGCAATAGCCCTGGGGTCCACTGGGGCCTCCCCTCCTTGGGGGCCTGCTGAGCACACTAACACAGGGGACTATAAGGGCTTCCCAATTTAGGAGCCTCCAAGGAATCTACAAACAGGGGTCTGCTGGAGCCCCCCTTCCTATATACCCCTTCCTATGTGCCTGCTGGGGTTTGCTCCCTCTCGGGGTCTACTGAGGTTTAACCCCTCTTTTAACTGTGCAGCTCACCCTTGCTCCATGTGGCTTCTCATTTGAAGTCCCGCTTGTAACAGGGGAGTAATCCCTGTTCAAGTAATGTGCCTTTGATCTAGCAGTGTGGTGGTTAACTGCTGGTAGTTAATTAATAAACACCACCTGCCTGATTTAGATTGCTTACAAAAGCCTGTCTGTTGAGACAGGAAGTGACTCCTTAGCTCACGTGTGAGCTAAACTTTGGAGACAGAGCAGAGGTTCTTGAGTCTCCCAGGAGAGACTGACCAAGAGAACACAGATCTCTGGAGCTGACCATGTCTTGAACTCTGCCAGAAGACACAGCAGACCTGCTTCCAAGGCAAAGGGGAAATTTCTATACCCGAATGCTGACAAACCCTGAAGAAAAGGTAGCAACCAGGGACAGAGAAGATTTTCCCTCCAAACTACAAGGAACAGATAAGACTTTTATTACAAACTTTTTATATCTGTTCATTTCATGCTATGTGTTTGGGGCTGGGAGACATGCTTAACTAAGGGAGTTGTGAATTGCATATTATTTCACTAGAACCATTCCCAAGTGAATAGAAGCTGTGTTTCCCCCTTGTTTGGATGGTTTCCTGATGTTAAGGAAAAGGCACAATAAAGCCTCGTTATAATTTCACCTTATAAAGTCTCCAATTGTGTACCTCTGTGAACGTCCGTCTACATATGATGTCCGAAGTGGGACGAGAGGTCGTCTTTGAAGTTAGAAAGGACCGGAGATATTTTTCTGTGAAATTATTTTAATGCTTTTTGCCTACAAACAGTCTGAGCAACTTAAAAAAAAAAAAAAACTCTCAGGCAGCAGAGACCAGAATTAAAGTGATACACACCACCACACCAATTGTTTTCAGAAGGTATGACACTAAGCAATTGACTGATAGTATGTTTAATCAGTATACAGTATAAGTACATTATGAAGTGAGTTTAGGTGTAAACACACTGCGCATGTGCAACAGCTGTTAACAATTGATTCTGCAATTAGGGTACTGCCAGGGTATAAAAAGGTTCAGACCTCACTGCCCCAGTAAAATTTGTCCCTGAGGAAGCTCCTTTGCTGGAGGGAAACGCGCGTTGGACGCGCAATGTTGTCAGTCTCCTACTTGGAGCTGTTTTAATGTAGTGTCAGCAGTCTCCTGGCTGTAACTTTGTTGATCCCATTAGTTAATTATTTATTCTTTATTTATAGTGAGTGTGCCTGCTTTCCTTGCACAGCACTGCTGTTTCTGGCAGGTTTATGCTGCAGTGTATGTATCATCATTATCACTGCACTTGCCAGCTTTATTACTCCAGCACTCCTACTTTAACATACTAAAGTCTCTATTATAGTGCGCAGTGCTGGTTGTTTAAACAAGGTAGCTGGACATTAAACACACTGGCCACTCACTTGTGTACATTTATATACCTGTATTTTTGGGTCTCATCGTTGCTCCAGAGGGGTTAACACCCTGACTTCTAGCAACCTGTGTCCTCTTATCCCACCATTATTAAGTGGTTCAATGGGATAGTATATAATTCAAATAGACGACACGGTTGCCTGATAATGTTGATTTAATATATTTTTAATCCACATTACACATTACTTTGGTAATATATGTTTTAAGTAAATTTATTAAAAGTTACATTTTACACTATTTTGGTGTGCATTTAAGTGAATTCTTTTAGGGGGCACATCCATTTTGTGTTTCCCTTCACTTTTTCTGATACACACCACTGCACTGAAACCCCAATCCCAAGAGGAGAGAGACTGCTGAAGCAGCTAAACCTTATTTGCCTATCACAAAGTGTAATATGGTCATTGAAATAGGGGTTTTGCCTTCCAGCCATAGTCAGGGTACAAGAAGTGAGTCAGCCCTTAAAAAGGGATAGGTGTTTGTTGTTTTCAAAAGTTTCGCTGAAGCAGTGAATTCCGATGGTGACCCACGAGCGGTACTGATTTTGCAAATAAAGGTTGCCACACCGCATAGGGCTATCAGCTGTGTATGGAGTATATGCAGAAAAATGTGAAAATTGATACAAGACTGTGCTGAAGCAGGGGAATTTTTAGCAAACAAATGCTGAGCGTAAAATTGCCCGAGAGGGGAAAAAGGGATTGCTGAACTGTGTAAAAGGTATTTCAAAGCCAATTGCTGAGTGTTGAGTCACCCTGCCGGGAATGAAAGAAATAGTCCACTGCAAAGAATGTTTTTTTTTCTGCAAGTAAAAAAGTCTGCCTATATATATCTTGGGAGCAAAACAGACACCCAAAGTGTGAAGTGTGAATGCCATAATACCCAAAGATGAGACTGAAAATGACTGAACTCAAGCAGAAAACCAAATTCTGTTGCTGAAGCGGAGGCAATGCACCTAGCAAGTAAATGGTGTAAAGCAAACAGAAGTTTTTACCTAGCAACCACACATTCAGCATACCTAATGAGAGATTAGACTTAGCAAGTAAATGGTGTAAAGCAAATAGACATTTTTACCTAGCAACTGCACATCTTGTATACCTGATAAGAGAAAATGCATGCACAGTACTGCTGATATTGTTAAAAAAATTACCCAAGAAAGAAAAGTCTACAGAGATGCCTGTGAGAGCAACGACCTCTACAAGCAAAATATGCCCACCTGTAGGACTACCACAATTGGGGGTTCTAGCAAATACAGTGGCAACAGCTGCAATAGCACCTCCTGAGGTCAGGAAGAAAATTACACCTGAAAGCCTAAAAATTGAGGACAAGATGTAGCGTTCCTGTAATGAACCCTACCCCACTGAAGAGTGGCCCTTCCAGTCCAATAAAGAGGAAGACATCTCTTATGGGGAACCCGAACCGAGTCACACCCACAAAACACCCCAAGAATGGTGGGGTGCCTGAACTCAGCACGAACAGAAAAGACCGCTCCCTTTGATGACGAATATGATCAGCAGGAGACAGAGCGGGAGCAGTGATCACCGAATATTTCCGTCAGCTATTACAGTTGCAAGAAAAGCCAGGTGGATCCAGTGACGCTGCTAAAATTTCAAATAAAGGAGACCCCAGTATTCCTGATGGGACGGAGTCATCCAAAACAAAATGGTGGAAAAAGAAAAAGAAAAGTGTTTCTTCACTTACCGTGGAAGGAACAGACACATCCGCAGATCCTGTGGAGGAAAAGGGAGACCGAGTTGCCCTGCAGCCTAGAGAAAATGGAGAATTTGTCCCGCGGATAACCGAATATCCAGAGGGCCCAAGGCAGAAATCGTGTACCCCAAAGAAGTGTCTGTCCGGTGCCAACAGTGAGGAACCCTCAACCAGTCATCCCAGGGAAGCGGAGCCGGAACCAGTGAGTGACGATCGCTTGACCAGCCCTGAAGACGTCCTGAAAATTGTCAGGCGTGACTGTGATCTACTTCGAGAACAATTGAAACTTGAGAGAGCAGATAATGCTGAGTTACAGATGACTGTGCTCGCAATGTACTCTGAATCTGGGACAGAATTGGACGATCTCAAGACTGAGCTAGATACTGCAAATGCTACTATTTCCGCCATGGATGAAAAGCAGAGCCAATCTGATACAATGGTGGCTACGCTAAAGCGGAAGTATGAGGAGGCACTGAAGCAGATGACAGTCTTCCAGCAAAAGGTTCATACTCTTCGCATAGAGCTGAATGCCTCACATCATGAGACCAACAGCTGCCGCACAGACCTGGAAGTTTCCAGAAAGGAACTACACCGTCTCACTGAGGAGCTGGACATTTCTAAAGAAACGATTGTCAATCTTAATACAAATCTCCAAGTCTCCCAGAAGGAGCTTCAGACCCTCAACCTAGAGAAGGATGTCTCACGCCAGGAGACTGTCAGTCTCAAAGCAGATGTGCGTAAATGGAAGGAGGACTGCAAAGAGGCCCTGAATAGTACAGAGACTGAAAAAGGAGAACATTTAAGATTACAAAGAAAAAACGTAAAACTCAAAGAAGAAAATTTTAATTTGACAAATGACGTCAAGGAAAAAAATGAAAAGCTGCACGAGCTTAAAGAAATAAATAGACTTTTGGAAGGTGAGAAGTTTGAAGCAGAGCACCGACTGCAGAACCAACTGCAAGGTCTGCGTACGCACCTCGAGAAGGCAGAGGAGAAGCAGCGAACTCTGCAGGATGACAATCTGCAGGCTATTAAAGAAATTCAAGTGCTGCAGGAACGTCTGATGACCCAGTGTGTCCCCGCAAAGCAGCATGAGAAACTGAAGGCTACCCTGAGCATCACCAAAGCAACGCTAAAAGCCAAGCTTAGAACCCAGGTGACGCGGCACAAAAGGGAGCACAAGAAGGTCCAGAAACTGAAACAAGTAACTGGGGCCCAAGCAAAGAAGTTCAAATGTGCTTCACAATGCAATAAAAATGTGGAAGCAAGCTCAGAGAAAGCAAAGCATGCAGATAAATTCCATGAGAAGAGACTTGCAAGACGCACTCAAAAAACAGGGATCTCTCGCAGATGAGATTACAGTCCTACAAGGACAAGTATTGACCCAGACTAAGCGTCAGTATCCCACAGCCTCAAAAACCCCATGAAGACAAGGGTACAGTGAGAGCTGGGAATGCCGCTCATCTGAAAGACAAGGTTGCAAAATTGGAAACCCCTAAACAAGCACTAGCAAAACCTTCAGCCACCCAGCAGGCAACAAAAGAAGGTGCACATGCTGAATTAAAACCAGAAGAATCCTTAGCTGATGAAGCTGAAAAGATGGGGCAGTCTCTGGAAGTGGGGGTGGAATTGCAACTTAATCTCAAAGAGGCTGAACTAGCAACCCCATTGAGTGGGAAAAGGGCAGAGAGACAGCTTCAAGAGCGGAAAACTCAAAGGGCTGTTTTTAAATGCTCTGCAACTGCTGCCATACAGTCTGCCTACAATAAGATGAGCACCCGACACGAGAGAAATCTCATGACCGCGCACGTAGAAAAAAGACTATACTTGGAAAAAGTCCTCCTCGAGCGACTGAGGGGTGCTGATCTCAAGCACCTTCAGGAGGAGACACGAATAAACTGGAGAAAGGGCTCCAATCCCAGCAGGACTGAGGGTTCTCTTCCTCCATCCACTCTCATTCTAGTCACAGAGATATCTGAATGAGAGTGGAAGGATGGGCTTTGGCCGTGACAAGCCCGAGCTTCCCACAAACAGGGGAGGTATGTAACAGGGGAGTAATCCCTGTTCAAGTAATGTGCCTTTAATCTAGCAGTGTGGTGGTTAACTGCTGGTAGTCAATTAATAAACACCACCTGCCTGATTTAGATTGCTTACAAAAGCCTCTCTGTTGAGACAGGAAGTGACTCCTTAGCTCACGTGTGAGCTGAACTTTGGAGACAGAGCAGAGGTTCTTGAGTATCCCAGGAGAGACTGACCAAGAGAACACAGATCTCTGGAGCTGACCATGTCTTGAGCTCTGCCAGAAGACACAGCAGACCTGCTTCCAAGACACAGGGGAAATTTCTAAACCTGAATGCTGTCAAACTCTGAAGAAAAGGTAGCAACCAGGGACAGAGAAGATTTTCCCTCCAAACTACAAGGAACAGATAAGACTTTTATTACAAGACTTTTTATATCTGTTCATTTCATGCTATGTGTTTGGGGCTGGGAGACATGCTTAACTAAGGGAGCTGTGAATTGCATATTATTTCAGTAGAACCATTCCCAAGTGAATAGAAGCTGTGTTTCCCCCTTGTTTGGATGGTTTCCTGATGTTAAGGGAAAGGCACAATAAAGCCTCGTTATAATTTCACCTTATAAAGTCTCCAATTGTGTACCTCTGTGTACGTCCGTCTACACCGCTGTTCGCAGGCCTGGGGCTGCCACATGGCTGATTGCTTCTGGGAGAAGGGACCTCCGCTTGGCATGAAGCTCCTCTCATTGATGTGCTACATTGCCACTCACTCCGGCCTTTACCCTTGCATGCTCCACCAGTATAGATTCAGAGCTGGGGATGATTCTACTCTGCTGCCATGCCAGCTGCACTCGTAGGCTGGGGCTACCGCTGATGCTAAGCACTTTTGGGATGGGAGATCTCCACCAGGTCCAAGGCTCTTCCCCCTCTGCCTGCTTTGGGACCTCCGCGGCTCCTCTACAATGCCAGTGAACCCTTCTCTTGACCGATACCCTAGCATCCAATGGAGATGTAGAACTGGGAAGGGCTCTCATCTGCTCTTACTCCCTTACTCATTGGAGCTCGTCCTCAAGCCAGATGCTGCTTCTGAAGAGAGGTGCCAGACAGCCCCCGCATGCCCCTCTCCTGCTAGCTGTGTCCCGCTAATCCTGCAGCAGGAGTACAGGGCTGAAATCTGTTGAGGAGGTGATTCAGGGTGAGAGTGATCACTCATGAGGCAGCATTCCCTTAAGTAACCTCTCCCCCCCTCATCCTCCTCCCCCACAATGCATCACTCCATGCTTCATCAGGCAAAGGGTCATGCTTCCCTGCCCATAATAGGGATTTATTTACTGCCTAATCTGTGAGAGGTTGCAATAGGCATGGGTGTGTGAGATCATTGCTTTCCTGACACACCTGGTTGGTATGTAGCTGTGAAAAAGCAGAGATTTGAACAAACACTTGAGCGTGTGAGCACTGTTTGGATAGAGCTATCTAAATCACCTGTAGATAGATTTAGAGAACAAATTTGTTAGTTGGCACGTGTTACTCCATAGTTGCATATTTATTGAATTCTTATTGCAGAGTTTGGAAGTAGGTAAATTAGCCGGATTGAGAGTATGAATTAATGCAAAAATAATGTCATATGTGCACTTGGAGCGCCCGTTCCAGGGAGCAAACCTCTACAGGAAATGGGGACAGGTTGTCTCTTTGGAGTCTCAGATTCTGTATCTGAATAGGCAATTTGCAACATTGAGGGACATTGGCAAGCTTGTATGGAGATGTGACGCTATGACAAAGGACAAAGGCCTACCTGATGGTAGCCATCTCAGTAACAGTTAGAAGGGGAAGAGAAGAGGCAGGTCAGTTTTGAGCTAACCCATCCCAATAGATTTGCCAAAATGATTGAAGATATTGGAGGGGTCAGGGCAGGAATGGCAATACTGGGATAGACTGATTTTTCTAGCATCCAGGGCAATAGACCCTCCAGCACACAAAAGGGATTAGGATACTCAGAGAATACAGTAAGCATCTTGTGTTGGTAGGGGACTCAATTGTTAGGAGAGTAGATAGGGTAATCTGTTGCCGTGACAGCATGCACAGAGCAGTTTGTTGTCTCTCGTGTGCTTGGATTCGACATACTGTATTGTGGATCGGATACACAGATTGTTTGGAAGGTCTGGGATTGGCCCAGGTTTCAAGGTACATGTTGGCATCAATGGCAAGGTTAAAGTAAGATTGAGGGTGCTAAAAAATTATTTTAGGTATCCAGGCCTCCAGCTTAAGGCAAGGACTGTCACTGGGGACCAGGCAGTGTTACACCTTTTTACCAGGATCATTCGTTGAGTAAAACAAGGTAATGAAATAAATTGTAATGTATTCGCATAAATTCGCATACACACAATGAAACACAAAATACAGACGAAAACGCACTTACTGGGGGTCTAAAACTAGACACTCCTAGATACAGGAAACTCTAAATAGGAGTTTTACTCTGACCCGGAATCTCCTGGTTTCAAAACCGGCGTGAAGTTTCACACGTCATCGCTCCCATCTTTTCTGAGAAAATTGACTCTTTTCACCGTGAGCTACCATCGATCCTCTGGAACCGAAATCGGCATCAAATCCCAGCTGCGAGTGCTACGTTCGACTTTGAGAACTTGGGCGCTAAAAACGGGATTTAGAATCTAGCAGGCACGCTTTTCTGGCTTGAAATCGAAGCCGGTTTCTCTGCTATTTGCGTAAGAGCATCTTTGAAAAGCCCGTTCGCACTTCTACCACTAGAAATTTCAAATCTGATTGGCTCAGACGTTTCTTATAGTATTCTGAGTCTCATTCATGAAACTCCGCAGCCAACCATTGCGTTGGAACTTTCTCAGTAGCCAATCAGAGCAAGCCGTTCTGAAAAGCTGGGTCAGCAGGAAATCTGAAATTGCCAAGTGACATGCGCAAGTTTGCCACCTCTGTCCCTGGCTATCTCATGCCACCCGCTGGGTCAGGCTCCACTAGGTCTGGCAGAACAAATGGCAGCCCGGACGACTGCCATTATCCCCCGGACCTGGGTATTTGAGCCCTTCCCTGCTACCCAAATAGCTTTCACACCTCCTGCATCCTCCGGCTACTTTGAATTCTGATGTCCAGCAGACTTACTGGCACTTCTCGGTGGCCCTGACAGTCTGTGTGGGCATCGGTTTCCAAAAGTTCCAGCATGTTACAGGTACACAACAGTACATTTCAATTTATTAATAAAATAAACTTTTATACATCCCTAAGCCCGGGGTATGAGGAATAGAATAGAAAAATGTACTTTTATTTCTATCAGCCTTTATTCCCCACACACTATCTATTGGACTTAGACTGGACACTGAGAGTCACCTCACAACCTTATCTACGGTTGGAGCACCCATGAACCCAATACAGGTTCTGGGCTACCTGGGCATTAACTGGGGTATCCCCCTTAATCTAGGAACCCCTTCAGTTACATGGACTTTTTTCATCCCTTTGCCCCATTTACCTTTCTGGGATATGCTGAAGCAGGGAGCCCTAGCGGTGAGTCGCGCAAGCGTTTGTGCAAACACCTGCATACAATAGTATATTCAGGTACTGTAAATCAGTGTGAATCCTACCGGGCTGTAGTTGTCTGTAAGAGACATGCCCCTCTAACAGGTGATCGCTGGGCTTTTATTTTATTTTAATAATACAGTATTGAAGCAGGGGGCTCCGGAGCTGAACCGAATTAATTTCAGTTCCAGGGACCCGCTGCTTCCCGAGTTACAGGCTCCATGAAGGTCCTTGTGACACACATGTGCGTGTGCCCAGATAATCCTCCTGTCTCCTTTCTTTTCCCCCTTTTCTTAATAT
Organism: Ascaphus truei; assembly: GCF_040206685.1. NCBI lineage: Eukaryota > Metazoa > Chordata > Amphibia > Anura > Ascaphidae > Ascaphus > Ascaphus truei. The sequence goes on from NC_134483.1 coordinate 369,810,021, forward strand.
TAAAAAAGTCCACAAATAATTCTAATAATTCGCATTGACAACAAGTTCCATACAGTAAATTGTATTAGAAAGGTAAACAGAAATATTTTTATTAGCTTGCCCTGCCAGAAGCACTACAATAAAGGTGCAAAAAAAAAAAAGGTTTTAGAATGATCATGGACAAAATCCTTTTGCGTATAATAAATATACTAATCATTGTTTTCCTTGTCTGTCTCACATTCTATTTGCTTGTGTAGTCCCGCTCCCCACTCACATCCGTGGTGCTTGGGGGGAGGTTGCAGGGCAGTTGGGTGCGGCCGGAACTCCAGGGCGGACCGGCGGTACAGGCGGCAGCCATCTTGATCTTCGAGCATGGGCGATGGCAGATATGCGCATGCGCAGTGCACAGAATTGCGCCGGCCATTTGCCACGCTCCGCACGGGACTACGAGTCCTAGCAGCCCCAGGGGCTGTACACCACGTGGGGCCCGACAGCCAACAGGACCCTGGTATTCCCGGCAGGCAGATAGATACATTTGGTGTGCTGAGGACCACCCACTTCAATCGAGAACAGGACGGCAAGGGGTGAGGTAAGGTTCAGGGAGAAGTGCTCTGTTGGACTAGGCCAGATATCCCCTTAGGTCCCAGCTAGCTTGTGGTGCTGTAGGAAAGGCCCCCAGATAGGGACACTACATTAGTGCACATTAGTGTCAGGTTAGTGCACCGGTGATGGACGCTATGCATTGAGCTGTGGCCTGCAGTCTGGGAGAAGACCACAGGCATTCTAATAGACATTTAAAGACACACCCACCAGCTGGAGCTCCCTCCAACGGTTTAACGGATCTACCATCTAAGTCGGCCTGGTCTGGCCTAAGACCAGGAAGGTACTCTACATGCACCAACGGCCATACACAGTGGGTAGCGCTACTCCACACACTCTTTGGGTGGGCCTTGCTCAGTGGACAATGGGTGGTTAGGTGCCCAGGGCACCTCAGTACTTTGGGGGTTCCACCGGAGTGGTGTTATGGTGTGGGCATTGCATTTTGGGCCTTGCATGACATTGTGTTATTTTGCATGTGTACTGCTATATATTAGTGTGGTTTGTGTTCAGTAAATACTCTTGTTATATACACTGTGTGTGTAATTACTGACTGTATTGGTTCCTGTGAGGGGTTATCCTGCTGCACTAGGATCCCTCTCATGTGGAGGCGCTGTAACCAGAGGAACGAGACCACCCCAGTCTCCCAGCAGCGGAGGCCTAGGCCTCCTGTACACCATACAGGTAATCATCAGCACGCATAGTTCCCTTAGACACGGGGAAAGGGGGCTACACTTGCATACTGTAAGACTAGACATAACAAAAAACACAGTTACACAGTATGATAAGAAGCAGGACAGGTAATCAATATGTTCATTACTGTGAAATTCATTAAAGAACAATGGCAAGACAACTGTTTAATAAACCTGTCATGACATCTTCATATATTTTATCTTAAGCTTTATCTTGAATTGAAGTACAAACGTTACCATTCATATACAGCAAGCAACTGTTTTGAAAAATAAAATGTACTTACCGCCATATGCTGAAGTAAATAAGATGAAACAGCAAACCACACTATAATAACAGTCCATCCTACAGGGTAAAATGGTTTGAAAAGTATAGGACTGATTATATATACATTTCTATTTCTTCTAGAAATAATGTACATACTGTACATATTTACACACTATAAACAATGGAATCGATAATGCACTAATATAAATTAAGAACCCAATCTAAACTCTAATTGATAAAAGCAGAGTAAAGAGATAAGTTATAACTTTAGTTTGTATTACTAAAAAGAAAGACATCTGTACAGTATATACAATGTTTTGCCACAAATGGCCACCATATTATTTAAAAAAAACAAAAAAACAGTCCAAATGTCATAAATATCTAATTTCAATAAATGTCTTACAATGCTCCATAGGGAGACAAAATGCTATTACCTGTATAAACGGCACTTGTTTTTCTCCTGCCTTTCTTTGAGTCCAGAGTTTTAGCTTTCATCAAAAAAGATGTTGTGTTTACACTGTGTTACGTAAATCTGTGGGAGTAATCTTTATCTGACTGCAAGTTAAGTTCAATATTTGCTGTGCAAAAAGCTGTTGAATCAGCAAAGCTGCCACAAGAGCATTTTGAAACTGCTGCATCCTTAGCTATACCATGTATTAAAGTGGCACAATACAGTAAGTGCAGAGTATTGTATTAGAAAGTCACAAAGGCGACTATTCTTTCACAAACTGTCAAACACGTATTTGTCTTTTTTTTTTTAATACCTATATTTTTTTCAATGATTTCTTTAGGTTTGGGGGTTGCAAGAAACCTATGAATAGAACATAATATAAGAAGGTTTTTAGTGCATACTGTAGAATGTATAGTTGGAAATAATATACCTGTAGAAATATGTGATGTTGATGTGATTTGTAAGCAAAAGTCAAAGTGGCTTTAAAAACTAGTGGTAATTTATATGGTTAAAATAAAATGACATAAATATTTGCAAAGCTAGTGATCTGTATTTCAGAATACTGTAGTTATGCATTTTAATATCTATTCTGTATAAAATATGGAGAACACTAAAGATACTCGGCCCCCTAGTATTACAGTATATTGTATTATATTGTTCTTTGAACGAAGCACTGTAACATTACAAGACAATAGTTTGAAACCTCTTTTTGACAAGCAGGTGACGTTTTGTAGCTTCTTGTGCAGAATCTTAAGGCTTGTAATATATAGTGTGTGCGGCCGTGCGTGCCAGTGCGAACGCGCGTGCACGTGCTGCAGGGTTTTTGTGTATTCTGTGAGGTGTGTGCTGAGAATGTACTGTGTGTTTATGTGTGTGTGTATGTATGTATGTGTGTGTGTGTGTATGTGTGTGCATGTGCGTAATTTATTTATTAAAAAAAAACACATTGGTAAAAATTAAATATTTATTAACATTGTGCAGACACGTGCAGACACACACACACACACACGCACACGCACACACACACACACACACACACACATACACGCATACATATATACACACTGTATCATTGTATTCCCCATCTTCCCCGCTGTCGGCCAGATGCACGCTCACTGCCATGCGCGCGCGGCCCTTGTATAGAAGGGCTGACTAACCTCAGGCAATTATATGTGCCGCGCGCGCACGGCGTAGTTCTTTGCAATTTATGGCAAATTATGCAACAAGTAGACATGTTCAAACTTCTTATCTTAAACCTTCAGAATGATTTGTACAATGTGCTGCTACTCCTTTTCTATAACTAGACACTAGCATATAAGTCATCTAACTTAAAACATGCGACATAAGCAGAACTTAATAGAAAAAAATTCATTTTTTTTAGCATAAATCTTCTAACGAATAAAGATTTTTTTTAAAGCAGCATTGTATTAAACCAGGGGTGGGGAACGTCCGGCCCGCGGGCCGTATATGGTCCGCCAACTGTTTTGGTCCGGCCCCCGTGAGTCAGGGGGCCGTTTGCGCGCTCGCAAGAAAGGAGGGGGAAAAAAATAAACTTCCCCTTTCCTGATTGGCTGCCTCGTGTTGGCATACTGCCAAGAGTTTTTTGTTTTTTTTGCCAAGACCCCCCCCCCCCCCTACGGAGCACGTCCACAGAAGAGCAAGTCTGCAGAGGAAGAAACTTGAATCTTGAAAATGTAATCTCCACACCGGGCAGCAGTTGCGGAGGTGGGCACCTGCACCGATCCCCTCCTGCTCCGATCCCCCCCCTCCCCACGTCCATGGACCTCCTCCGATCCCCTCCTGCTCAGAATCCCCCCCCCCCCGCGCACTTACATGGTCCTCCTCCGATTCCCCCCCCCCACCCGTGCACTTACATGATCCTCCTCCACACACCACACAGGGCAGCAGTTGTGGAGGAGGGCACATGCTCCGATCCCCCCCCTCGCACTTACACGGTCCTCCTCCGATCCCCCCCGCTCAGAATCCCCCCCTGCTCAGAATCCCCCCCTGCTCAGAATCCCCCACTGCTCAGAATCCCCCCCCGCGCACTTACACGATCCTCCTCCGATCCCCCCCTGCTCAGAATCCCCCCCGCGCACTTACACGGTCCTCCTACGATCCTCCCTGCTCTGATTTCCCCGCCCCCCCCGCTCTGATTCCCCCCCATGCGCACGTCCACGGACCCCGCCCCGCGCACTTACACGGTCCTCCTCCACACACAGGCTGCGTCCTCGCTAGCGCTGAGCGTGAGGCGCTTGGCGAGGTGACGCATATATATATATCAGCATCATATATGCGAGCTCACGCGCTTAAACAAATTTTAGACGGAAGGGACGCTGCAGGGGAAGCTAGAAGTTTAAAAAAAAATTGTTTACTTAAGCGCCGGTGAGCGTGTGTGCCCGCCGCATACGCGCGCATCGCGTGAGCGGGGACTTGCATATATATATATATATACAGTGTTCGACAAACCTATACATTTGCTCGCCCCGGGCAGGTGGTTTTAACCCCCGGGCGAGTAAATATTGGCCCAAGCAGCACACGTTTGGTACTAGGTGGCGAGTAGATTTTTTTGTGTGGCGAGTAGATTTTTTGGTGATTTGTCAACCACTGTATATATATATATATATATATATATATATATAAGTCCCCGCTCACGCAATGCGCGCGTATGCGGCGGGCACACACGCTCACCGGCGCTTAAGTAAACAATTTTTTAAAAACTTTCTAGCTTCCCCTGCAGCGTCCCCCCCCGTCTAAAATTTGTTTAAGCGCCGATGAGCGTGTGTGCCCGCGCCTACGCATCACGTGAGCTCACATATATGATGCTGATATATATATATGCAAGTCACCTCGCCAAGCGCCGCCCGCTCAGCGCTAGCGGGGACACAGCCTAATCCCAGCATCATTGGTTTCCATGACTTCAATACAAGTTGTATGATTAACTTTTGCAGCCCCCCCCCCCAATGATCTTTGCCCCATAAAATGACTGTGTGATCTCATGCATCTCAAGTTGTCACTTCTTGCAGCTGATTGTCATTCTTGATTGTGTGTGTGTGATTGTGTGTGTCTGATTGTGTGTGGGTGATTGTGTGTGTGTGATTTAGTGTGTGATTTAGTGTGTGTGGGTGATTTAGTGTGTGTGGGTGATTTAGTGTGTGTGGGTGATTTAGTGTGTGTGGGTGGGTAATTTAGTGTGTGTGTGTGGGTGATTGTGTGTGGGTGATTGTGGGTGAGTGTGTGTGTTGGTGATTGTAGGTGAGTGTATGTGTGGGTGATTTTGTGGGTGTGTGAGTGTGTGTGTGTGTGTGAGTGTGTGTGTGTGTGTGTGTGTGTGTGTGTGTGTGTGTGTGTGTGTGTGTGTGTGTGTGTGTGTGTGTGTGTGTGTGTGTGTGTGTGTGTGTGTGTGTGTGTGTGTGTGTGTGTGTGTGTGTGTGTGTGTGTGTGTGAGTTAGTGTGTGTGGGAGATTTAGTGTGTGTGGGTGGGTGATTTAGTGTGTGTGGGTGGGTGATTTAGTGTGTGTGGGTGGGTGATTTAGTGTGTGTGGGTGATTGTAGGTGAGTGTATGTGTGGGTGTGTGGGTGTGTAAGTGTGTGTGTAGGTGAGTGTGTGTGTGAGTGTGAGTGTGAGTGTATGTGTGTGTGCGTGTGCATGTGCGTGTGTGTGTGTGTGTGTATGTGATTTAGTGTGTATGGGTGATTTAGTGTGTGTGTGGGTGATTTAGTGTGTGGGTGATTTAGTGTGTGTGGGTCAGTGTGTGTGTGTGGTGAGTGTGTGTGGGTGATTTTGTGTGTGTGTGGGTGATTTTGTGTGTGGGGGGTGATTGTGTGTGTGTGTGTGCATGCGTGTGTGTGTGTGTGTGTGTGTGTGTGTGTGTGTGTGTGTGTGTGTGTGTGTGTGTGTGTGTGTGTGTGTGTGTGTGTGTGTGTGTGTGTGTGTGTGTGTGTGTGTGTGTGTGTGTGTGTGTGTGTGTGTGATTGTGTGTGTGTGGGTGAGTGATTGTGGGTGAGTGTGTTTGTGGGTGAGTGTGTGGGTGTGTGTGGGTGACTTTGTGGGTGAGTGTGTGGGTGAGTGTGTGGGTGACTTTGTGGGTGAGTGTGTGTGTGTGTGTGTGTGTGTGTGTGTGTGTGTGTGTGTGTGTGTGTGTGTGTGTGTGTGTGTGTGTGTGTGTGTGTGTGTGTGTGTGTGTGTGTGTGTGTGTGTGTGTTTGTGGGTGATGTGGGTGAGTGTGTGTGTGGGTGATTTTGTGGGTGAGTGTGTGTGTGGGTGATTTGTGTGTGGGTGATTTGTGTGTGGGTGATTGTGTGTGTGTGTGTGTGTGTGTGGGTCTGTGGGTGATTGTGTGTGGGTGATTGTGTGTGTGATTTAGTGTGTGTGGGTGAGTGTGTGTGTGTGGGTGTGTTTGGGTGATTGTGTGTGTGTGTGAGATTTTGTGTTTCTGGGTGTGATTTTGTGTGTGTGGGTGATTGTGTGTGTGGGTTATTTAGTGTGTGGGTGGGTGAGTGTGTGTGGGTGGGTGAGTGTGGGTCTGAGAGTCTGAGAGTGGGTCTGAGAGTCTGAGAGTGGGTCTGAGAGTCTGAGAGTGGGTCTGAGAGTCTGAGAGTGGGTCTGACAGTCTGAGTGTGGGTCTGAGAGTCTGAGAGTGGGTCTGACAGTCTTAGAGTGGGTCTGACAGTCTGAGAGTGGGTCTGACAGCCTGAGAGTGGGTCTGAGAGTCTGAGAGCGGGTCTGAGTCTGAGAGCGGGTTGGAGAGTCTCAGAGCGGGTCTGAGAGTCTGAGAGTGGGTCTGAGAGTCTGAAAGTTGAGAGTGGGTCTGAGAGTCTGAGAGCGGGTCTGAGTCTGAGAGTGGGTCTGAGAGTGGGTCTGAGAGTCTGAGAGTCTGAGAGTGGGTCTGAGAGTCTGAGAGTGGGTCTGAGAGTCTGAGAGCAGGTCTGAGTCTGAGAGCGGGTTGGAGAGTCTGAGAGCGGGTCTGAGAATCTGAGAGCGGTCTGAGAGTCTGAGAGTTGGTCTGAGGGTCTGAGAGCGGGTCTGAGTCTGAGTGTGAGTCTGAGAGTTTGAGAGTGGGTCTGAGAGTCTGAGAGCGGGTCTGAGAGTCTGCGAGTGGGTCTGAGAGTGGGTCTGTGAGTCTGAGAGTCTGAGAGCGGTCTGAGAGTCTGAGAGTGGGTCTGAGAGTCTGAGAGTGGGTCTGAGAGTCTGAGAGACTGAGAGTGGGTCTGAGAGTCTGAGAGTGGGTCTGAGAGTCTGAGAGTGGGTCTGAGAGTCTGAGAGCGTGTCTGAGAGTGGGTCTGACAGTCTGAGAGCGGGTCTGAGAGTCTGAGAGTGGGTCTGAGAGTCTTAGAGTGGGTCTGACAGTCTGAGAGTCTGAGAGTGGGTCTAAGAGTCTGAGAGTGGGTCTGAGAGTCTGAGAGTGGGTCTGAGAGTTTTAGAGTGGGTCTGACAGTCTGAGAGTCTGAGAGTGGGTCTAAGAGTCTGAGAGTGGGTCTGAGAGTCTGAGAGTGGGTCTGAGAGTCTGAGAGTGCGTCTGAGAGTCTGAGAGTGGGTCTGAGAGTCTGAGAGTGGGTCTGAGAGTCTGAGAGTCTGAGAGTGGGTCTGACATTCTGAGAGCGGGTCTGAGAGCGGGTCTGAGAGCGGGTCTGAGAGCGGGTCTGAGAGTGGGTCTGACAGTCTGAGAGTGGGTCTGACAGTCTGAGAGTGGGTCTGAGAGTCTGAGAGTGGGTATGAGAGTCTGAGCGTGGGTCTGACAGTCTGAGAGTGAGTCTGCGAGTGGGTCTGAGAGTGGGTCTGAGAGTCTGAGAGTCTGAGAGTGGGTCTGAGAGTCGGTCTGAGAGTCTGAGAGTCTAAGAGTGGGTCTGAAAGTCTGAGAGTGGGTCTGAGAGTCTGAGAGTGGGTTTGAGAGTCTGAGAATGGGTCTGAGAGTCTGAGAGTGGGTCTGAGAGTCTGAGAGTGGGTTTGAGAGTCCGAGAGCGGTTCTGAGAGTTTGAGAGTGGGTCTGAGAGTCTGAGAGTGAGTTTGAGAGTGGGTCTGAGAGTCTGAGAGTGAGTCTGAGAGTGGGTCTGAGAGTGGGTCTGAGAGTGGGTCTGAGAGTGGGTCTGAGAGTCTGAGAGTCTGAGAGTGGGTCTGAGAGTCTGAGAGTGGGTCTGAGAGTCTGAGAGCGGGTCTGAGAGTCTGAGAGTGGGTCTGAGAGTCTGAGAGCGTGTCTGAGAGTCTGAGAGCGGGTCTGAGAGCGGGTCTGAGAGTGGGTCTGACAGTCTGAGAGCGGGTCTGAGAGTCTGAGAGTGGGTCTGAGAGTCTGAGAGCGGGTCTGAGAGTCTGAGAGTGGGTCTGAGAGTCTGAGAGCGTGTCTGAGAGTCTGAGAGCGGGTCTGAGAGCGGGTCTGAGAGTGGGTCTGACAGTCTGAGAGCGGGTCTGAGAGTCTGAGAGTGGGTCTGAGAGTCTGCGAGTGGGTCTGAGAGTCTGAGAGTGGGTCTGAGAGTCTGAGAGTGGGTCTGAGAGTCTGAGAATGGGTTTGAGAGTCTGAGAATGGGTCTGAGAGTCTGAGAATGGGTCTGAGAGTCTGAGAGTGGGTCTGAGAGTCTGAGAGTCTGAGAGTCTGAGAGTGGGTCTGAGAGTCTGAGAGTGGGTCTGAGAGTCCGAGAGCGGTTCTGAGAGTTTGAGAGTGGGTCTGAGAGTCTGAGAGTGAGTCTGAGAGTGGGTCTGAGAGTGGGTCTGAGAGTCGGTCTGAGAGTCTGAGAGTGGGTCTGAGAGTCTGAGAGTCGGTCTGAGAGTCTGAGAGTGGGTCTGAGAGTCTGAGAATGGGTCTGACAGTCTGAGAGTGGGTCTGAGAGTCTGAGAGTGGTCTGAGAGTCTGAGAATGGGTCTGAGAGTCTGAGAGTGGGTCTGAGAGTCTGAGAGTGGGTCTGAGAATCTGAGAATGGGTCTGAGAGTCTGAGAGTGGGTCTGAGAGTCTGAGAGTGGGTCTGAGAGTCTGAGAATGGGTCTGAGAGTCTGAGAGTGGGTCTGACAGTCTGAGAGTCGGTCTGAGAGTCTGAGAATGGGTCTGAGAGTCAGAGTGGGTCTGAGAGTCTGAGAGTGGGTCTGAGAGTATGAGAGTGGGTCTGAGAGTCTGAGAGTGGGTCTGAGAGTGGCTCTGAGAGTCTGAGAGTGGGTCTGAGAGTCTGAGAGTGGGTCTGAGAGTGAGTCTGAAAGCGGGTCTGAGAGTCTGAGAGTGGGTCTGAGAGTCTGATTTCCCTCCCCCCTGCCTGGTGTACGTGTGTGTACGTGTGTACATGTGTGTGTGCGTGTGCACGGACACCAACCCGCAGTCAGTCATCGTCACCCACCACCCAAGAGTCAGTCAGTCACCCAAAGAGAAGCAGTTCCAGCCATCACATTAGGGGTGAGTTCATTAAATGTTTGACCAAATATAGCAGGCTAATTTTTAAGTTGATAATTTTGTATGGCCCTCGAATGATTTAATAAATATCAAAATGGCCCTTGGCAGAAAAAAGGTTCCCCACCCCTGTATTAAACAGTCCCTTAATATGGAAGTACAATAATTCTGTTAAAGCTGCAGTTCAAGCAATATCCTACATGTGTGTTTTTAAATAAATCAGTTCTGTACTATGAGAAAATACTTGTAGCTTTTTTTTTAACTTTTAAAGAAATGTTTTATGTATTCTAATGTAGTGAACAAAAAGAGAGAGAACCCTACAGTATATAGCACTCGGGTTCACGCTCTGATGGTGGGTGAGTGATTTAAAACATATTCTTTATTAGTAACATATATTAAAATAGTAGGTGTTGGAGCAACGTACTGGATGTAGGTTGATCCTAGATAGTAGTAGCCGTGTTGGCTCCGGATCAGATAGTATCTTATATACCAGATATAACTATATTGGAACACTGGTAACAGAACAGCACCGAGATCCTGATGTGGACCTGTGTGATAGGTGTGTGCTGCTGGGTGTGCTAAAATAGGTACTGAGAAGACATATCACATAGTAGCAGGGTCTGCGTAAATCCTTTAATAAGGTGGTAAGTGTGATATGTAGATGCTGATAGGCACTGGGAACATATATATAGTGGTTATCAGTGGTCGTATGTGCTGTCAGCTATGTTGCCACTCTGTATATAGGGGTGTATCCAGCTGAGTGTCAGACTGACCTGAGGTAACCTTGAAATGCTATACTGCAGGGATAAGTGTCCTGCATTAACCTCTAGGGCTGTGTGTAGCAGGTAGATAGTATAAATTGTAAGCAGAAGGTAAGGTTATAGGGACCTTTATCAGGAAGGCACTATAGCTAGATGGTGTGTGATCATGATCCTATATCAGAGGGTAAGCTGAAGGTAAGCACAGATAGTGACCCTATGTGCTGCTATCTAGAATATCCTTAACAGCGGCGCAGCTAGGATGTTACTGCGGGTAACCATAAATCAGTACATCTATGTATGTTTAGCACTCTCTAAACAGACACCACACAGTAGAGGCTTAAAATGACCATCGGGGCACTTTTAGCCTGTATATTCTGCACGAGCAGGCTGCCGCATGAACTTGCGGTTAGAGATACATAATGCGGAGGCAAGTAACCATACTTACCATTCGCCTTGAGAAAGCCTCTCGCGAAACGCGCGCGTCGGCTCCCTTCTCCCACGTGCACGCGCAGACCAGTGACTGCCTCCGCATTATGTATCTCTAACCGCGAGTTCATGAGATCCTTAGCCCACTTCATCTCCACTTGGTCTAGCAGGGTATGACACTCTTTCGTCCCTCTGAGTGCGTGTGCTCAGACCTGTATTCTGTGTGAATCAGGTTACCTGCATCCATACCGCCAGTGTCTAGGCTGTGTGTGGAAGACAGAAGAAGGAAGCCTACAAGTCCTGTTCATCGCCGCATCCATCTGGAATTGCATCCTCCGACACTCCCCCACAGCCGTCCTACTTCATCGGGCTCTCTCCTCGCATACTCCTCACTCACCGTATACCTCCCCGCTGTGTTGGAAGGATTTGCAAGCTGCGGACGGCATTAGCGCGGAGTATCATCCACATTGCACCATGTGAGTGTATTTTAAGCATTGTTTAATTGTTTTAGCCCAATAAAGTAATTGCATACTACACCATATTGTGCCCATCTTATCTCACGTCGGTGGGGGTGTCGCAACGGAACCATCCCTGACGTCATTGAGGACTGTGATTGATCCCAGTAAGCTGTCTCCACACGGGGGTTCGTGAGAGGAACAGAGGAGAAGGGGAGCCACCACAGATTCTCTCCAATGAACATACAGACATAACTCATGTGAGTAAGATTCTGTATTATCTTAGATAGGGATCTGACTGTAGAAATACGCTGCGCAATCAGGTGTGTCTGTCATCTATATTTCAGAAGGTGTAATCATCTACATCAAAGACACTGTCCCATCTGAAACATCTTTATCAAGCCCAACTACCATCTTGAAAGATCAGAGACTTCCTTTAAGGTCACGGTATCTTGGACTTATAGCGCTGGGGACTATATATTTGTTTGTGCAAGTCCTGTTCATCGCCGCATCCATCTGGGAAAAGAAGCCCTTTTTTGCTGGATGACTAACCCGATCCTAGGAGGTAAGTCAGTTACGGCTTTACCCTACACCTATTTGGAATAGGTATCCGCAGTTGTCTTGTGAGTTGGACCTGTGTCATTAAACGAAATAGACGCCAAAAGAATCACTTTTTGTTCTCTCACTAAAAGGACTTCCAGATGTACCTTGGCTATGACAGTACCTGGCATCTAAGTACCTGGTATCTAGTCTAACTACAGTAGGTAGTCTCTCTTGTTCCCGAGCCCTATTTCTTATCATTTTTACTGTATGTATTGTGTGATTTACTGTTAGTTTCAGCTAAATAAACTCTGGTTTGTTAAACCTCTGTGTTCTGTCTGGCGATCTAAAGATCCTTTGTAGTCGGATCAACTCAAATTGTGACTTTACCTTTTATAGAAAGTATTAATTTTTACATTTTACCATGCTTCTGTGGGCTAAAATCTCCAAACTTGTGCTCTAAATAAACCCTCAAAGATGTTAAATATAAGTACTGGCTGTAATACATGGCAGGTACAAAGAAGAATATTGAATCCAATTTTGCCTTAAGATATTACCCAGAGTTAAGTGTATTGCTCCTCCGGAAGAAACAAAGATAGTACATGTATGGTGAAACATGTTCAAGGTATCCTACTGTAAATGTTTCTTATGTTTTTAAACTCTCACTCTGCATATACGGTAAACAGGTAACAGATTTTTTTTTTAATGATTTACCTTTAACATAAGCAGTTTATGTAGAGCACTTTTATGTTCACATTGGACTATTTTGTAAGACACTGTTGAATGCATATATATGTGTCACGACTCACTGCACAATAGTATATGCATGCGTGTCAGCACACATTACTGAGAATTTATTTTTCACTGAAATTTAATAATTATACATCTCCATATCCTTCACCTCCTTTTTCCACTAAGATTTATTTTTTTCTACAATGTGGATCAGCTAGCAACTGAAGTATCATATATCTAAAAAATTGTATAAAAACAAAAAAGATCAATATACTAATAATAACTTTATAGATAAATATAAAAGTTTAACACTTACATCAAGATGCAGTCTTTAATAAATGATTGCACGATCTCCCACATTCCTCAGGCTACCAGATGGTAGGTAGATCTAATCTGTAGATAACAGCATAAAGCCAGTTTTGGAGCTAGCAGATGACACCGCTGCCTGGGGCTACACCATGGCCCGCTGCAGAGCTCAAGCAGCGTGCCTGTAGATCCCAGAGGGGAATGATGGGGGGGAGAATTTGGGCCACGTCCTGCGTGAGATGTCACACATGCTACGTAAGGACAATGGATACCTCTACGCGTTTCGCGTGAAAATCGCTTCATCAAGGGATATATCCATAAGGTCTGAAAACTATAAATAAATAAAATGATAAAAATTAATTCCATATATTCAAAACTAGTGATTTGAATATATGGAATTCCTTTTTAAAATTTTATTTCAGGAGTATTTCTTTTTTGTGGTTTTTATTGTGTCTCCTCCACTTGAGACTAAATAATGTATAAATTCAATAATAAGTAATCTGTTTTATTTGTATGTACAATCTATATTAGTTAAGGGTATTATACGTGTAACACAGGTATGATCCAAATTATATAGAAATTTATACATTTTATATTTTTAAAACATATGTGTACAGTATATATTTATTATGTATTTTATAATGTAGTGGATAATTGTGTATAACCACTTGTATTTGTCATTTTTTTTGTTGCTTATGTTTTTGGTTTGTGTGCACATGCGTGGCTTATTGAAGCAATTGTTAGTCATTGCACGTGAGATGATTAAATACACTGCTGTTGTGCATTGTGGACATGAAAACACTATTTACTGCACTATACTGTGTGTTAAATACTGTATTGTGGACATAAGAACTTAGGTTACTATTATGTTTTTGTGTTGGGGAGGAGATAAAGCAATGTATGAGCAATGAATCAGTATTCATTAGAGAAGTCATAGAGGGAATGGCACAGCAGGTGACTAACACAAAATGAGTCAGGTAGTGGTGTGATGCGCTAACAGAAAAGGATGGCTAAGCACCATAAACACCCTATTATATACAGTTGTGTGAAAAAGAAAGTACACCCTCTTTGAATTCCATGGTTTTACATATCAGGACATATTAACAATCATCTGTTCCTTAGCAGATCAAAAAATTAGGTAAATAAAACCTCAGATGAACAACAACACATGCCATATTGCACCGTGTCATGATTTATTTAACAAAAATAAAGCCAAATGGAGAAGCCATGTGTGAAAAACTAAGTACACCTTATGATTCAAAAGCTTGTAGACCCACCTTTAGCAGCAATAACTTGAAGTAATCGTTTTCTGTATGACTTTATCAGTCTCTCATATTGTTGCAGAGGAATTTTGGCCCACTCTTCTTTACACCGTTGCTTCAGTTCATTGAGGTTTGTGGGCATTTGTTTATGCACAGCTCTCTTAAGGTCCAGCCACAGCATTTCAATCGAGTTGAGGTCTGGACTTTGACTGGGCCATTGCAACACCTTGATTTTTTTCTGTTGTAGATTTGCTGGTGTGTTTGGGATCATTGTCCTGTTGCATGACCCAATTTCGGCCAAGCTTTAGCTGGCGGACAGATGGCCTCACATTTGACTCTAGAATACTTTGGTATACAGGGGAGTTCATGGTCGACTCAATGACTGCAAGGTTCCCAGGTCATGTGAACAACTCCCCAGCAGGGGACAAACCGGTGCACAGCGAAGGGATGAATGAATAATCAGAGGTTTTTATTTAGATAAAAAACATGGACAAAAAAGCACTGATACAGTCACTCTAACATGTTTCACATGCAGGGTGCTTTATCAAAGAGTGAATATGAGTCTCTGAGTGATGTTCTTATAGTTATCTTCCCACACCCATTTGAAATACCTGCCAATCACAACGTGATTGTGATATCCAACAGCTGTAAGAGAGGATGTGCCACAAGAAATTCACTCAATGAATACACAGGACAGAAAATCACAAACAGCAAATAATGGTTTAATCATAACCACAACAACATCCAATGAGTTAAAATCTGAAAAAACAGTCTAAACAAATAGACAGCCATGCTTAATATATATATATATTTATTTATTTATATTGTATTAATTATATATTAAGAAAATACAAAATCTTGAGAATAATTGCATTAAGGTCCCAAGTGTAGAACCTGATCAGTACTTGAAACTAATCTTGTGAACCTAATATCACATGTGCACATAACATAGAAACAACAAATTAATGGACATGCAGTATATTAAATCAATATGAATTTTGGAAATGACCTAATATTTAATAATCATTATCATCTGAGATCAAAAATTGGAGTTAATATATATAAACTTAATAATTCATTTAATGTGAATAAATACAATCCTTGATTTTAGTTGAAAATATAGAATGGAATTGATTAATCCCATCTATACCACTCCTATATATGTACTATACCTAAACTATGATGAATGTATTAATACATCAAAGTTAACAAGTATAACCCAATACCAAAATTGAACCCTTATAAAATCTAAGTGAAATAACCACATCTGATAAATAAGCAGGTATAATATAATGTTAAAGTTTAAACTCTTATGGAATCAAGTTTGATTGAACCAATCTGATAAGTATACAAATATAACATAATGTCAAAGTTTGAACCTTTGTGGAATATTAATGTAATTCAGACATCAGAGAGGAATCTAATTAGTTGAGAAAATGTTTAAGTTCCCAATCTATATTTATTCCTTTAGGATATAAAGTGTCTAAAACAAATATCCAATACATCTCTCTGCGATTTAGAGAGTTGAGTCTATCACCTCCTCTGATGTGTGAAGCTACATGTTCCACCCCTGTAAAACTGAAGTTCTTAATTCCACCTTTCTCACAACTTGAGAAATGTCTGGAAACAGGATGAGATATATCTTTTTTCTTGATAAGTCGTACATGTTCTGAAATCCTTGTTTTTAGAGGCCTTATTGTCTGGCCCACATAGCGTTTGCCACATCCACAGGAGAGTGTATATATGACAAAGCTTGTGTCACAGTTTATAAAAGATTGTATCTTGTAACCCCCTTTTAAATGGGTACCTCTTATCTTCTTTAAAGGTTTGGCTTATTTACAGAAGTTACAGTAACCACAGGAGAAAAAATCCTTTGGAATACAATGAATATTTTGATATTCATCATCAGAGCGGGAAAGGCTGGGGGATATTGAGGTTGCAATTGTGTTAGCTTTTCTGAAGACCACGTGGGGTCCTCTCTTTAGAATTGATTTAAGATCATCATCTAGTCTCAATGTATTCCAATGTTTCTTCAAAATATTTGTAATTTGAGTAGCTTGTCTACTGTATTTCGTAATAAACAATGGATTTTGCAAATCTTGTTTGTTGGTTTTCTTGAATCCTGTTTTTTTGTACACCAATAAGTCCTTCCTGTCAGTATATTTGGCTTGTTCAAACGCAGGGGTACCCTCTCTCTTCAAATCTATGATATAAATCTCGAGAAAAGCAGTCTCTTTTGAACATATTCTTTTATAACGTAAGAATTGACCTTTCGGAATACCATAAATCAATGATCGTGGGTGACTACTCGTGGCATTTAGAAACAAATTCCTAGATTGTGATTTCCTGTAGACATTTGTTTGTATATGATTATCTGTGTCAACAGATAAAGTCACATCTAAATAGTTAATGCATTCAATATTAGTTTCCATGGTAAAGTGTAAATTAATGTCATTAATATTAAGTGAAGTGACAAAAGAATTGAGTGTGTGTTCATCACCCTCCCAAATTAAAATCAAGTCATCTATAAAGCGTTTGTAAAATATAATGTGATGATGAAATTGATTATTACTACTATAAATGTGCTCGTGCTCCCAAAATCCCATAAATAAATTTGCATAGGAAGGGGCAAAGGATGTGCCCATCGCTGTCCCCTTCATCTGCAAATAAAACTGTGAATCAAACATAAAATAATTGTGAGTGAGTAAAAATAAAATTGACTCAATAAGAAAAGTGCGTTGTGCAATAGATAAATGTGAAGAATTTAAAAAATGTTGTGTGGCTGTAATTCCGTGAAAGTGATCAATATTAGTGTATAAAGAAATTATATCCATAACAACCCATCTATAAGTATTTTTCCACGTGATGGTTTCCAATGCCATGAGTAGGTCAGTTGTATCTCGTATAAAAGAGGGTAACCCAAAGACTAAGGGTTTTAAATATGTATCTACATACCGTGATAAACCATCTCCCAAAGATCCAATGCTTGACACGATGGGTCGCCCCGGAGGGTTGTCAAGAGACTTATGGATCTTTGGGAGATGGTGAAACACTGGTATGACTGGATGTAATGTATGTAAATATTGGTATTCTTTAGTATTCAAAACATATAACATTTTCCCTAATTCCAAGTGATCTTCAAATTCTGGCAGAAAAGCCTTAGTTGGATCTCTATCCAATTTGACATAAAAAGTTAAATCATTAAGTTGTCTGAGTGCTTCAGATTTATATTTAGAAGCTGATTGTATAACAATAGCGCCCCCCTTGTCGGCATTTTTTATGACGATTGATTTGTTCTCTTTCAAGGTTCTTAAATTGATTCGTTCCTCAGATGTTAAATTGTCAACATTAGGATGAGAAAAAGAATATCCCTCAGCTAACGTGCGGAGGTCTCGTTCAACTAATCTCTCAAATGTAGATATAAAGGGACCACGAGAGGTACTAGGTATAAAAATCGATTTACTCCTTAGTCCTGAATCAACATGACCAAAAAAGGGGGTTTCATTGTCAATCACTTCAGTGTCACCTTCTTGCAATAAACTTTCCATATCACTAAAAAAAGTGACTTCTCTGAAAGAAGTAGGAACAACATTAGAGGTTTTACTCCCTAAACGTATATCCAGACCATTATGATCTAAATCATCTTTTTTTTTTAATAAACATTTTCTTCAAAGCTAGTTTTCGAGTGAATTTTTGTACATCTATCATAGTGTCAAACAAATTGAAATTTGTATGTGGGGCAAAATTTAAACCTTTATTAAGTAAATTCAATTGTTCTACTGATAATTCAAAGCCCAAAATATTAATGACATTGTTTTGTACTTCATTCAAGAATATTTTTTCCTTTTGTTTGGCCCGCCTTGCTTCTCTATTCTTTTTTCCCCTTCTTGTCTTTCCCAGTTTTTTGAATGTGTATTAAAAGTAGTTCTAGCAGTATCCTCTCGTGACATGGTATATCTATCAGTGTCCCGTGTCATATGATTCATCTCTCTCACGTGAACTCATTCTAGAGAAAGATACTGTGGGTCTATCTCCCACATCTCAGTTAGTATCAAAACTCGATAACTCAGAGTAGTTAGTCTTGAGTATCGATTTCTTAGGTATTTTTTCTTGTTTTTGAAAGGATCTGTTTGCTAGATTTTGAGGTGTTGAATGTTGAAATATTTTGGATCTATTAAAGTCTCTGGCAGTGATATTTCTCTGTCAGATATAAACTTGTTTCCTCTCGTAATCTTTTTTATCTCTCTCAAATTTATCATGTTTTTTCCTTATAAGAACTTTCTCCATGGTTTCAATGTTATTTGATAGAACTTTATCATCATGATCAAAATTGTCCATTGTTTCAAATTTTTTAAGTTTCAATTTCAGAGATTTAATCTCTGATTTAAGACCAATCCTTTCTTTGATCTTGGATTGTATTATAAATTCCATAAATTTATTGGAACAATCATCTAATATTTGTTTCCAATTAAGTTCAAATTCAATATCATTGAAACCAAATGTGGGCATTTGTTTTCATCCTTAGCCCTCTAGAAATCCTTTTGACAAGTAAATAATTCTCAAGTGTTGTGATATCCCAAAATAACCTAATATCTTGTGATACCAATTTCTCAAGTCTTACAAATAAATCAATCAAATCAGACGGTTCATCACAAATAAGCTCATCATCCATTTTCTCAAAGACATATAATGCTTTTTTAGATCTTCTAGCATCATCCCCACATCTTTGTACAAATGTGGTTTTATCTTCAGGTATAACAGAATCATCAGGTGTGGTGGGTTCACTCCCATCTTCCATAGTGGTAACAATTCAATCACAACATAAACCACTAAAATATATTTATATGAAGCAATGTCCAGATAATTGTGTCCTGATTGGGTGCAATAAACAATAATACGCACAATTTTTTTTCCTTTAGGTGATATTGATTCGTTTCACCCTATGTTCCATCTTCTAAGTGAGGTGCATGATGATTGATAAGAATATAAAAAACTTTGGCTTAAGCACATCAGAATGAGTACTCATTCAAATAAATGATAAACATACAGTCTTATTATATTTGCTGACTCGGGCCACCAGGATACAAAGCCCAGAAAGATATCAGAGCATATTGTGCTCTAAGGAAACCGGTGCTCAAGAGTCACTAGAAAATAAGGCAGAAGTTCCACTGTATAGTAATAGAACACCCATCAAAGGGTAATAGTACTCATGACTTGGCAAATGGGCTGCTGGAGAGGGGGGGAGCGTCTGGTATAGCAAATAATTGTTGCACGCCTTACATCAGGGAGTAATCCTTGACTGGCACATCTCTCACGGCACTGTTTATGTCGAGTGTGGTGTCCACGCCTCCCACGTTGCTAAACTCAGCTCTGTAGCGGCTTTCACAGCTCCGCGTCACAGCCAGAAGTATGCAGTGTCAAAACCCTCAGACCTCTCTGCCCAAGCTGCGTGATGTCATCTCTCTCAATGGATGAAGTAAAGGTATGGTGGCTTGTAGTTGCCAAATAAACACAGCATAGTGGATCCTCTGCTTGGCGTGCTCCCTGGTATCTGCATGCAGTATATGAACAACTCCCCAGCAGGGGACAAATTTCTGCCTTATTTTCTTATCTGCGAGTTACTCTTGAGCACCAGTTTTCTAGAGCACAATATGCTCTGATATCTTTAAGGTTCCCAGGTCCTTTGGCTGCAAAACAAGCCCATATCATCACCCCTCCACCACCGTGCTTGACAGTTGGTATGAGGTGCTTGTGCTGATATGCTGTGTTTGGTTTTCGCCAAAGGTGGCGCTGTGCATTATGGCCAAACATCTCCATGTTGGTCTCGTCTATCCAAAGGACATTGTTCCAGAAGTCTTGTGGTTTGTTCAGATGCAACTTTGCAAACCTAAGCCGTGCTGCCATGTTCTTTTTTAGAGAGAAGAGGCTTTCTCCTGGCAACCCTTCCAAACAAACCATACTTGTTCAGTCTTTTTCTAATTGTAATGTCATGAAATTTAACATTTAACATGCAAACTGAGGCCTGTAGAGTCTGAGATATATGTGAATTTGCTGTGACGTCCACTCCTGGGAAGATTGGCAACTGTCTTGAATGTTTTCCACTTTTGAATAATCTTTCTCACTGTAGAATGATGGACTTTAAATTGTTTGGAAATGACCTTATAACCCTTTCCAGATTGATGGGCAGCAACAATTGCTTCTCTAAGATCATTGCTGCTGTCTTTCCTCCTTGGCATTGTGTTAACACACACCTGAATGCTCCAGACCAGCAAACTGATCAATTAATCAAGGGCGTTTGATTAGCAGCACCTGTTTGCTACTTAGCACTTTAATTCCTATGGAAGCAGTAAGGGTGTACTTAGCTTTTCACACTTGGCTTCTCCATTTTGGCTTTATTTTTATTAAATAAATCATGACACGGTGTAATATGACGAAACAACAAAGAGTGGGGAGTGATCACAGGACCATACTATTGAATGAAGTGTTTATATTCATAAGTGAGGTAATCAAAAGGTGGGTGCAAACTGTGAACTGAAAGTGAATCAGAAAAGGGGAAGGGGAAACACAAAATGGATGTGCCCCCAAAAGAATTCACTTAAATGCACACCACCCAAGTGTAAAAATTAACTTTTAATAAATACTTAAAACATATATTACCAAAGTAATGTGTGATGTGAATTAAAAATGTATTAAATCATAGCTATCAAGCAACCGTGTCATTAGTTATTCTTACTATCCCAGTACCAATTGATATGATGGGATGTTAAAGACAGGGACTGCTATGAGTAGGGTATTAACCCCTCTGGGGCAACGATGAGACCAAATGTAGAGTTGTATATAAATATATTCAGGTAGGTGGCCACAGGATTGAATATCCTATAACTGCTATATATAGCTCCCCTGCACGTGTACAGTATATAGAGATAATACCGCTGGCATGTGATGGTATAATAGCTGTGTTATAGAACTTCCTAACACAGCAGTGCTGGCTTGAATACACAGCAGTGTGATGTGAAAATTCCTCACATAAGGTGCAAGGATAGCAGGCACACTGACCATGAATTGATTAATGAATAGTTTAACTCATATGGTCTTCACAGTTACACCCAGGATATTGCAAGCACTACATTGAAAACAGCTCCAAGTAGGAGACTGACAACATTGCGCGTCCAACGCGCGTTTCCCTCCAGCAAAGGAGCTTCTTCAGGGACAAGTATATGTAATATGTCATGTGTTGTTGTTCATCTGAGGTTGTATTTACCTAATTTTTAGACCTGGTAAGGAACAGATGATTGGTTTTACATATCAGGACATAATAACATACAATTCAAAGAGGGTGTACTTTCTTTTTCACACAACTGTATATATATATGTATGTATGTATGTATGTATATATATATATATATATATATATATATATATATATATATATATATATATATATATATATGAACAAGGTTTTGAAATCTTAGACTTTCTTATTTTCCCACTGCCTCCCCCCTAAATTTTGTCCTAGAAAAAAATACAAGGATGTGGTAGTCAAATAGGAAATATTAATTAAGTGTGGTAATATAACTTTAAAGCAGCAAAAATTGAAAAATCCTATGTTTTTAAATAATTCAGTTTTGTAGTATTAGATAATACTGTCAGCATTTTATTTTTAACTCCTAATGCCATTTTTAATGATTTTTTAAAAAATATACTGATCATCCTTTAATTGCACCAGAAACCATTTAGAAAGTCACACCCACTTTCTGTTTTGATCTCTGCACTTTGCTGTGTTCCAAACAGCATGACAGGGTGGCTGCGAGCCCCCCCCCCCCTCTTTGACCGAAACACATATATAACAGACAAGTAACGACAGACTCGGTTTGGACGTATAAAAGGCCACAGCTTTGTTTATTAAACAATAATAGAGTAACCGCTAGTCCCTGCCAGAGTGCTCGCTCAATGGGTTGTTTGGTCAGCCAGGCCTTGTCCTGCTGCCACCGTAGCCGTCCGAGCCCCAAAGAGCTGGCCGTTTCGCTACAGCCGGGAGCAGAATGAACGCTCCCGCTCCCGACTGTGCCTTAAGGCCTCTCCCTAGCCCCTCCCCCAGGCCACGGCGGCAGCCCATACACCTTAGTGAGGTGAGGGGGAGGGGGTCTATCCCTCGCCTAATTGGCTAGAGGGATTTCTGATTGTCTATTGCTCTCAAGCTGTAATAATGAAGTGTTACAGTTAGTAATATAATGTTACATATCATCTGCAGCATTTCCCAGACAGTAGCACAAAGTTAGAAGGCAGCCATTATGTTAGGCACACAATCAGGATTTTTACAGATTTACAACAAGAGCACCAAAAGATTGCCAGCTCTGGTAAGAATGTAGAATTATACATTGTCACAAGCTTTACATATACAAATAATAATAAGATAAAACATAAAGAAAAAAGGGGGAAAGTAGTATTGATACTTTAACTAGAAAGATTCTTCACCAGTAGCTGTACCTGTACAGGGAAGCAGACAACACCAAAACATAATGCTGTTTTGCAAAGAACTATGGTTAAGAGGGGCTCAGGTTGCACTACAACCATCCGGGGGACCTAAAAAGACATTTAATGCTATTACTGCAATGCAGTAATCTGCCTAGGGTGACCAGCTTCAACAGCAAGGGAATTGCAAATATTATTACTGTACTTGAAGACATTTAATCGGACATCACAGTTTCCCAGTTACTGTAATGCCACTTAAAATAATGGCATGCTTTCCTTTGATCATGTACATTTAGCAAAGTTTTTGTTGCTCCAGTTCATAGGCCTGGAAACTTTTGTATCACTTTCATTGTCTTTCACCAATTTCTACAATACTCTCTTTGTCATTTTGTAATGTCTATATTTCTGTCATATAGAAAATTAACTACTTACAATTAATAGTAATTGATGTATAATATTAGACCAACATGAAGATCATACATTGATATTATTGCAGGTTTTGAGATCTGATAAGAGTCTTATCTATTCTTCAACGTAATCCACATGCCGTCTTGTGGGCGAAGAATTAGCTCCCCCACTAGGCAAAGCTCTTCCCGTTTCTGGCTTGCTTGAACACAAAATTGTCTTAGTATGGTGGATAAAACAACCTTTTCTTCCATCAGAGCAAAGCGTTGGCCTACACGTTAAAAAGACATGAAATGATCAATAATGCTAAGGGACAATAACACCATCAACATCTAAGGTTAAAAATGCAACACCATTTCTTAAATACTTCGTTTAGCAACATTTTTTCAAATTATGGCACGTCTGCCAATTTCCACCAGAATTTCCGCTTGTGCGAATATGGCAGTATCATGTGACCTGCACATTAACTTGGAAACTTGTTGGATTTTTTTCACATAAGGAAACTGCAAATTCCATTCATTTTCTTTGTTTTGGCTGTTAAAGTTGAAGGGAGGTTTATTGCATTTTCCCTAGTGACATTCTATGCAAATTATCCCTTTAAAAATGTAAATGACAAAGCCGTGCCAGAAATTTCATATGCAATCTCTATTGTTTGAATACATGTACGTACTGTATAATCATGCAGCATATATTTCTGAAGAGGAAATCTGTGGAATTTAAAATGTCACAAATCTATATAGAATCCATATTCAGACACAATGTATATTCCATATAATGGGAGCTTTGCACAACTTTGTGGCTACACAAATTCTATAAAAATGACTTATTCAGAAATACCCTGTATGAAAAGATCCGTACAGTACAGATTTTCCGTATAATCAAAAGTCTGTATTATTTCTCCTACAGTACTTTAGGACTGTAAGAGTCAATAGGATTATACAATTTTTGTGGGGTGCATGGAAGAGTGCGGGTCCTGCCTGCCACCATCAGATATTTATTTAGCTCTAAATAAAATGATGTTCTCTAATGTGGGGAACATTAGGATTGGATTTAGAACAAAAGCTATTTCTTTTGTACCATAGGGTAAGTAAGGAGGGAAGAAAGGAAGGAAAAAAAGAGAGGAAACGAGAAACAAAGAGAGCAATAAGGAAAAAGAGAAGAAGAAAAATGTCTTTTATGTATGTGCAGCATGTGTTTATTTGTATAACGCCACCAATGTTTGCAAAATTGTAATATAGACAGACAATGTTTCTGAAGTTTGTTAGACATTAGTAATTAGCGAGTCCCTGCCCTACAGCGCTAACAATGTTTGTACAGTAAGTCAGCTCTCTTACATGCAATCTGTATCTCAGGAAGCAGGGGTCTGTGGAGCTGAAATTAACATGGTTCAGCTGAAATTAACATGGTTCAGCTCCGGGGACTCCTTGCTTCAAATTGATTTACAAAACAACAAGAAACGATAGCTGCGCTTGGACTGAACTTTTAACACTTCCACACAAATGATTTGCTATACCTACTTTTATTTATTGCATTTACTTTATTTAACAAGAGATTTGCATTGGCTTTGTTTGATAATAGTCACATGACCACTATTGAACTGTTTGATAATGTCATTATTTTAATAATTCCTAGTAACACTGCAATTATGGCGGAAAAACATATAACGGAAGCATGCAATACTCTCTAGTTTTACATTAACATATTCGAAACTATGTATTTCATGTTATTCTCTTAAAAATATTAATATTCACATTTTAATGTTTAGTAAAAATGTTGGGGTTTTTTGATCCCTCATTACTTACATAGAGGTACTAGG